>NC_047084.1:178682654-178985685 GCF_902459505.1 Geotrypetes seraphini | reverse complement strand
GTTGGCCTTTTACCTCCAACGCACTCAGCCACACCGGAAAGTCCCACAACTGTTTCTGTCCTTCGACCCAAACCGGTTAGGCCACCCAGTTTCCAAACGCACCTTATCCAACTGGTTGGCCGATTGCATCTCCTTTTGCTACGCTCAGACTGGTCTCGCGCTGCATGGTCGAGTAACGGGACACAAAGTCCGAGCGATGGCAGCCTCCGTAGCCTTCCTCAGGTCCACACCTATCGAGGAAATCTGCAAGGCTGCCACGTGGTCTTCGGTTCATACCTTCACCTCCCACTACTGTCTGGACTCCCTATCCAGAAGCGATGGCCGGTTCGGCCAATCGGTATTGCGAAACCTATTTGCTTAAATTGCCAACTTCCCTCCATCCCTCTTCAGTAAGCTTGGAGGTCACCCACATGTGAGAATATCATGCCTGCTTGTCCTGGGATAAAGCACAGTTACTTACCGTAACAGGTGTTATCCAGGGACAGCAGGCATATATTCTCACAACCCACCCATCTCCCCGAGGTTGGCTTCTTGGCTAGTTAAGTGAACTGGAGACCACGAGGGGATGCACCCCCTAGTGGAGCAGGAAGGCACGCATGCGTGGAGCAGCAGAGCAAACTTAAATCTTCAATCAAGTTTGCTTGAAAATGCTTCCGCATCGGGGCTCCGTAGATGACGTCACCCACATGTGAGAATATATGCCTGCTGTCCCTGGATAACACCTGTTACGGTAAGTAACTGTGCTTTTTGTTCTACCTTTGTCTTCTCTGGTTTCTGCTTTCCTCATTTCTTGTTACTCTCTTCCTTCCATCCACTGTCTGCCAGCTCTCTGCCCCTATATGGCATCTTCTCTCCTTCTATGCCCCTCCCAGAAACTGTATGCCTCCCCCCTTCCATCTCTCCTTTCACCCCATTGGTCTGGTATCTATCTCCTCTCCTTCCCCCCTGCTCTGGCATCTCTCTCTCCGCTCCCTTCCTGGTCTTCCTTCTCAATGTATTTTCTGCCTTTTATAAATTCTTTTTTACTATTCAGTCCTCAATTTCCCTCTTTCACTGTGTCACCTATAGCTTACCACCTCTTTCCCTCACTCCTTCCAGTAACTAACTCTATCCTCTTCCCTCAATCCTGCATGTTCCCTTTTTTTTCTTTCTCCTCCCCACTTCCTTCCAGCATCTGCTCCCCCTTTCCCTCACACTTCCATTCAGCAGCTATCCTTCCTCTCCCCCACACTTCCTTTCAGTGTCTGTTTCCCTCTCTCTACCCCTTCCATCTACTGTTCACCCTCTATCTCGCCCCTTCCATTCACTGCCCTATGTGCTCTTTCTATCCAGTGTGCACCCTCTCTCTCTCTCTTCCATATGGCATCTTCCCTCTTTCTATGCTCCTTCCATAAACTATCTATCCCATGCCTCTTCTCTCCTTTGTACATGATTGATTTCAACTCTGTCACCTCTCCGTTTTTTTCTCTCTCTGTCACCACCCCCTCCCCTATGCTCTGGCATCTCTCTCTTCTCCTTTATTTCCTTCCCACCTCACAGTCTGGCATCATCCCTTCCCTGATTCCCGGCATCTCTCTCCTTTCCTTTTCTTCCATCTCTCCCTCCCCCTCCATGCTCTGACATCTCCTCCTTCCTTTTCCCTTGATCTGGCATACCTTCCTCCTTCCCTCCATGCCCTGGCCTCTCTTCTTCCCTTTAAGCCCTGGCATCTCCTTTCATTCCCTCCAGTTGGGTAGAGCAACACTCTCCCCAATTCTCTTCCCCTCTGCTCCCTTTCCTCTTTCTGTCACCCAAGGCCTGGTGTCCTGAACTTCTTCGGGCAGCAGCAGCATTCACAATTCACTGCTGTTGCCGGCTTCAGGCCTTCCTCTCTGTTGGGTCCTGTCTTCATGAAAAAAGGAAGTAGGCAGGACCCGGCAGAGAGGAAGGCCTGAAGCCGGCAATAGCAGCAAATTGTAAACGCTGCTGCTGCCCGAAGAAGATAATGGCACCAGGCCTTGGAGCACCCGAGGCAGACCGCTTCTCTCCCCTCCCAGATGAACCCCCGCTGACCCTCCTATCTCTCCCCCCCCAAGTGAACCTTTCCGACCCTCCCAGCGAGAGCAGCAAACCTCCCTCCAGTAGCATCGGCTGCTTCGCGGCTTTCTCCTGCCGGTGCAGCATCGCTGATGACATCATCAGTGACGCGGCAGAGGGAGGAGAAAGCCGCGAAGCAGCCGACGCTACTGGAGGGAGGTTTGCTGCTCTCGCTGGGAGGGTGGGAGTGCGATAGGGACCGGGCTGGCTGTGCACCCCCCCTAAGGCTGCACCCGGGGCGGACCTTCCCCCCGCCCCCCCTTGGTACGCCACTGGTAGCAGTTTTCAAGATCTTCATCGACACCACTTAGGGCTCAATACATCTCATTACCCTAAGCTTTATGGGGCTCATAATAAAAAAAACCAAAACATCTAAAAAGTGGCCTAAATGGGTACTTGAATGATCAAAAAGCTTGATCGTCCAAGTACCCATAATCAAAGCTGGCTTTAGACGTATCTAAAACCAGCTTAGGCCTTTCCCCAGCCTCTAAACACTTAGAGCGAAAAGAGGCATTTTTAGAGGAGGGGAAAGGGTGGGAGGTGGGCTGACCTAGACCTAGGCATGCAGCAGGTATAACCAAAAGTTTAGGCAAGTTGTCTAGTCGGCACTTATATGTTTTGACTTAGACCAAGTCAAAACAGGTATAAATGCCAAAAAAGGGGCCGCTCAGCTGATCGCTGCAGCTTCACGGCCCAGCAACCTGCCTACCCCCTACTGAAACTATTGCTGCAGGAGAAGTGGCTCTCTCCTGCCCAATCATAATCAGCGGGGGGGGGGGGGGGGTTCAGGGTGCTTGGACTCCCTCTTGCCCCATTGTAATTGGCGGGTGGGGGTGCCACGGGGCAAAAGGGCTTGGGCTCTCTCTTGCCCGGATCGTTGTGGGGGGGGGGGGGTGGATTCTTTAACCGGTGTTCTTTTTGACAGATATCGGTTACAGAATCCAGCTTTTAGGCGAAGGACTGGCTCCTCCTTCGCCTAAAAGCCCTTGTTTTGGGCATTTGGGACTTAGGCTTTTTTTAGGTTGATTATATGGTGTAAGTTTATACATAGTGGTGGTCTGGGCGTTTAAACAGCTGAACGTAGAGGCAGGCCATTATAAAAAAAAAAACCTCCTTTTGAACGTTTTTTTTGATTATGGACATTTTCCCTGCTTCTACTTTCAACGTTTAAGGCCTTAGGCCAAAAGGGGACTTAGATGTTTTTTTTTATTATGCTCCTCCATGTGTCTATTTGTCACTGGGTCTGTAATTTAAACTTTAGTGAATGGTGGAGTTATGTGTGTTCTATACTAAAGAATGACACGTGGACAAATTTGTCCCTGTCCCTGCAGGAACTCAACTTCCCTGTTCTGTCCCCGCAAATTCTGGCACTGTCCCTGCCCCATTTCTGTAAGCTCTGCCTTAACTGTGCAAGCCTCAAACACTTATGATTTTAAAGTGTTTGAGGCTTATACAGATGAGGTTGGGACGAGAAAATGAGTTCCCGTGGGGACAGAGAAAACTTTGTCCTCCTCATGTCATTCTCTATTCTGTACTTAAATATGAAAGTGTTATCGCTTTAAAATCTTGTACAATAGCACACTTTTGTAAAACTTGGGTGTTTCTAGATAATTATTGTAACTGTTTATGAGAGTTTGTCTTTTGTCTACTAACTTCAGCTTGACTATATATTTAAGTATACATTTTTATAGGTACTTTTATGTAATTGTTATTCATTGCTTTGTATATACGTATGTTTATATATTTCTATTGTTAATTTTGTAAATGCAATAAAATGTACTGAAAAAAATATTATTATCAAAACAAGAGGGGAAAAGTACTCCATAGAAGTATCTGCTAAGATGTGTGAATGCTTACAAAGCATATTTCGGTATGCCTTTTGGGGATCAAGACAAACCTTGGGCACCTCACTTCACATGCAAGCACTGCCAAAAACTGGAAAGTAAGATAATTTTGTTTCTCACTAGGAAGGCAGAATTTTTTGCTATAAAATTTCTTAGAACGTGTAAGTTTTAAAAAGATTTAAATTTAAAAAATGTCAATGTTATTTGAGAATATATCAGATATGAAATATGTTACAAGAATCTCATACAAATTAGTCATATGTGAAATAAATTTATTGTTTTCATTACCACAATTTCATTTTGTTCTTCAACAGAATGGTACAGAGAGGAAAAGAGAACCATGAAGTTTGCTATCCCAAGAATTTGGCAGGAATTCACTGACCATTCAAGCAACTGCTTCTTCTGCATGGTGGAACCTTCCAAATGTCGAACAAGCAAGTATGCATCTGCAATCACATATCCAGACATTCCTTCAACCATTGCCACATTGCCCTGAGCTCCCCATACCCACTTCCCCAGAGAGAGAGAGCGAGCAACTGTTTTCAGAAGACAGCAGCAAGTCAGAGAATGAGGGAAATGTAGATCCAGTTTACAATATCAGTGGTGCAGCTAATGAGAGAAACCCATACTATTCAAATTGAAAATACCTCAAAGTCCAATGCCGAGCTTTTAATGTCTAGGCTCAAGAATAGAACTTGTTGGATGAAAGTGTGCAAATCACAGATCAGAAGAATTGTAACTAAGCTTTTCCCACCTTCTTAACCCATTAAGATGGCCTCTGCTTCTGCCACAATATGACCAGTCTGTTTGAGACAATTGAAATCACCTGTAACCTGAGTGGTGTCTCTTCATTGACAGCTCATCCAGAAGCATCAAAGCTGTACTGCTACATAACAGGAACAAATACCCATCTCTTCTACTGGCTCACTCAGCTGTATCCATGACATCCTGTTTGTCTGTCTTGCCCAGTGGTCTCAAACTCGCAGCCCGGGGGCCACATGCAGCCCACCAGATACTATTTTGAGGCCCTCTGTATGTTTATCATAATCACAAAAGTAAAATAAAACAGTTTCTTGATCATATGTCTCTTTAGCTATAAATTACAATATTATTATTAAGACTTAGCCCAAAGGAAATATTTATAAACTATAAGAGTTTTACCACATGCAAAATTGTCACTTCTTTAATAAGACATTAACTATTTTTTCTGAGGCCCTCCAAGTACCTACAAATCTAAAATGTGGCCCTGCAAAGGGTTTGAGTTTGAGACACTGGTCTTGCCTGTTTAGATTGCAAGCTCTTTCGAGCAGGGACTGTTTTCTTACTCTTTGTGTGTCTGATAGCACTAAAGAAATATTTAATAGTAGTAGTGTACCTCAAAGAGGATTGCAACAGATTCAAGACCTTACTAGGTGCCTTGAAATATGAAGAGTATAGCTGGGAGGTCATCAGAGACTTCAAAATGGTGGCATTCCTAATAGATCTCAAAGGTAGTTTTACCAAGTTTCCCTGCTATCTCTGCCTTTGGGACAGCAGGGACAAAAAGGTGCACTACCAAAGGTGGCACCGGCCACAACGGACCAAGTTCTCTGTGGGGAAATACAACGTCAAATGAGAACCACTGGTTGACCGCGGGATGATGGTGATGCCACCACTGCACATGAAATTGGGGCCTAATGAAATAATTTGTCAGAGCTCTAGATAAGGAGTCAGTGGTCTGAGGCAAAGGTCAAAGCTGGTGTCTTCGTCAGACCACACACAACGAGGAAGGAGAAAGCAGCTTGGAGCAGTGTTTTCACCTTTTAAATAGATAAATTTGACTATTCTCATCACAAAAGCAAAGTTGTATGGCAATAGACATTTTCTATACTGTTTAGGCATGAGCAATTAGGAAATTACACTTACGGCCTCTTTTACAAAGCCGTGCTAACGGCCCCACAGCCCATAGAGATTTAAAGGGCATCGGGGCTGTTGCCGCGTGGCAGCCGCTAGTGAAGCTTTATAAAAGAGGCCGTTATTGCCCATGCACAAAAAATAGTGTTACACAGTGTAATTTTTATTAAATAACTAAGCACTCTTTTCTAGAAAAAATTATAGGAATACAGCTCCACATTGCATATAAAAAGCTTATATTTGAACCCCGACTTTTACTCAAGTAGCAGAGATCAAATTACTTATATAAAAAGCTGGCATTTGAGTAACATAACCCTGAAAAAGGACCTTCACACATAGCAGCATAAACTGTTGCAGGCATACCCACAATAACATGAGGAAAATCAATAACTAGGGAGAACTCAAATCTTATTCCCATCTCACCAAGAGCTCAGAAGTTACCATACCAGGTTTAAGCATAAGCGTTGTATGCAATTTAGATATAGACAACCTATCATTGTTTGTTTACCATAATGTGACCAAAGACTACCGTTCGGGAAAGAATGAACATAATGTATTAATTGATGATAAGAAAAAAATATATAGAACGAGCAAAAGTGATCTTTAAAATACCACAAAAAAATCATAATAGCCTTGATGAGTAATTTCCTCTCGCTCACATCTAAACACTTCGGAGTCCATGCTTGGTGGAAAATTGATATTGTCCCTTGCATGTATTAACATATATACTCAAATATAAACCAAGATTTTTGTTCCCAAAAATGGGGGTCTTGGTTTATATTCAAGTCGGTACCCACCTGTACCTCCTGGACCTATTGTAGGCCTCCCACAAGCCTATCTCAAGCCCAGGTGGTCCTGCGGTGGGTTGGGACAGGAGGCTTCCCACCTCCCATACTTTTAAAAAAAGCCCCTACCTTTAAAGTCCTAGTGGTTCCAAGCAGAGCCGCTATCTGAAGGGCTGCCATTCTTACCGCATCTTCCGGCAATGCATTCCAGAGCTTAACTATTCTCTGAGTGAAAAAATATTTCCTCCTATTGATTTCAAAAGTATTACTCTGTAACTTCATTGAGTGTCCCCTAGTCTTTGTAATTTTTGATGAAGTAAAAGATTGATTCAATTTTACCCATTCTACACCACTCAGGATTTTGTAGACTTCAATCATATCTCCCCTCAGCCGTCTCTTTTCCAAGCTGAAGAGCCCTAACCTCTTTCCTCATACGAGAGGAGTTCCAGTCCCTTCATCATCTTGGTTGCTTTTCTTTGAACCCTTTCTAGTTCTGCTATATCTTTTTTGAGATAAGGCGACCAGAAATGAACATAAGTGAACATTGCCTCCTATCTCATGACTCTTTAATTTTCTCAGGAACCTCTCTAGAGGAACTTTGTCAAAAGCTTTCTGAAAATCCACATATTTATTCACAACTTCAAAGAAGTCAAGCAAATTGGTGAGGCAAGGCCTCCCTTGGCTGAATCCATGCTGACTCTGTCCCATTAAATCATGTTTGCCTATGTGTTCCACAATTGTATTTTTTATAATTGTTTTAACTATTTTGCCTGACACTGAAGGTCAGGCTTACCAGTCTGTAATTTCCCAGATCTCCCCTGGAACCTTTTTAAAAAATCGGTGTAACATTGGCCACCCTCCAATCTTCAGGCAGCAAAGACCATATTAACAATTTTTCCAATTCAGTTTTTCTCTACACATTTCAATTTCTTATTTGTGGTCACTTATTTTGTAATTGGTGAGGCTCTCTCTATCTATCTTCTGCATATGTGATTAAGGTGAGGTATTCTGATATGTTGTTTCTGTGTAAATAATCCTGTTTGTTCTCTTTTCCCAACAATAAGTGAGTTGGGATTCTACAGAATGGTGTAATATTTGCAATGCTGCCTTTTCATATGCTCTGCAGCTAGTTTCACAGGGCATGACTTCCGTGGAGCCACCCTGACTCCTAAAGTTGGACCTGTATGAGTCAAAAAAAAATAAAAAACACTGGTTACTTATGAGTCACAACTCCATTGGCATGAAATTGGTTCTTATTCACTGAATGCCATGAGGACATTTTTTGCTTTGATCATTGCTTGGATCACCCTATGTTCCGTGGCACAGTAATTTATTTATTGTAAGTGAGAAAACCCCTTTGTCGTGTACTTTTCTTCCTGGGAACACTTGCCTTGCAGAGACTTTCTATTCATTTGCAGTTATCTGAAGGCTAGGGCTTATATTTGTTCACCACCCACATTTTTTTTTTTCTTGATAAATAATGTCCTTATTTATACTAGGAGTTGTCAGGAGAAAATAAGATAACAACTGTGAAAGCACCCCAGTATGATATTAAATAGCTTTAACCTTTTGTTAAAGTATATACAGCTGCTGCAGAGTAACAGAAGCCAGGGCAGGAGGAAGGTACAAAGGGTGGGAGAAACCAGTTCTTTCATTTTTTTGTTAACTGTACCTTTTTATTAAGGATATCCAGAAAATAAATTACATATAACATTAGTTACATTCTCACTAATTAATGTTGATAAACTTAACACTGACATATCAAAGCTGATTTGTTGCATTTCTCTTGGTTGAGTTACTCCAACAATAGAAACGTATCCCTTTCCCTCCCCCTGTTTCCTGGTTTTGTTCTTATCCTCCCTATGTGCTTTCTCTCTTTGGGACATCTGTATTTTATAGCACTGTGATCTATCCATTTCAGCAAAGCCTTTGATACAGTTCCTCATAGGAGGCTGTTGAACAAATTTGAAGGGCTGAAGTTAGGA
Organism: Geotrypetes seraphini; assembly: GCF_902459505.1. Classification (NCBI taxonomy): domain Eukaryota; kingdom Metazoa; phylum Chordata; class Amphibia; order Gymnophiona; family Dermophiidae; genus Geotrypetes; species Geotrypetes seraphini. Next base: position 178,977,102 of record NC_047084.1, on the reverse strand, counting down.
CCCAAAGTGGTGAACTGGGTCAGAAACTGGCTGTCGGACAGACACCAGAGGGTGGTGGTTAATGGAAGTCGCTCGAAGAAAAGGTGACTAGTGGAGTCCCTCAGGGTTCGGTGCTGGGGCCAATCCTGTTCAATATGTATGTGAGTGACATTGCTGAAGGGTTAGAAGGAAAAGTGTGCCTTTTTGCAGATGATACCAAGATTTGTAACAGAGTAGACACCGAAGAGGGAGTGGAAAATATGAAAAAGGATCTGCAAAAGTTAGAGGAATGGTCTAATGCCTGGCAACTAAAATTCAATGCAAAGAAATGCAGATTAATGCATTTGGGAATTAATAATAGGAAGGAACCGTATATGCTGGGAGGAGAGAAGCTGATATGCATGGACGGGGAGAGGGACCTTGGGGTGATAGTGTCCGAAGATCTAAAGGCAAAAAAACAGTGTGACAAGGCAGTGGCTGCTGCCAGAAGGATGCTAGGCTGTATAAAGAGAGGCGTAGTCGGTAGAAGGAAGGTGTTGATGCCCCTGTACAGGTCATTGGTAAGGCCCCACTTGGAGTATTGTGTTCAGTTTTGGAGACCGTATCTGGCGAAAGACGTAAGAAGACTTGAGGCGGTCCAGAGGAGGGTGACAAAAATGATAGGAGGCTTGCGCCAGAAGATGTATGAGGAGAGACTGGAAGCCCTGAATATGTATACCCTAGAGGAAAGGAGAGACAGGGGAGATATGATTCAGACGTTCAAATACTTGAAGGGTATTAACGTAGAACAAAATCTTTTCCAGAGAAAGGAAAATGGTAAAACCAGAGGTTGAGGGGTGGTATTCAGGGGCAATGTTAGGAAATTGTACTTTACGGAGAGGGTAGTGGATGCCTGGAATGCGCTCCCGAGAGAGGTGGTGGAGAGTAAAACTGTGACTGAGTTCAAAGAAGCGTGGGATGAACACAGAAGATTTAGAATCAGAAAATAATATTAAAGATTGAACTAGGCCAGTTACTGGGCAGACTTGTACGGTCTGGTTCTGTGTCTGGCCGTTTGGTGGAGGATGGGCAGGGGAGGGCTTCAATGGCTGGGAGGGTATAGATGGGCTGGAGTAAGTCTTAACAGAGATTTCGGCAGTTGGAACCCAAGTACAGTACCGGGTAAAGCTTTGGATTCTTGCCCAGAAATAGCTAAGAAGAAAAATTTAAAAAAAAATTTAAATTGAATCAGGTTGGGCAGACTGGATGGACCATTCGGGTCTTTATTTGCCGTCATCTACTATGTTACTATGTATGTTTTAATATAGGCTGGAGTGAGCTTCAACAGCAGCTCCAGTAGTTGGAACCTAAGGACAGCACTGGGTAGACTTCTAAGGTCTATGGGCCAGAAATAACAAAGAAAAAAGGCATTTCAATTTAATGCATGTGATTACAGGACAGACTGGATGGACCATTCAGGTCTTTATTTGCTATGTTACTATGTCTTTCTGTATTTTGCAGTGGTGGCTCTTAGTTGCACTATCAATATTTCATACGTCTCTATTTAGCCTCTCTCCCTCCCTCCACCAATCCAATAACCCTGGCCCTCTTTGGTTTTCTATTTCCTTGATATAGCCATTTTTTTACTGCCAATAAGTGCCAGGTTCTTAACTTCCTTTGGTATTCCCATATCTGGGAACACTCCCAGCATAGTTCTTTATTGTTTCTCCAGTCAATGCCCACCCATTTTTGGAACAGATCTCAGACATTCACAAAACTGTTTAATTACCATGCATTTTCACCACATGTGAAAAAAAAAAAGTACCTTACTGGCCACATCCTCCCCAAAATAGTTTGTTTCCATCTTTCAGTAGCTTGAGATAGTGCCACTGGTGTGATGTACAACCTGTTAGTTTGTAATGCATTTGCTTGAACTGAGTTACTGCCGAGCCCTTCTGGGTGTATCTATAAATTTATTTCCAGTCTCTTCTCTCCTTTGCTTACCCAGTCACCCTTCCTGTTCTATCTCCTTCCCATGCTGTTATCTGTTCTGGCTAGTTGCCCTAATCCCCCATATAGTTTGTATAATGAGACTCTTCAAATCCCCACATCTAAACAGGATCCCCTCTATATCTTTGGGCATCTGTACATATTTTGGTTGGAGCCTGCAGTACTGAGTAGGTGGTAATATAGAGCCTGTTGCCCTACCAATTCCTTAACTACTTCCATTGCCATAATTGTAAATCCTTACTTGTTCCAGATTTCTACACAGAATTTGAAAGTGTGACATAATGTTTGGTGAAAGCTGGCCTGTGGGAACATACTACCCTTGAAGATTGCCCCTTTTCTTATGTTTCTCCTGGGATGTGCAAAATGTGTTCATGCCAGCTTTGCTTTTCAGTTTGGTTTTTCCCCACCCATTCTCCATTGAGTTAAAAAAACAGATCACAGTTACATAAGATTTGCCGCTGTTGGGTCAGTTGTATCTGTGTATTCCACTACAGCCACTTTCTTCCACTGTGTGTTTGGCTCACTCACAGTGACTTTTCATCGCCCTTATTAGCACAGCCCTGTAATATTGTTTAAAGTTGGGGATGTCCCTCATCCCCAATTCTTTCCCTTGTTAAATTTTACTTTTCTTAATCTGTGGACTTTTCCATTGCCAGATAAACTTCTAAATCAGTGAGTCCACTTCTTAAAATACTGTGTTGGTACCTGTCAACAACCGCTGCACTTTTAAGGCCCTTGTAATTGCACACAAAAAATTCCACCAAAAAAAACCCTGCCCACGAAGCACCAAGCTACACCCCCAACCGCTCTCTCCACTATGACTCAGACAGCTCAGCATCCCCCCCCCCAGGATGATCACTCAAAATGGAAACAGCAAGCAAACGCTCCTACAGCCACTTTCTTCCATGACTATGGAACCAATTACCTACTCAGATCACTGGACTCCTGATGGCCTCCCAAAAAGTGGTGAAGACCTTCCTCTTCTGCTACAACACCCAGCGGACACACTCCTTTGTATACTCCTATCTGTACCCCTCATTCCATTATTGGATAAAAATCTAAATAAATAAACAAACAAGTGGAGCTCAGAAAATAAGGAAAACTTGGCCAGTGTCATTGTTTTGACTATTGCTACTGTCAGGGCTAGATTTGTACCCATATCCAGCTCTCTGCTCTTCCATACAGGTCTGGGATCAGGTCATTGCTCCTTAGCTCTCTCTCTTAATCAAATTGCTCTCCAGTGAGATGTCTTCCACAATGCTCTTGTGGATATTGGATGGGGCTTTGGTCAGCTGTAAGAGAACAGGGGCACACAAAGGCTGGGCATTTTGGGAACATCTGTAAAAGATTGTGAATGCTTAAGTGATATGGATACTATATGACGAAGAGGAACTTTTTTCTTAAGTCTTTTTTAGGGGATTTTTTTTCTCGAGAGCTGAGGAGCAATGACCTGTATGGAAGAGTAGAACCCCAGCTGTAGGTATGAATCCAGCCCTGCAGGTGGCATAGTGGTGTCAGGAGTGCAGTTTTGTTTATTGTCACTCTATTTGCCCACTATGAGCAGGAGGGCAAATGGAAGAGCTGCCTGGGCTGCAAATTAAGAGGATCTCCAGATGGCTATAAGAGATCCCATGGGACTGACAAGAGCAGTAGACAAACCTTTGGGATTATCTGGTTGAAGCCACAGGTACTGGCCCAGCAACTGCAAGATCTGGCTTATAGATGAGTGCAGTAAAAGGAGAAATTCCCATAGGCCATTATTGTGGAATTCAGAAAAATATTTGTACACAGTATTCATGGAATTGTGGAACTTTGTTCATCATGCAGGGGGTATCAACCATGCAACAGACAATCATGATCTCAGCATTCTATTTTGAGGACCAGATGGAGGGAGAATCCCCTTTACTCAGGGTTTTTTTTTTTTTTTTTTTAAATCTTTATTGATTTTCAAACTATGACAGTGCCTTACAAACAAGAGAAAAACAAATACTGCATACATTGCACTATTAATTAGACAGATAATACATATAACAATCATTTTCTCCCACCCTTCATTCATTTATGAAGAACATAAGACTTAATATGTAATGATAATATTAAATTACACAGTTTTAGTCTTCAAGGTCTATTTCCCTCCTCCCAACCCCTCACCCTGGATGTGTAAAGATATCTAAGAAGAGAGAAGAAAAGATAAATGATCATTATTGTACAGTAACAAATTTAGTCAATGGGCTCCACACTTTATTAAATGAGCTACTAAACCAACACTCCGCATTCATTCTTTCATATTTGTACGTGATACACACATTCGCCCACCAAAAGGTGTAATTAAGTCTGTCAACCCATCCGGGCATCTCTTCTCTTCACCTAGCCATTGCTCCCCCTTCCTTTTACCTTCATGGGCGCTCTTCATAGTTTTCTCTTTTGAGTAGTCTGGATGCGGCAATGTTTTTATCAAGTCCCGCGCGATTGCTCCAAAGCTTCTCCTCTGACACAAGCCGCCCAGGCAGAAACAGGAAGTGTGTCAGAGAAGCAGCTTTGGGGCAGTTGCGCAGGACTTGGTGAGAACGTTGCCGCGTCCGGACACCTCAGAAAGAGAAAACTATGAAGAGCATCTGCAAAGGTAAGGGGAAGAGAGGAAGTTGGACCAGTGAAGGGAAGTGGTTGAGTGGTGCTGAAGGGAAGTGGAGGAAAGGGTAACAGACGCTGAAGTGAAATGAGGAGGGGAGAGAAGAAGCAGACGCTGGATGGAAGTGGGGAGAGAGAGGGGAGCAGATGCTGGTTGGAAGGGGAGAGTGAGTGAGGGACCAGATGCTAGAAGGAAATGGGGAGGAGAGAAAGGTGAGCAGACACTGGACGGGAGAGAATAGAGAGGGGAGGAAACTCTGGAAGGAAGTGGAGAGAAGAGAGAGAGCACATACTGGATGGAAGGAGGGGATAAAGGAAAAGAGCACATTCTGGATTGGGGAAGAGGATAGATTGAGATACTGGAAGGGATGAGGGAAAGAGGTGGCAAGCTGTAGGTAAACATAATGAAAGGGAAATTGAGGACTGGAAAGTAGACAAGATGTAGAAAACAAATTGAGAAGGAAGAGCAGGAAAGAAAAGGAAGGGAGAGAGATACCAGAGCATTAAGGGAGGGGGAGAAGACACATACCATATCTGGAGGAAAGGAGGAGAGAGATGTTAAAAAAAAAAACCCCCACCTGGGAGTGAGTGAGATATGGAAGGGAAGAAGAGAGATGCCAGACCATGAGGGGAGTGGAGGGAAGAAGATGGGTGCCAGACCTATGGGGTGGGTGGGAGGGAGAGAGAGACACAGTTTCTGGTAGAGGCATAGAAACAGAGAAGATGCCATAAGGAAGAGACAAAGAGAAGGCAGACAGTGGATGGAAGGAAGAGAATGACGAGAAGATGAGGAAAGCAGAAACCAGACAATAAAGGTAGAAAAAAAATTGTATTTCTTTTCTTTTTTGCTTTAGAATAAAGTAGTAATGTAGCTGTGTTTAGTATAAAAGGCTTGAGGCTTGTGTGGACGGGATCAGCTGATTTGTGGGGATGGGGACCGAGCTCACAGGGACGGGCAGAGACTGAGCTCACGGGGACAGGACAGAGATGGGGACAAATGTTTCCCCTGTGTCATTCTCTAATCTGGTGCAAACTACTATGAAGAGGGAACTGAAACTGGGCTCAGGTTAGATGTATTTATGGGGCATTTACCCAATATCCTCTAAGTAATGTGTAAATCCAGTGCCAAGGAAAAATATATTGGCTGAAAGTGTTAGTATTAGTTTGCCTTCCTTATACGCTGTTACTAGGTGAGATTGGAAGGGATGGAAGGCCTGTTTGAATGTGGATATGCTGGGGCATTCTATGATATTCAAGTTAGTTTGGGGCCCATTGACGTCTTTTGTGGATTTATAGTTGTCTTTTATCTTTGTTTCTATTGGCATAATACACACACATCCGAGGGGGGGGGGAGATGGGGAGGGGGTATTGACTTTATTCCCTGATGAAAATGTCAGTTGGATGGGGGGGGGGGTTATTGTATTAATACTGATTGATTATAAGTGCTTATTTGATTATTATTATTTGTATGTATATTGTATTGCACTTTTTGGCAGTTTTGAAAACTCAATAAAGATTTTTTAAAAATAATGTATCCAGAGGTGTGTAAACACTTGCTCCCAGATTCAGGACCTAAGGAGGAAAAGGAACCAGAGGAGTTCCTGAGTGTTGTATTTCTTTTGAGGAAAATGGAATCAGATGTCCTTGGTCAATCTAGGAAAAGTAGAGAGAAGAGAAAGGCTGATTATGGGCAGCGGAAGGAAAGAGGAAGTTCTGAATTCCCTGAAGAGGTTTTGAGGAGATTTCCAGACTTCTCAATGGGAAATGGAGTGGATGACACCTTGAACTGGGCCTAATGAGAAAACAAAATGACTGTAGTCCTCATACCTTAGCTTTCACTTGGAAAAGGAGATATTGCATAGAGAAGGAAACTGCAGACTTGGGGAATGCTGTAGACTATAGTCTAGCTAATGGTACCCAAGAGCTTGTTTTCTGATTTTAAGCTTGGCACAACACAACGGGGAAGAAGGAACTTTGTCCCAGATTTTGGAGAGGTTTTATTTGCCAGGAGTCTATTGGGAGGTGCAAGAGTTTTGCACCACCTGTGCAAAAATCACAGGCACAAGGCATCCAAAGTACCATTAATTTCATTGCCTAAAGCTGAAACTCCTCTATTCAGGGTAGACATTGAAATTATTGAGGCCCTTGGACAAGAGCACTAGTGGATATTCTGATTATAGTAGATCATGCCAACGGATTTCCCTAGGACTTTGCTTTAAGGTCCACTTAAGCAAGAACCATTGCCTGGAAACTGGTGAGCCTGTTCTGCCAAGTGGCTTTCTCCCTTGAGATTCTAATGGATTAGGGCACAATTTTTCAATATTTCACCTTGTAGCAACTATGGAATGCCTTTGGTGTATTAATACAGTAGCATATTAATTGTAGTGCAATGGCCCAGATCAGTGCTTCAATCATACCCTTAAAAGTATGTTGTGGCATTGGTAACTGGGATCAGCTGCTGCTATTTGTCCTTTATGCTGCATGAGAGTGTGCTCAAACATATTTAAAAGTGAGCTCCCTTGAACTCCTGTACAGTAGAGCATCATGTTGTTGTCTTAAGGGAGAACAGTGAAGGAGTGGAGCCTAAGACACAGAATGTGATCTCTTAAGTGGTTTGAAAAGGCACATAACGTAGGTGCCCCATAAAAACTTGGCTAGGAGCGAGGCAAAACAGAAGATATATTATGATAGGGGAATCCAGAAAAAAAGGAAGGACCTTGTTGTTATTATGAGGGAAGATGACTTTGGATCTCAACTGACACATATTAAAATGGGTGGACAAGTGAAAATTAACCCCTAGTTGAACTCCAGACAGAAGGGGTGGAGAATAGCTAGCTATGTTAGAGAAATATCAAGTTGTCTTATCACCCAGTGATCTTGCATCTTTATCTGCTGTTATCTATTACAGTATTCTTCAACCACCGGTCCATGGACCTGTGCTGGTCTACAGAAATTTCCTGCCAGTCTACAGGGCCGGGATGTGCATCAGGCCCAAAACAGTGTTCTTCAACCACCGGTCCACAGTGCGATCGATGCGGTGTTATCTTCGAGCCAGCTCCCTCTTCCTCACTGATTCAGTGCACAAAGCCATAGGCAGTGGCTCCTACGCGCGTTCTGCACTTGAACCGGAACCCTTCTCTCTGATATCGCAACATCAGAGGGAAGGCTTCCAGATGAGGCGCGGGATGTGCAAGGAGCCGCTGCCTGCAGCTTTCTGCACTTCATCAGTGAGGAAGAGAGAGCCGGCCTGAAGATAACACTGGGGGTGGCATAAAACGGCCAGGCGGAAGCAGGCCAGAAGAATGGAATGAGGGAGACAACAAAGGTAGGGGGGAATGATTTTATTTTTGAATTTAGTGATTGAATTATGTCAAGTTTGAGAATTTACATCTGCTGTCAATGTGCTTTGTGTAGTTTAATTTTGTGGTTAAACATTATGTGTTGTTAATAAGATTATACCGTGTGTATCTATGAAAAATGAATGGAAAAAAGTTTTTCAATTAGTACTATTATGGGGGTGGGGTCTGGGGTGGAGATTGGGTAGAGATGGGCGGGATCTGGCCCACAACTTAGCCCAGTGTTCTTCAACCACTGGTCCGCAGACCAATGCCGGTCCACAAAATAATTCTTTTATTTCTGCCGGTCCATAGGTGTATAAAGGTTGAAGAACACTGATCGATTATGTTATGTTAACTGGGCGGTAGTTCACCGATTCCACTATAGCCTGCTGGCTTCAATTTTTCCCATTTCCTCAAAGAGTTCATGGGCCAATGCCATAGTTCTAGTCCCTAAAGCAGATGGGACCTTAAGATAAATGCTATCTCATGCCTAGATGAGCTGTTGGATACACCATGCCTCACTTTGGACCTTATTAAGAACAGCTGCCTCTAAAATGAAGATAGCCTTTGATACACCAATAATTGGACCACTACAAAAGAATTCCTTTTGTACTCCATGAGGCCATGGCTACCTGTCAATGCCTGGTTGACATAATCTGCGATGGGCATGGGAAGTACATTTTGGGCTACATGGATGACAAGGTCATCTTCTCCTTAGACTGGGACAGCCATCTACTGCAGGTGAAAGCAGTGTTAAAAGCTTTGTAGAAGGTGGGCCTCACCATTAAACAAAAAAAAAATATAAATAAATAAATTTCCCAGGTTTAGACGCAAGTGAAATTCTTAAGATACAGAGTAAGAGATAAGGAGGTTCAGCCTCTCATAGATAAGGTCCAAGGTATTCTGGACTGCAAAGCTTCCTGGCTACACATCATTTGTATAGATTACATGAGCTACAGCATACTCTACAAAACCATCCTACAAGCTGGTAAAGCTTCATTGCGAGCAGCTGTACCTAGAGCCATTATATCCTTGATCAGTCTTCATCACTGTAGTAGCAACAGATATGTCTTGGTAGGAGATTTTGGTGCAACAGTAAAGTTGAACAGCCTTTCAATGTCTATCCAGTCACTTTTATTAAGAGGGCCCCGGGAACTTCAAGTGGAGATCCTGTTTAAGATTCGTACCTATTGTAAATCTAAATGCTCCTTGAGCATAATGGGTTTTTTAGTTATTTGTTCTTAAGTTATGTGTTGATTTACTTATTTTTCTTCTCAAGTTTCTGTCTTTGTCTTCCTCCGGTTGTGGGCATGATATATGTTATTGAGGAATTTATTTAAAAAAATTTATCAACCGCCTATTCCTAGGCAGCATTACAAAAGTAACATACACAGAATAAAATAGACAGGACTTACCGACTCGGGTAGGATACGCCTCACAGGGACTTAGCAAACACAAGATATGGAGGGCCATGTATGTCAATGCACACAGTTTAGGTAACAAAATTCTAGAATTGGAGGCTGAAATAAGGAATGCCGACCTAGATGTGGTGGCAATATCTGAAACTTGGTTCATGGACTCACATGGGTGGGATATGGCTATACCGGGCTACAATCTACTTCGTCAGGACAGAGAGGGCAGGTTAGGAGGGGGGGGTAGCTCTATACATTAAAGAGGACATCAAAACCACCAGGATCACAGATGTCAAGTACACCGGGGAGTCCCTCTGGGTAAACCTGGCAAGAGGCAGAGAAAAATGCCTGTATCTAGGTGTGGTATACAGACCCCCAAGACAACTGGAAGACATGGACGCAGAATTAATTGAAGACATAGAGAATATCACTCTACGAGGAGAAGCTGTACTGCTAGGGGACTTCAATATGCCTGATGCAGACTGGAATTCATTTTCAGCGACAACCAGCGGTAGCAGGAGGCTCTTAACCTCCATAAAGGGAGCACGTCTCAAACAAATGGTAACGGAGCCCACTAGGGCCCAGGCGATCCTCGACCGGGTACTCACCAACGGGGAAAGCGTCTCAGAGGTCTCAGTAGGAGATACGCTAGCCTCCAGCGACCACAACATAGTATGGTTCAACCTTAGGAAAGGCTTCCCTAGATCAAACACGAAAACAAAGGTACTCAATTTCCAGGGCACAGACTTCGCACGCATGGGAGATTTCGTCCATCAGACGCTGCAGGACCAAGCGGAGACCGATGATGTAGAAGCTAAGTGGTTAACACTGAAATCAACCATACATGAAGCAACTAGCCGCTTCATAAAATCAGTAAATAAACGACAAAGAAACAATAAACCCCAATGGTTCACCGCGGAGATCTCGCACCTCATTAAGGAGAAGAAAAAAGCGTTTCTCTCCTACAAGCGCACGGAGAAAAGAGAGGCAAAAGTAGAATATAGGACCAGGTCTACAGCGGTCAAAATGGCAGTTAGGGAGGCAAAACTTCGAGTGGAAGAAATTCTGGCAAAAAACATTAAAAAGGGGGACAAATCCTTCTTCAGGTATATTAGTGACAGAAAAAGGAACACAGGCGGGATAGTACGCCTTAGAAGACCGGACGGAAGTTACATGGAAGCAGATTCCGATAAAGCCGAACTATTGAATGAATACTTCTGCTCAGTCTTCATCTGTGAGGCACCGGGACACGGTCCCCAGTTGAAGGCAACACAAAGCACAGAAGACCCGTTTCAGAATTTTGAGTTCACACCAGGTGAAGTTTACAGTGAACTAGCAAGACTCAAGGTGGACAAAGCCATGGGACCAGACAATTTGCACCCAAGAGTGCTCAGAGAATTGAGCGATGTCCTGGCGAAACCGGTGGCTGAACTATTCAATCTCTCCCTAAGTAAGGGGAAAGTTCCCCTGGACTGGAAATTAGCTAATGTCGTTCCTCTGCATAAAAAGGGTTGCAGGGCAGAGGCTGCGAATTATAGACTGGTGAGTCTCACATCAACAGTGTGCAAACTCATGGAAACACTAATTAAAAGCAAATTGGACACGATCTTGAATGAAGGGAATCTTTGGGATCCCAGTCAACATGGATTCACCAAGGGTAGGTCCTGCCAATCCAATCTCATCAGCTTCTTTGACTGGGTAACAAGAAAGTTGGACTTGGGAGAGTCTTTGGACGTCGTGTACCTGGACTTCAGTAAAGCTTTTGACAGTGTCCCACACCGCAGGCTGCTAAGCAAGATGGAATCGATGGGGTTAGGAGAGACACTAACTGCATGGGTCAATGATTGGCTGAGTGGCAGACTTCAGAGGGTGGTGGTTAATGGTACCCTCTCTAAAACATCGGAGGTGACCAGTGGAGTGCCGCAGAGCTCGGTCCTGGGTCCACTCCTTTTCAACATATTCATAGGGGATCTGACTCAAGGGCTTCAAGGTAAAATAACACTATTCGCCGATGACGCCAAACTATGAAATATAGTAAGTGAATGCAATTTACAGAATTATATGGCGCAGGACCTGCTTACATTGGAAAGTTGGTCCTCAACCTGGCAGCTAGGCTTCAATGCTAAGAAATGTAAGGTCATGCACCTCGGAAGCGGAAATCCATGCAGGACGTACTTCTTGAACGGAGAAACTTTAACTAGGACTTCAGCAGAATGAGATTTAGGAGTAATCATCAGTGCAGACATGAAAACTGCCAATCAAGTGGAGAAGGCTTCATCTAAGGCAAGGCAGATATTGGGTTGTATCAATAGAAGTTTCGTCAGCCGAAAGCCTGAAGTCATAATGCCGTTGTACAGGGCCATGGTGAGACCTCATCTGGAGTACTGTGTGCAATTCTGGAGGCCACATTACAGTAAAGATGTGCGCAGAATTGAATCGGTTCAACGGACGGCCACCAGGATGATCTCGGGGCTCAAGGGTCTCTCGTACGAAGAGAGACTGAACAAATTGCAGCTCTACACTCTTGAGGAACGTAGGGAGAGGGGAGACATGATCGAAACATTTAAGTACCTCATGGGATGTGTCGAAGTGGAAGATGATATTTTCTTTCTCAAGGGACCCTCGGCCACAAGAGGGCACCCGCTCAAACTCAGGGGCGGAAAATTTCATGGCGACACCAGAAAGTATTTCTTCACAGAGAGAGTAGTTGATCATTGGAACAAGCTTCCAGTGCAGGTGATCGAGGCAGACAGCGTGCCAGACTTTAAGAATAAATGGGATACCCATGTGGGATCCCTACGAGGGTCAAGATAAGGAAATTGGGTCATTAGGGCATAGACAGGGGGTGGGTAAGCAGAGTGGGCAGACTTGATGGGCTGTAGCCCTTTTCTGCCGTCATCTTCTATGTTTCACAGACATCTTAAGTTACAAATGCATAATTACATCTTAGAGGAAGCCTTAATTAAATAGATCTTCACCGTACCATTCATCCTAAAACCAGCATTAAACAACATATATTTTATTGAAAAGCTTCTAAAAATAATGTAGTTTTAAGAATTTTCTTAAACTTCTGAATGTCAGATAATGCCCTTAACAGTCCAGTTAATTTGTTACACAGTGTTACTCATTCCCATGATAAAGATGGCAGAAGTTCTTGTGTTTTCATAGTGCACTTTAGAGAAGTCTGACAGAGCCAATCGTATTGCACCTTCAAATCGCAGAGCTCTAAGTGGTTGATAGACCGCCATAGTTTGAGATAGATATCAAGGGATCCCCAGGTAAATGACCTTGAACACCAGAGTTAAAGTTTTGAAAATGATACGTAATCGCACTGGTAACCAATGCAATTTCTTCAGTCAAGGTGTTATGTGGTCAAATTTTCTAACCCCCGCAACTTAATCTTGCAGCTGTATTTTGGATCATTTGTAGAGCTTTGCACTGTACTATGGAATCCCTAAATAAAGGGCATTACCATAGTCCAGCTTTGATAAAGATTATCATCTGAACCACAATCTGAAAATCAAATATCGACATCATCGATTTTAGGCGATTTAACAGTCACAATTGGAAGAAAGTAGATTTAACTACAGACAGAATTTGATCCTTCATACTAAGGGCTCCTTTTCTCAAGCCGTGCTAGCGGGCTAACGCGCGTAATAGCGCACGCTAAACCATGGGATGCGCTAGCCGCTACCGTCTCCTCTTGAGAAGGCGGTAGTTTTTGGCCAGCGCGGGGGTTAACGCGTGATGAAAAGTTGCGCTCTTTAACCCCGCTAGCGCAGCTTGATAAAAGGAGCCCTAAGTGTTGAATTTAGCCAAACCCCTAAAATTTTCAATTTTCGTTGAATGGGTATAACCTGGTCACTAACCTCAATTTCTTTTGGCCATTGTGGGTCATCCTTTCACCCAATCAACATAACCTCTGATTTTGCAAGATTCAAAACCAGTTCATGTTTCACCATCCACTCATTCACACTTTTCATACATCCAGTCAATCTTTCATTCAACTCAACTCTCCAGTCTATCATTGGAAAGAACTGGATGTAATCAGCATAGATACAATATGTTACATCTATTTTACAAAGGCTCTCCCCCAAGGACGACATGTACAGATTAAACAGTAAAGTACTAAGGGCAGAGCCCTGTGGAACACTTCTGCTCATTGGTTTACAATGGGTCAATTCATCACTGCTCTGTACTTTAAACGTACGATCTTGAAAATAAGATGTAAGCCATTGTAATACAGTCCCGCCTATACCCATATCTTTCAAAGTCAAAGCAGGATATGGCTATCAACTGTATCAAATGCTGAAGATACATCCAATGAAACAAAGCAAATGGTATGGTTCTGATTCATCCATCTCTTCAACTGATCAACAGTTATAGCCATTAAGATCTCAACACTATGTCCTGCACGAAAGCCAAATTGGTGGCAATCAAAGATGTTTTCTCTTTCCACAAATTTTAGTTGTTCCAAGACTGCTTTTACAATTATTTTTCCTAAAAACGGCAAGACTGAGATTGGCCTAAAGTTCATTAATTCTGTATCATCTAAATGTGTTTTTTAAAATTTTAGCTTAACAGTGGCTGTTTTCAATGATCTAGGCATATAACCTGACTGCAAAGATCTATTAACGATCATTGCAAGAGAAGGCCTTTTCTTTATTATATATAACTTCATTTATAAATGTTTGTATCTTTAGCATTTTTCTGTACACACTAATATTGCAACAAAACATAAAAACCTCCCAGATTATCCACTTTTGACTTCATTGGCATCTGTGGCACATATTCATGCATGCTCATGATTTCCATAATATTGATCTTTCTCCCACCTATTCCATGCATATCTGTATTCTTGCTCATTGATCTTGAGAGTTTATACCTTTCAAGGGATGTAATTCTTCTGAGAAAAGCCAAAGTTTTTTTTTTGTTGTTGGTGTTTAACATTCCAGGGAAATCTGCCCTAGTCTATCACCTCCAGCATTCTACAGGGCATCCTAGAAAAGAAAGGAAAATGAATATTAAATTCAGACAACAAAAATATAACTATGTCCTAGTATAAACAATACAAATGACTTAAATGTCTGACTTATGAATTAAAGCTGGCCATTAAGCGGTGAGGGCGGGTGCTTGGGTGTGCCTCTCCCCGGCCCTTTTTTTTTTAATTTTTTTGTTTTTATTTATATTTTTTATTTGTATTTCTTCCTTGTTTCTTTATTTTTCTCCTGTCTTATGGTGTAGGGGGGGGGTTGGGGGGGCTGGGATGTTGCTGGTTTCGGGGCTTGCATATTCTTGTTTCTTCTTTCAGCAGCTTGGATGGTTTTGGTAGGGGGTGGGTTGGGGAGGGGTGGGTTTGGGGGGTGGGTGAGTGTTGGGGGACTTGTTACTCTTTTCACATGATTGTATCTTTTGCTGTGTTATTTTTGCATCAATAAAAATTGCTTTACACTAAAGCTGGCCATTATGGCTTATCTATAGAATGGATAAGAGTGAATCGATTTTTCACTGTCTCAAAAAGTACAAAAAACAGGATACACTCAATTAAATTACATGGGAATACTTTTAAAACAAATAGGAGGAAATATTTTTTTTTTCACAAAGAATATTTAAGCTCTGGAACTTGTTGCCAGAGAAGGTGGTTACAAGGGTTAGCATAGCCAGGTTAAAAAAAGATTTGGACAAGTTCCGGGAAGAAAAGTCCATAGTCTGCTATTGAGACAGACAAGGGGGAAGCCTCTACTTGCCCTGAATGTTGCTACTATTTGGGTTTTGACAAGGTACTATATAATCTGAATTGGTCACTGTTGAAAACAGGAGATTAGGCTAAGTGGACCATTGGTCTGACCCAATATAGCTGTTCTTATGTTCTTACTTAAATGCTGAAAAGCACTTCTGCTACATTTTTATTATATTTTGATAAATGTTGGGGAGTCCTTTTCATGCCATGTCTCCATCTAAGTGTTTCCATGGCCCTTTCCCATTTCTAGTAGTTTACATTCTGTTTTGAGCTTAAGCAGCTTTGCAGTAGAAGTGTTATAATGGGTTCTGCCAACATCAGATAATACTCTTGCATAAATAAACTTGAAGTGACAATCTATATGTTGTGTTCCCACTTTTTCAATGGATTAGGTCCCTTCTTTCTTGTAGCAGAATTTTCCAGTTCTTTGGTGGAGGATGGTTTGTAGCAAAGTAAGTATTTTTTCCTCAGTCTGGTGACTTTCTGCTGATACCTCCAGCATGTCTGACTGACAATTCACCTTGATATCAAGTACTGCAGGAACCTTCCCTCTTGAAGAATCTATTTTGAAAATTTAAAAGAGTTATTTTAATAGCTTTAAAGTTTCTTGAAATAAAATTCTACTTTTTTAGGAACAAGAATGAAAAAAATAGCACCTAGAAAGACAATCATCATACCTTAAAAGCTCTTATACAATAACATTATGGGAAATTCTTACACTGGTCCAATAAAAAAATCTTACACAATCTTTAATACCAGTCTCCATTTACTTTGTGGTTGCAAAGAAGAGGTCTACAATGGAGCAGGAGGAGGAGACACCAAGGGAGACAACAGCAGCCCTACCGGTCCCTCATTTTTACATTTTTAAATAAAATATAGGTATGCCAGATCCACACCTAAATATAGAGCTCTTAAAAGTGCACATTCTCCTACTGGCACACAAGCTTACACTTGCATATAACTCCACCCAATTTTATGAAAGCACATGCAGACCACGCCTCACACACGGAAGAATGCTTTATGAAATTACTACTACTATTAATTATTTCTATAGCACTATCAGACCCACCCAGCGCTCTGTACAGAGTCAGAAAGAGTAAGAAAACAGTCCCTACTGGAAAGGGCTTACAATCTAAACAGGCAAGACAGACAATCAAGATGTCATAGATACAGTTAAGGCAGGGATCTCAAAGTCCCTCCTTGAGGGCCGCAATCTAGTTGGGTTTTCAGGATTTCCCCAATGAATATGTATTGAAAGCAGTGCACATAGATCTCATGCATATTCATTGGGGAAATCCTGAAAACCCGACTGGATTGCAGCCCTCAAGGAGGGACTTTGAGACCCCTGAGTTAAGGGAACGGTTAATCAGCTGGCTGGGTTGGAGGGCAGAGGAGTAGGGTTAAGGATTGAAAGCTATATCAAAAAGGTGGGTTTTCAGTCTGCTTTTAAACAAGGGAAGGGGCTTGACGGACAAACTCGGGTAATTTATTCCAGACATAGGGAGCAGCTAGATGAAAGGAACGAAGTCTGGAATTGGCAGCGAAGAAGGGTAACGTTAAGAGTGACTTATCTCCAAAATGGATAAAAGCGAATTTTTTTTTCCCCAAATCACAACAGCAAAACAAAGCCAGAACGGTCTTATATTTAGAGACTCTTAAGCTAATAACGGTGGAGACTTACAGTTCATGTCATACAGGCGTGGATAAACTTAACTGCAATTCAGAGACGGCGGAGACGCTTCACCAGCTCGCCGTATTCTTCACCGGACACACGCAAGGCTAATTGGGGCCTTGGAAAGGAGCTCCCTCCTTAGGGATTTTCAAGGACAAGGCCCTGCACCTCTCCCCCTCCAGGTAGCTCCCGGGGATATCAACGAGAAACAAATCCGAGGAAGCAGATACCGAACACCCAGCCTCTCCCTCTCGCTCAAAGCCTGGCATGTCTCCATCTCTCTCAACCTCCCCTCTCCCTTCTGAGATCGCCGGCAACAGCCACAACTGCCCCCGCACCTTTCCTTCACCGCACGCGCCGCCCACGCCGGAAAAAGGAAGCCGCGTCACAGGAGGGAGGGGAGGAGGCGGTGGTGGGGGAAAGACGTCGCGTCAGAGAGGAGAGGAGAGGGGGGGGGGGAGGTGGGGCACCGGAGAAGGAAAGCTCGGGGGTCGGTCGCGCGCAGCGTGCATGAATTGCTGCTGCCGGCGACCTCAAAGGCAATTTTTAAGGTAGGATGTGGGGGTGGGGGGAAGTTTGAGAATGAGGGCTGTGGAGGGAGAGGGGCCGGAGCGCGGACGAGGTGAAGGGGGAGAGACATGCTGGACCGGGGTGAGGTGAGGTGAGGGGAGGGGGGAATCCTTGAATGAGTGTGACGAAGGGTGCTGCGCGTGTGGGGACAGTCAAATGCGTCTGACCTGATATCTCTGGGCTCTCGGCTATTATAGTAATTTTGGAGTATTAAACAGGCTTTAATTGTCTCGTCCTTTTCAGTTCATCTTGCTTTTTGAATATCTTTCTCGGAGGCGTAGTAGGAGGTGCCCGTGTGCATTCATATGTTCTCGGGACTGAACCGGGGAAGCGCGGATCGAGGTTCATATCTTACTACGTTTTACGGCGATCATATTCTTTTTCAGCGTCGATGTACCTGCTGGTTTCTACAACAATGACTTTGCTTGTAAAGTGTTTTGTGTTTTTTTTTTTTGCTAGTTTGTATAATAAGTTGTTTATGTGAATCGATCATCGCTGATTGAGAACTTTGCTCCTCCTTGTGTTATAGCTTTTGCTTCCTTGCAGAATAATCTAATGGGTTCTCAACCCAGTCCTTGGGGCAAACCCACCCGGTCGGATTTTCAGGATATGTACAGCCAATAAGCATGAGATAATTTCCATACAATAGAAATGTATCTCGTGTGTATTAATGGTGGGTATCTTGAACCCTGACTGGGTAGGTGTGTCCCGAGAACTGTATCGAGAGAACCTAAAGGGTGGGATATAGGATTATGCAGCCAGGAATTGTGTAGGTCCTAGTTTCCCTTATACTCATGAGTTACAGTGAATTCTTTAGGGTGTGTACCACCAGTGAAAGTGATAGGAACCAGATCAGTGCCAATATGCAGTCAGGCTTTGGGATTGACACAAAAGGACTTTGGTAGCAGGAAAGAAGACCAGAAATAGAAATACTCCATCAGACTGGGCACATGCTGTTCTCCTTGGCTTCTTTTTATATTGTGTATGTCTGCTCTGTGATTAACATCTTTTTTTTTTTTTTTAAGTGTTCACTAATTAGGGTCATTACTTACCAATTGGTGAAAGCACAGTGAAGCTGTTTGTGTATCTAGAGATAGTGTTTCCTTATCTAGCATCATTAAAGAATGATGGCAGTAGAAGACAGTGCATTGTGATGGATAGTAACTATAGCCTTAATGATCTCTGTGAAACACATAGGGCTAGATTCATTAAGCAAACTGATTGTGTACCGGTTTGCGAGACCTTTGCGACCCGATTTTCCTCTGACCCGATTCACTAACCTGTGTACCGATCCGATCCGTGCATGCAAAGCAGGAAGGACGCGATTCACTAAACTTTCTTCTGGCACACCGACTGGCTGGCCGATCAAAAAACTAGCGACTGGTGAGGACCAGTTGCTTGTGCTAAAACCCTGCTCTCTGCCCTGATTCTCATGCTCTGGCTTCCCTGCTCTCTGCCCCGACTCTCCAGCCCTGCTCAGTCCTGACTCGCCTGCCCTTCCCTGCAGTGCGAGCCCGTGGTTTTTACCTGCGGGTTTAAAGCAGGTTAAAACCATGGGCTCGCGAAGTAAACAGTAAAGTAAGTAAAAAATAAGAAAAAAAGCACTGGCACAAAGGACCAGCACATGCGCAGACCCTCTACAGTCAAGGAAGATGGTCTGCGCATGCTCAAGGATGGCTCTCCAGCGATCTGTGCGGTCTTTGGGAGGTGTGCCAACGATCGCCCCCATTTGCATGCAGGCCTTTAGTGAATTCGGCGGCCTGCTTGCAATCGGACACGGATCTCAGGTTAGTGAATCTATCCCATAGGCTGTTGAACCCCCACCTCCCCTACTGTACTTATTGAAGGTAAGGACCAGTTGACCTTCCTAGTCTGTCCGGTTGTCTAATAGCTTGGTTATCGCTTTTCTATGGCCTTATTGTCTCTCACTTTGCTGAAGATATCGCCCAATTGCAAGCAGTAGAAATTTGACCCCATGTAGGGTGTTGCTGTTTGTGTATGTTAGTTATGTTGCCTCGTTATTGGTCCTTATCATGCTGAGTAAATGAGCAGATATATTCTTTTATCTCCTAAACCGATACCCAGGACTCCCTATTTTTACTCAGCATTTATGCTTCCTGCTATTCTATGGTCTCGAGCATGCTTCAGTTCCATCACTGTTTTGACTTCTGTTACCTCTGCTGGTCCAAATATCTGACATCCTGTCAGGAAGAAAGTCCCTCTGAGACGGTCTCATCTCCCCTGCTTTGCACTCTATATTTACATATTTCTGCTGTATTCCCCATTTCCCCTCCTTTTCAATATGGCATGGAGGAGTAACCTTTTGGAGCAGTGGGTTGAAAACCAAGGCAACCTGGTTCAAATGTAACTCTGCTCCACGGGGAGAACATCTTTAAACCTACCAGAGACTTTTCCGTTCTATGGACTTTCACAACAAAATTCAAATTTCTGACCAACTGACTTTCCTGCTAAAATTCAGATTGGTGGATTGCCCTGTTCCCAATCAGGTCAGTGAACCCACTATTTACAAAATCACACTGCAGATGTCGGAGCATACCCTGAAGAAAGCTACAGCACGGTGGCTGAAATGTTGGTTTCTACCTGACAAGATGCAGCGAGACTCGGAAACCTGCAATGAGCATCATAAGAACATAAGAACATAAGCAGTGCCTCCGCCGGGTCAGACCATAGGTCCATCCCGCCCGGCAGTCCGCTCTCGCGGTGGCCCAAACAGGTCACGACCTGTCTGAATCACCAGAAGGGGCTCCCTTGCCACCTTGGTTTCTCATTGAAGTCCTATCTTCCCATCGTAGTCCTAACCCTCCGGTCTTGCACATGCACGACCTGTTGGGTTTCTATACTTATTACCTGGTTAGCTTTCTATACCTGTGTTACATCCCAGCACCTCTCTCAGTATCCCACGATCCCTTTATCCCTCAGGAATCCGTCCAATCCCTGTTTGAATCCCTGTACCGTACTCTGCCTGATCACTTCCTCCGGTAGCGCATTCCAAGTGTCCATGACCCTTTGGGTGAAAAAAAACTTCCTTGCATTTGTTTTGAACCTATCTCCCTTCAGTTTCTCCGAATGCCCCCTCGTACTTGTTGTCCCCTTCAGTCTGAAGAATCTGTCCCTATCCACCCTCTCTATGCCCCTCATGATCATATCTCCCCTGAGCCTCCTTTTTTCCAGAGAAAAGAGCCCCAGCCTATCCAACCTCTCGGCGTATGGGCAGTGTTCCAGCCCTTTTACCAGTTTCACCATGGTTGCTTGTGATTTAGGAGCAAATCACTTAACCTCCATTGTCTCAAGTAGAAACTTAGGGGCCCTTTCACCAAATAGTAGTAAAAAGTGACCTTAGTGCACCCTTAAGTGGGTCATTTCCATGCACTAAAGCCATTTTTACTGCTGGGGGAAAATCGCTAATTTTTTTCTATTAATGGCCACATACTAATTTTCTCATTAGCACATGGCCATTAGAATGAGAACTGTTGACAGCTGGTTTTTCCCTTCCTCAGAGGAAGTTTCTCTATTTGGCGGGTGTTGGAGATTAAATAACTTTTGCTGCATCATTGGGTATCGGATTTAGCGGCCTCTTACTCGCATTGGCTTAATCGGAGAGTGGAGATCACCCAATATGTTTTCTTCCACTGTGCTATGTGGCTCTTTGGAAATAACTATTGTTCTACTGCCCTGCTGATCATCCTCCCCTGATCCTTTCAGGGGGATCGGGGGGGGGGGGCTGTTCTTTCATAGTTTTACTGCTGAGCTTGGAGGTCTGGACAGGCGGGGGCTGAATGTAGGAGAGTGTGAGTAGAGTGTCTGGTGAGTATTGGGTGATGTGTCTGGAAGTCTGATTGTCTGTGTGGTAAACAGATGGGTTGAGTGTTTGTGAGGCATAAAATAGAAAGTGAAGGTTGCACTTAGGTTGTTGACTGGTTGGTAGTTCACTGTCGCTGACGCTCTGCTATTAGTGCTGGCACACTTCTCTCTTCTTGTATTCTTTGTATTGTATTATTTGTCTAGTCATGAGTTAAGATTGTATCAGTTGCTGGATGTCCAATCTTTGGGCAGTCTTTATTTCAATTATCAATAAACGTATATTGAGAGAAAGCACATGGCCATTAGTGCTTGAGCCGCTATCACCACCTATTTTGTGAATCGATCAATGCAAAGCATGCCCATTTTCTACACCCAGTGCTAAAAATAAATTTTATTTTTTAGTGTATGGGTAGTACGTGCACATCCCCAAATTACTATGGGACATCTGGGCAAGCCATTTTATTGCTGCAGTATGCATGTTAGTTCTTACTTCAGCTTTGTAAAAGGACCCCTTAGGTTGTAAGCTCTTTGTGGATAGGAAAATACCTAGTTTACTTGAGTGTAACTTGCCTTCAGCTATAACCGAAAAAAGGTATGAGCTAGATCCAAAAATCCTCTCCCTTCCCTTCTTCTTGTGATCATATTTTGAGTGACTTAAAACCTCTTTGTGTAGATTTTGCTGCAGGCCCTGTTCCATTTTGGTAGCGGATCTTTGAACTGCTTCCATCCTCAGTGTTTTTACATAAGTAGAGCTTTCAGAACTGAACACAATATGAGTTGGGTTCTCATTATTGACCTATACAAAGATATTATTACCTCCTTTTTCGAACTGGTGAAATCTCTTTTGCACCCAACTATATGTTTTGTTAAAATGACTAGCAATCTTCAGTTAGCAATTCAAATTGAAAGCTGGCTTTTGGCTTTTTGTTTCCAACTTCTTGACCACTCTTTTCAAGCCCCTTTTATATTTTCATTTCCTCCTGCATGTCTATCCTGTTCCAGATTTTTATTTCTTCTAGAAGCAAGTTTAAATTTCCGTCAATCCCTTGGCAGTGCCATTAATAAAGATCTTGAAAATAATTCAAGGCTGAGATGCCCAGCTAGTGATTACTTTATTTTCAGCATGGCAGAGACCATTTCTGATATTTTAAGAAGATAAGAATAGTGGTTTTGAATATTAAGAAGTTTCAAGTTTAATAGTTCATTTGATTAATCGCTTAATCGTAATTCTAAGCGATGTACAATTTAAAATACATTCAGAGGGGAACAAACATTACAAACTTTAAATAATAACATTAAATTTAAAATAGTCCAATATACGCATAACAAAAGGCAATGAAGGGAAGTGAAATACAATTCATGATAGAAAAGCAGAACAAAAAAGGGAAAACATAAGGAAAATGAATAATGAAATATTAAAAAACAAAAAAAAACAAAACCAATAGTCACTAAATTAATAGATTAAATATCAAAGGTATCTTTAAAAAGAAATGTTTTTAGATTACTTTTAAATTTTTCCAGATCATGCTCATTTCGTAGGCATAAAATCCTCACAAACGCTAGTGCAGAAAGAGCTAACTCTACAATTCCTTCTCATACTTGATGTTAAAGCCTGCTTTTCAGTCTTCTGCACATTCTCTCCTTCTGTACAAAATAACTAATAGCCTAATTAGTATGGTTTTAAATACACTGTGCATTGGTATCTAATGCAAGCCTTTGCACACGGTTAGCTCCTTGCAATGCCCTTCTTTTGTATTTGTGTGCCTAAAAAATTGTGCGTTAAAACTGTGCTAGCCTCATGCAAAGCCTTGCGCACTTTATTGCATCGGCCCCTCTGTTAGCTGGAATGGGATGATTCATCACTGCTGTGTCATCGTGGGACATTTCATTGCAGCTGCGATGTATCGTCCTAGACCAGAGGTGCCCACACTTTTTGGGCTAGCGAGCTACTTTGAAAATGACCAAGTCAAAATGATCTACCAACAATAAAATAAAAAAAAAAACCCACAAAGCACACTACGCAGAGAAAATGTTAATTATCATTTATATTCCGGGGTTTTTTCAAAGAGGTCAAGGCAGATGACTCTATGCACTGTCACCTCAGTAACAACCATACAAAAATGGACAAATATACCCCCCTCCCTTTTTACTAAACCATGATAGCAGTTTTTAGCGCAGGGAGCTGCGCCGAATGCCCAGTGCTGCTCTCGATGCTCATAGGCTCCCTGCGCTAAAAACCGCTATTGCGGTTTAGTTAAAGGGGGCCATAGTGCAAAATATAGACAGCAGATATAAATTTTTAAAACGGACACATTTAGATCACTAAATTGAAAATAAAATCATTTTTCCTACCTTTGTTGTCTGGTGATTTCATGAGTCTCTGGTTGCACTTTCTTCTTCTGACTGTGCATCCAATCTTTCTTCCCTTCTTTCACCCTGTATACAGGGCTTTCACCCTGTATGCTTCCTATCCTCCAGACTTCATTCCCTCCCCCAACTTTTTCTTCCTCTCTCCCTGCCCTTTCTTTCTCCCTTCCTCCTTTTCTTTTTTTCTCTCTTCATGCCCCCTTTCTTTCTGTTTCCCTTATTTCCTTCTATCTCCCTGCCTGCCCCTTTCTTTCTTTCTCCCTGCCCTCTCCCAAGCCACTGCCGCCACCATCGGGGAACAGGCCCCAAAGCCACCGCTGCCCCAAGCTCTCCCTGCTTCCCTGCGTCGGGCCGACCAGCATTCCTCTCCCTGACATCAATTCTGCCGTCGGAGAGGAAGTTCCAGGCTAGCCAGGCAGCGATTGGCTAGCCCGGATCTTCCTCTCCGACGGCAGAATTGACGTCAGGGAGAGGAAGGCTGATCGGCCTGGTAGATTGTGAAGGCATCGTGAGTCTATCATGGAGCCCCAGATGGGCTCCGCAATCGATTCACTTTGCCTTGGCGATCTACCGGTCGATCGCGATTGACCTATTGGGCACCCCTGTGCTAGACCTTCCGGCGGTGGTGCGTTTTGAATTGTCTCATTCCAGTGGTGGCAGAAAATACTTTTTGAGGGCGGGTAGAATGGCAGTCACATTCCGGCAGTGGTGTGGCTTGGTGGCAGTGTCGCTCGGTAGAATTTTTTTTTTGGGGGGGGGGGGAGAGTCGCCTCCTAATGAAATGTTTTTTGAAGGAGAGGAGGAGGGTAGAACATAGAACACAGACAGGGAATTGAGGGGGTGGGGTATCACCCCCCTTCCAACGAAATGCTGAATTACGTAGACAGGGAGAGTGAACCAATTTGTCCACCTGTTTGTGGGACAAGGACATGCATCATTGCCGATTCAGCACTAAAACAACCATGTTGAGTCATCTGCGATGAATTGTCCTAGACCCCTATTAGCAGCTCTGCCATGCTGGCTAATTTTAGCAGTTTTTATATGGACCAGTCTGAAAGTTTACTGAAATCCATGTTGTGAAACTATGTTGCCTGGTGTCCTGTAAGCTTGATAAATATTTCCATAAATTGAATCTCTAGTGTGTACAAGTTCTTACATATTCATTGGGAATATCCTGTAAACAGACTGACTGTGTTATCAATGGGCAAGTTTTGAAAGCCCTGCTTTAAGTATTTCCTGCTCTGTAAATGGATTTGCAATCATTCCACAATCATTTAAGTCCTGGTTTCCTGCCTTAGGCACATTGGATTCTCTTTTGTAAACACATGAAAAGGAATGAGTTAAGATTTACAACTTCTGTTGGTCCCCCTACTCACTAGCCTCACTTTATCTTAAACTATGTCCACAGTGGTGTTTCATTTCTTTCATTTATACATCTTAACAAAGACTGGACAATATTTTCCTGTTTGTACTTTTCGTTGCTAACTATCTTATCATCTTTTTTTTTAAAAGATAATGTCTGTCTCCTTCTCATATTTGTTTTTGGATTTTCTGAACACTGATCTCTTTCTCCCCTTTCCCTTTTCTAACTTGCTGTACA
Organism: Geotrypetes seraphini; assembly: GCF_902459505.1. Taxonomy (NCBI): domain Eukaryota; kingdom Metazoa; phylum Chordata; class Amphibia; order Gymnophiona; family Dermophiidae; genus Geotrypetes; species Geotrypetes seraphini. Next base: position 178,951,985 of record NC_047084.1, on the reverse strand, counting down.
CAGAGATTCGTTGACTTATGTTTTTATAATAGTCCATAGTTGTTCTTATACCCTTGAATGCTTGGATTCTTGGTAGGGCTTAATGAGCACTGGGGCCGATTGCTCAAAACTGCTGCTGGTGTTAACATGCAGTTAACGTTCTGTTTGCACACACATTATTGTTTTCAAATGGTTTGGGTGCAAGCACCAAACCCATTACAACAGACCATATTTAAATGCATGTTAATGCTGTCATTAGACACCCTCCAGCTACATGTAAAGCATTTCTCAAGGGTGTTTAGCACAGCAAACTTTTCATCTGGCCTGGAACAGCATGGTAGGGTTGGTTGAGAGGAGAGGTATCTAGGGGCATACCTTCTCTTCCTCCAACCCAGCCTTGCCCTGGACTGTTTCCTGCACCCAACCTCCTTTCCTTCCTCTAATACAGTGTTCTTCAACCACCGGTCCGTGGACCAGTGCCGGTCCACAGAAATTTCCTGCCGGTCCACAGGGCCAGCACGTGCATCAGGCCCAAAACAGTGTTCTTCAACTGCTGGTCCACGGTGTGATCGATGTGGCATTATTTTCGAGCCAGCTCCCTCTTCCTCACTGATTCAGTGCAGAAAGCCATGGGCAGTGGCTCCTACGCGTGTCCTGCGCCTGGACCGGAAACCTTGGCTTCCAGATGAGGCATGGGATGCCCACAGCTTTGTGCACTGCATCAGTGAGGAAGAGGGAGCCGGCCTGAAGATAACACCAGGGGCGGGATAAAACAGCCAGGCGGGAGCAGGCCAGAAGGTAAGGTACAGCATGGAGGGAGGGAGACAACAAAGGTAGGGGGGAATGATTTTATTTTTGAATTTAGTGACTGAATTATGTAAATTTTGAGAATTTACATCTGCTGTCAGTGTGATTTGTGTAGTTTAATTTTGTGGTTAACCATTATGTGTTGTTAATAAGATTATATTGTGTATCTGTGAAAAATAAGTGGAAACATTAGTGTTACAATTTGTACTATTATGGGGGCGGGGTCTGGGGTGGAGATTGGGTAGAGATGGGCAGGGTCTGGCCCACGACTTAGCCCAGTGTTCTTCAACCGCTGGTCCATGCCAGTCCACAGAATAATTCTTTTATTTCTGCCGGTCCATAGGTGTAAAAAGGTTGAAAAACACTGCTCTAATATATATATAAAAAATATACTGGTGGTGTAATGGCCCCCAGACTCTGACTTTTGCACATCGGACTTCCAAACTCCCTTCCCTAATATAAAAGAAATACTTTGGTAGTCTAATGGTCCCCTACTTGACTTGACCTGACCTAACTCGACTCTACCTGCCTTTCCCATCCATTTCCCCTAATATAAAAAATGCCTTGGTGGTCTAGTGCTCCCCCCAGCCTCTCCCCCACAGTTGGAAAAAACAATCCCTAGTATTCTAGCCAGAACCTCCTCAGAAGAAGCAGGAATGATGCTCACTTGCTTTTGCCTCTGGGCCGCCGCCTTCAAAATGGCAGTGCCCTGCCCTGCATGGTGCATCATGGAATGATCTGCATGGGACTTGACTACTATTAGGAAATTTTTTCCCCTCTATGGTAGACAGGCCCTGGACTCAGTGAATGGGTTCTAGTCCTACTTTAATATCTCTAGCTCTTGTTAGCAGGGGCAGTGGAGGACTCTTGAACTGGATATGGTTTTGAACTGTGACAATTTTATGATTGGCCTTCATGCTTTTATAGGATCCTGATTTAGAGGGAGTGGTTTTCTTTGATTTTTAAATTGGGATTTTTGGAAACTGTTCTAATGTGTCTTATAGTTTTAGTGAGCCCAATGCCATATTGATTTCATAGTTTCTCAAGTTTATTTAAAAATTTGATTAAATTGCAATATCTCATTTCAAGGCGATGTACAAATTAAAATTCAGGATACCAACAACACTCAATACACACAAGACTTAGACAATACCAGGCATATAAAAGGTGAGCGGGATGATCTAAAACAGTGGTCTCAAACTCAAACCCTTTGCAGGGCCACATTTTGGATTTGCAGGTAGGTGGAGGGCTTCAAAAAATAGTTAATGTCTTATTAAAGAAATGACAATTTTATAGTTTATAAAATATAGTTTATAAACTCTTTATAGTTTATAAATCTTTCCTTTTGGCTAAGTCTTAATAATAATATTGTAATTTATAGCTAAAGAGACATATGATCAAGAAACCTTTATTTTATTAATAATAATAATTTATTTTCTTATATACCGCCCCACCAACAGTTCTAGGCGGTTCACAACAAAGGAACTGAAACATTTCAGTAAAAATACAATTTCAAAAACACACTACTACTATAAATACATCAGTTAAAAGGTACAATTAAAAAACATATCCTAATAAAACCATCGTAAATATGCAATAAAGAATCAACATTCTTGTTTATCAAATTGGTAAGTTTTCAGTAATTTCCTAAATGTAAGATATGATAAACAGACCGAGGGCCTCAAAATAGTACCTGGTGGGCCGCATGTGGCTCCCGGGCCATGAGTTTGAGACCACTGATCTAAAATAAATTAGAGAAAAGGAAAAACATAGAATTTTTAGAACAATAGGGAACAAAATTATTATCGTTTAAGTTTCATTTTAGGAGAGAGGAAGCCTCAGAAGGTAACAAGATTCAAATGGGTCCTTATAAAGCTGACTCTCAAGATTTAAATGCGTCTTTATAAAGCCAACTTTTTAGTGATCCTTTGAACCTGTTGAGTATTTTTTCTTCCATAAATGAATAGTGCATCTATTTAGGGAGGCTTGAGAGGTTAAGTGAAATTTTCAAGGCACCAGGCTTATAATTCAGTGTTCTAACCATCCAATGACATTCCATTCTTAGCGTTTGGCTGATATCCAGGTGGAAGTCTGAGCTGAAATTCCCTCTTGGGTTTTATATTGAAATTAAGAACCTGTATAAAAGGAGGGTTAACATCTTACTCCGGCAAGGTTTTTGTTAGATAAATATGAGGCTTTCCATTTTCCCCCGGGGGTAGGTTGGTTATTTTTGCGGAAGGCTGGCTTAGTGGCTAAGAAGATTGTTTTGGGGGAATGGGTTTTAGATCGGGCTCCTTCTTATTGGGCTTGGCATAACCGTTTGCATGCTCTGATGCTGCTTGAGAGGAGTCGAGTGCATCATTCTTTGCTTCAGTCGAAGTTTTTTTTGCGGGTATGGGGTCCTTATATTTACTCTTTGTCTCCTCGAGCTTGCAGTTTGATTCTTAATACTTTGCCTATTTGATTTTACTGACTGGTGAGGGGTTCGCGGCCTTGGGATGTCCTCTTCCTGGCTTTTCTCCGCCTTTTTTTTTTTCTTGTTCTCCCCTTTTCATTTTCTTTCTTTCTTCTTCAGGAGGTCCATTTTCTGATTTTGGGGGGGCTCATCAGAGTCCAGAGCCCTGAATATTCTGCTTTTGCTTGGTTCTTTTTCTGACCTCCCTTCTTGGATGGACTGGATGGGTTTTTTTTATTTTTTTTTTCTCTTTTGGTTATTGTTGTTTGGTGGGGGGGAGTGGGGTGGTGGTGGGATTCTGGGGATTGGCATATATTTGCTGTATGGCTTTTGGTGCACCTGTGTGTTCTTTGCTGTATTCATTGCCTTTTCTTTGTCTCTGCTGTGCTCAATAAAAAAATTGTTTCCAGTAAAAACTCAATAAAAATTATTGAACTAAAAGGAGGGTTAACACTTGACCATTATCAAAGCAGTATGGTAAAAAATGACTTTTTGCAAGTTTACTGTTGAGCAGAGCTGTGGAGTTGATGCCTCTATTTTTCTACTGCCTGATTCTGACTCCAGCTCTAACTCTGACACCTACTGATATTAGGCTTTAATTTTTTGGTTCTGGATCTAAAGTATTGGTAATATAACTTGTTATATACTAGTGCTTTAGATCCAGGACAAAGATATGTATATCTAAGTATAGAATGGGACAGGCATGTTGGGATCTCTTAGAGAGAGGAGGAGATAGTGGATGCTGCGGATGGGCAGATTAGATGGGCCATTTTGCTTTTATCTGCCATTATGTTTCTGTATGTTTTTATTCTGATGCTGGACTCTGTCGGTACACTTTTTACTGACTCTAAGTTCAACTCCATCCAAAATAGCTTCCGACTTCCACTCCACAGCTCTGCTGTTAAGACAAGCCTCCTAAAAGCCCTGAATATATTATCTTTAATTTGTTCCTGCATCTGTTGATGAAAAATACAATTTGAAGATTATTGTGTTGAGAAGAAACTACTTGTTAATTAATGTTTTCTTTCCTTTAGTAAATCCAGAGCAAAGATTGAAGAGGCATGGATGTAACTTAATCCATTTGGATTACTGAAAACTGGGTATTAACTCTGCGAATGCTGACTTCTTAGCAAGGTACTGTCAGTAAAACAATGGATGAATCTGCTTTGTTGGATCTCTTGGAATGCCCTGTTTGCTTGGAGCGTCTGGATGCTTCCGCAAAAGTCTTACCCTGCCAGCATACCTTCTGCAAGAGATGTCTGCTGGGCATTGTGAGCTCACGAAGTGAGCTTCGGTGTCCAGAATGTAGAACTTTGGTAGACTGTGGCGTGGATGAACTTCCCAGTAATATTCTACTGGTTAGGCTACTGGATGGCATCAGACAGAGACCACGGAAAGCAGGCACTGGAAGTAGCTTGACAAACGCATTGAGGGCTCAGAGTGGAACTACAGCGATCTGTGGTACAAAAGATCCTCAGAGTTCTCAAAGTGGACTGCAGCAGCGTGCGCAAGCACGGAGCCCCCCAGTAAGGGTAGGTATCCTGGTGTCGGACCATATTTCTCTGCATCCTCTATGCACAGCAGACTGAAAAAGGAGAAAAAACTTAAGGCTATTAAGGCCTCCTTGTTTCTTTTCCAGAGGCCCAGGATTGGAAAGAGTCCTTCATAAATAAAACCCTAAGGGCTCCTTTTACTAAGCTGCGATAGCGTTTTTAGCACGCGCTGAATTGCCGCGTGCTAGATCTTAACGCCAGCATTGAGCTGGCGTTAGTTCTAGCCGCATAGCACAGGTTTAGCGCGTGCTAAAATCCTACGTGCGCTAAAAATGCTATCGCAGCTTAGTAAAAGGAGCCCTAAGTCTTTATGTAACCTGCTCAGACCTCTGATGGGCGATATATCAAGACTTTAATAAACTTGAAGTTGGATACTGCTTGGTTAGTATCCAGTTTAATGTACATTGCTCTTCTTATTAGTTGTATTGTCTCTGAAGAGGATTCAAAATTGGTATATTTATTTATGTAAAATGATTTATAACCTGCCTATTCACAAATCTAAGCGAGAAACAATCATACAAAATCACAGTAAAAAAACCCCAAACAAACAAACCAAACAAATACAAAATAGCGTATAAGTTAAAAAGAAAACTGTATTAGCTGAAGGCAGATCTTCCTTTTGTATTTGGTGTTGCTGTACTGATTTTGTCTTGAACAAACAACTGGTAACCAAGGTAAATGCCGCTGGTTTTATATCTGATTCTGTTCCTACCAAGAGCCTGTAAGCTAGTTTCTCGCCTTTGTTCCGAAGGCACACTTATATGGTCTGGTTTTCAGGATGTCCAATAATGAATATACATAAGATAGATAGATCTGTGTACACTGGCTCTTTTCAGTGTATGCCAAAATGTCTCATAAGTTTTTGTGGCAGCTCTGAAAACATGACTTTCCAGGTGTGCCTCCAGGACAGGGTTGGAATACACTGTTGCAAGCAATAGATGCACAAATGTAGTACAATGATTAGGAAAACTGGTAATGAGCCAAACTCTTCAGGTAGTGAAGTGTTTTGTTGTGGCAACTGAAGACAACTCCAGCACTGTAGACTAATGTATTTAACCTATTTTGATCTAAGGACAATGTCTATACAATAAATAAATAAGGTGCTTGTATGTTATCAACTGGGCCAGTCCGATGCTCGTAATGGGGAAAACAAACCATTAATTTCTCCATTATTAATCGTACAAGAAAGAATATTTTGAGTGGTCAATCATTAGAAGTACAGTTGTAAGACCACTTCTGAAAACACTATCCCCTTCCTGTCTTCTATATAGGTTGTCCAGATTTTGGCACCCCAAATTTTGTCATGGATCCCAGATGCTCGGGTAAATGAATTAGTCAATTAGGTACTAACATTAAATTACTGGAGTTAATTGAGTATATTGGCACTTAGGGGTCCTTTTATTAAGGTGCACTAACCGATTTAACGCATGCTAAAGGTTATTCTATGGGCGCCTTGGCATTTAGCGTGCGCTAAATCAGTGCACCTTAATAAAAGGACCCCTTAAGAACATAAGAATTGCCGCTGCTGGGTCAGCCCAGTGGTCCATCGTGCCCAGCAGTCCGCTCACGCGGCGGCCCCCGGGTCAAAGACCAGTGCTCTAAATGAGTCCAGCCTCACCTGTGTTAATTTGCAGTAATTTGGAGTTATGCACACATCATGTAAACCAGGGATCTCAAAGTCCCTCCTTGAGAGCCGCAATCCAGTCGGGTTTTCAGGATTTCCCCAATGAATATGCATTGAAAGCAGTGCATGCACATAGATCTCATGCATACTCATTAGGGAAATCCTGAAAACCCAACTGGATTGCGGCCCTCAAGGAGGGACTTTGAGACCCCCTGATTTAAACCGTTCTGAGCTCCCCTGGGAGAACGGTATAGAAAACTGAATAAATTGAAAAAAAAAAAAATGTGCGCTTAAATTTCATAACTCAAACCTCTAAAAGGGCATAGCTATGGAATGGGCATCCGCGGATCAGGGGTGCTCCCAGAAATTAGGTGTCATGTTATAGAACACTAGTAGGGTGGAAGGATTTGCACTAGGTGTCGGCAGGTGTAAGTCTTTGATTCCAAATTTGAGTACAGGAGTCCATGCTAAGCATTTTCTGAATCTGGCTCTACATGTGTAATAGAATAGCTTTTGTTTTTAAATGTCATTGGGGGGGTGGGGTAACATTACAAAATCATTTTTATCTTGTTGGCGTAGTGGGGGAGGTGCAGAGGGTGCGGTCTGCCCTGGGAGCGGTCTTCCTAAGGGCGTGGTGGAACCCCCCTCCTCCTCTCTGCCCGCCCACTCGCTCCTATCCTTGCTGCGCGTGCCCCCCTTGCCTTCCCCTGTACCTTTTTGACGTTCTCTCTGACATTACTTCTGGGACCCGCGCCTAGGAAGTGACATCAAAGGGGGTACGGGGAAAGGGAAGGGGGCCACCGCCCCGATCGCCCCTCATCCTTACTACGCCACTTGAAAGAGCTACTATAATATTGAATGCAGTATACAAGAATGTGTGTTGCTAAGAACACATGATCTCTGTCTACATTTCTGTATAACATGCTTGTAGATATATTTACACCTTCTTTAGAGAATTTTATTTTAGGTGCCTATACTGCCTGCATAAAATAGGAACTTTTTTGGACATTCATAGAAGTGTTCCATGTTGAAATTATTGTTGGGAAATGTTGCATTGTTTTCATAAGCAGTAAAGTCTTCTTCCTGAAAGCTAGTCTTTCAGAACAGTCATTTCACAGAAAGAAGACAGGGCCCCTAATGTTTGCTTGCAAAAGAGTATCTGCTTGTTTGGAGTTGGTTGTTATTTAATGGATTTCAATTAAGCTGCCAGAGTTACTGAAAAAAAAAAGTTACCTTTGGGCTTCAGTTTGTTTGAAAGGTATAATTTTTCATATGAGCTATTTCCACTGACAACATTGGCACAGAGAACCTTGTTAAATAACTGTTTTTCAGGAGTTTATTGTGAATCCCATTGTTGCAGAATTTCAGATGAAGTACTTTTTTTAATAGTTGGAAAATCATATTTCTAGCATTTTTTATACAAATAGTTTTATGATGTATTGCATGCATTTGTTTTCTTTTGGCATTCATATATCTGTAGCTATAGTCACGTATTTTGCTATCAAGACAGCATTTTGTGAATCGGTTAAAGGCAGAAATTGTAAAATATAGTGGCTGAATCAAATTAATCTACTAGCAGTAGCTTAATACTTCATTGAGGCCCTCCTTTACAAAGCTGCACAAGCGTTTTTAGCGCCTGCTGCAGCGGTAAGAACCCCGACACTCATAGGAATTTTATGAGCGTCGGAGTTCTTACCACCACGGCCGGCGCTAAAAGCGCTAGCGCGGCTTTGTAAAGGAGGAGGTAAGTATTGTTAATGAATATTTTTGGACAGGTTGCTCGTCGCGATATAACAAAAACTATTGGCGTAATTCACTAGGAAGACCTTTTGGAAAGCTTAGAGTGTGCTAATGGACATTAGTACACACTTACAATTGCTTAAGGCCTAACTTGGTAGGTGCCTAGAAAAGCAGAACCTACTGCATGCCAGTCAAAGTTAGGCGCTGTTTGTAGAATCATGCCTAGCAGCTTAGGCACTGGTATATTAAGCCAGGTTTATCTTGATCTAAAATACCAGTGTCTTAAGACAGACTGTGCCCGAACTCTGCTCTAAATCTGTCCTTAACCATACCTTGGTGTAGACGTATACATTGAAGTGATAGGCGCCTACCAACTAATTAAATTTTTAAAAATTGGTTTAAAATTGTGTGCTATTATGGCGCTTTCAATTATCAGCATCAATTAAGCCAATTAAAAAAAAATATCGGCTAAGCGTTCCGGTCGAGGTGCCTAAATGTAGGTGTCTTATATAGAATCAGGGCCTTAATGCTGTAATCGGTGTCTTAATTTTGATTCTTGATTACTTTTACAAAGAAATGGTATTTGCAAGATAACTGACTTCTATATTTATTCTGATATAATGATAGGGTAAATTTAGTTGTATTTTGTTAGTTGCACACTGGAATTGTTGCTGTGGGGCTGATGAATTTTTGCTCTGATTTGCTTGCTATAAAGAATATGTCCATTGTGCATCTCCTGGAGATTAGTTCCCTTTCATCCACTAGACTCCTTTTTCCATTTCCATTTCTATTATTTCTAAACCGCAAATACCTTTCAGTTCATTGCTGCGTACAAAAGAGTAAAGAGGCTTTACAATAACAGTGATTTACAAAATTTGTGAAAGACAATATTCTAATAATAAAAGATTACCAGGTTTTCAGTTACCCATAAATCTAACAAAAATAAATGATTTCAATAACTTTCTAAATTACAAATATGAAGAGGACAACATTAACAGCTTTCAAAATTCTTCATCCCAACTAGCAGCCTAAAAAGAAATCAACCTATGTATAAACCTCTTATAAGTATATCCTTTTACCAGTGGAAAAGTGAAAATGGACGTAATCCGGAAAGGACGATTTGTATTAAAAAAAACTAAATTGAGCAATTAAATATCCCGGAACTTGCCCCTGGAGAACATTATAACAAATAGTTCCAAGCTTAAACATGTGGGAAGCTGCACTGGAGGGATTAGGTAGGAAATAGAGAATGACAGAGTGACAAAATTCATCACCGTTCCCGTCCCCGCGGATAACCGCAGGAAACCATCTTCGTGTCATTCTTTAAGGAGAGAGGGAAGAATCAGAGTATGAATGGATTCAACCACTGACCCGCAAGCTTTGCTTTGAAGAATGCTGGTGTAGAAGGACTGAGGTTGAAATAGACACTAGAAAATGATATGGGATTATTTCCCGCGGTTATCTGCGGGGACGGGAACGGTGATGAATTTTGTCACCGTGCCATTCTCTAGTAGGAAACTGAAATCTAAAGCTACAGGATAGTTTGGTCAGAAATAACTCTCATGTGCAGAACTCCAGAGGAGTCTCTGTGTGGATGAGATAATGAGTCTGGGAAGGCGGCTTTAGATTTGTTAAGAACTGGGCAACATTTTGAGTTAGGGGAAGCCTATTCTAACAGGGTAGAATAGATGGTGCTAACTGTTTTTAAAAAGGGAAAGTCGGTGGAGAAAGCTGACGACTCAGTCTTAATCTTATGCTGAATGACACCAAGGATCTGTCAAAACAGAGAAGTTACAGCTTCCTGCTAGAGAAGTTGTGGTAAGGGCTGATAATTCAGATGGATTCTAATGTTTATAATTTTCTATATTAACTGCCAATAAAAGTCAAAAGCATATTTTAATTGTCCATACAAATGCTAGAAGTTTAAAAAAGTTGACCTTTAAATGCTTCTGAAGCACAAATGACCACAAGGCAATTGAAAGGAAGCTCTGGAATGAGGGGGCATAGGATGAAATTGAAAGGGGAGAGACTAAAGAAATACACACACCTACCACTTATGGCCTTCTGATGAACTGGAGATGAATATTGTATCTGAATTCAAAAAAGTTTGGGACAAGTACACAGGCTCTCTAGTGGAGAGGAAGTGATGGTAGACTGGACAGGCCATATGGTCTTTACCTGCCATCATTGTCTGTATATTTGTTTCTGTCTTTCAATGTAATTTTTTATTCTGGAATTAGAATGCCACATTGATTTTCCCGATCCCGTCAAGAAACTGAAATGCTTATGTCTAGATCTTCATTTAGTGTCATATGTTATAACTTTTTAAATCTTATTTTCTCCCCTCTTCTGCCTTTCTTCCAAAGTAGATATATGGGAACTTTAAATTTGTCACCCATATGCTTTGTAATGAAGACCAGAGACCATTTTAGTAGCCTCTCTCTGGACCGACTCTGTCCTGTTTTATATCTTTTAGAAGGAGCAGTTTCCCAAATTGTACACAGCTCTCTGAATGAGGTTTGACCAGAGTCTTAAACAGAGATATACTATCTCTGCCTTTTTATTATTGTCTTATTTTTCTTCCTGTGCTTCCAATTATCCTGGCTTTTGGTGTTGCCTTTTTTACCTATTTGAACATCTTAGGATCCTCAGGGCAGATTGAACTGATGGAGGGGTGAAAGCATTATGTTAAAGATGCAACAGAATAAATTTTCACTAAAAATAATCCCTATCTAAATAAATACAAAACAAAATTCTAAGTGAATAATAGTGCTCATTCACGTTAACACCTCTTAACTCCGGCAACAGTGAATCAAAAGTGGTGTTATTAAATGCATCATAACACTCCCATCCTACCTCCCAAAATGCTTAAAACATATCAGTTGAAAGCCAAAAAGAGAAAAAGGAAAAAAGCACTTATCTTTGTATGATCTTCTCTCCATAATCCAATAGGAGCGCAGACGTCATGAGCAGTAGATTCAGTAAAATGTGGGGGGTTACAACCCCCCACACCCCCCACAATGCCCCCACAACGCGGCGCAATGTCTATTAAGTAAAGTGGGGGGGTTCCTCCCACGCCCCCCCCCGTCGGAGCCCTAAAAACAGTAATTTTGAGCAGCATGCGCCTCCGCGCTGCGCTCAATTGTCTGGGCGCGCCTTTGTCCTGGCGCGCTTTTGACCTGACACCACCAAAATGCGCTTCTGAAGGAGTGCGACCAAAAGGGCAAAGTCCTTTCTGTGGATGGAGGGGAGAGGTCATTGGGACTTTGTGGCTCTTTACAGGATATAAGAATAAGGAATGATGGCAGTGAAATATAAACGAATATTCAACACCCTTTTCACGTATGCTGCCACCAGAACCTGGAACATCCTTCCAACGCCCATAAAAACTGAACGGAACTACCTTACCTTCAGGAAAAGACTGAAAATATACTTGTTTGATAAATTTCTCACTGCACAGTAACTCTGCCTACCCTCCAATCCTGGCACCAGCAAATATCCTTGCCCATTTGCATGTTCCTCAATACAGTGGTGAGCCATTAACCCTCCCCTCCCAAGCAACTGTACCCAATTTTCCTTGATGATATTGTGTCTCCTCTTTCCTCGGCCTCCAAAGCGTCAAATCTGTCCTGCTCTCTCTGGGCAGCTTCTTGCAACAATTTAACCTTCCTTTGCAACAGGGGTCTCAAAGTCCCTCCTTGAGGGCCGCAATCCAGTCGGGTTTTCAGGATTTCCCCAATGAATATGCATGAGATCTATGTGCATGTACTGCTTTCAATGCATATTCATTGGGGAATCCTGAAAACCCGACCGGATTGTGGCCCTCAAGGAGGGACTTTTGAGATCCCTGCTCTACAACGTAATGTAATCTTCCCCATGTCCCTGCATTGACCTCTTACTTTGTAAATTGCCTTGAACCTGCACTGGATAAGTGCAATTCAGAAATTCTGATTAGACTAGGTTATAAGGTTGATGTCTACCATGAAGCCTCTGTAGTGCATGTTCAGGAAAATGTTTTTGAAATCACAGGAAAGCTATTGAAAGCCATCGGTATTGGATGAAAAATCCCTCAAATGTTTTATTAAGCCCAGTAGTTCCTTTCCTTCTATCCCGTTCTGTTGGTTTCCTGTGCTTAGGTTCCACCAGTTTTGGTTCAACAGTTTTTTTTCAAGAAAAGGATCTGGGTGTCATCATAGACAATACGATGAAATCTTCTGCCCAATGTGCAGCGGCAGCCAAAAAAGCAAATAGGATGCTAAGAATTATTAAAAAAAGGATGGTTAACAAGACTAAGAATGTTATAATGCCCATGTATCGCTCCATGGTGCGATCTCATGTGGAGCCTGGGCCAATTAGGCCTTAGGCTTAGCGGGGATGGGCCGGAAAGGGACAGGCCCGCCTCATTTCAACGAGGCGGGCCTGCTGACTGGACGGTAGCAAGACCCGTCTGTCTGGCCAATGATTAAAGGTTAGTGGGAGGTTGGGGAGGGACTGGGGGGGGTCCAGAGGAGGGGGGTCCTCTGGCAGGAGGGGTTGGGCACCCTCCTGATCGGGAGACATGGGGGGGCATCACTCTGACAGGAGGGGTTAGGCACCCTCTTGCCAGCGATTGTCGGGGGTGGGGAGACAGGCAGCCACAGCCGCTATACCTATTGCGGCAGGGAGATCCCTTGCTGCAATAAGTGTAGCGGCCGCATCTACTGTAACCCGATTCTGTAACCAGCGTCTGTAACATGGACGTCGGTTACAGAATTGGGGTTCATGTAGGCTCGATTCTGTATAGGACGCCCCTCCTGGGCGTCCTATACAGAATCCGGGTCAAAGTGTTCAGCGCCCAAATCTCCTGCACATGAGCTGCCAAAGACTGTTAAGGGACCATCATCACACTTCTTTGTCCCCATCTATGAAGCTAATACTTATCTGTTTAAATGCAGGCACTACAGTGCCTCAGCTGAAATATGAAGATCTGCTTTCGAAGTGGCTCTGCAGGAAAACTCAACCAAGTGAAACACAACTCTCTTGCTCAAAATCCGATTGCTGTAATGTTCTGCTCCTCTCTACCCTGTTTCGCCAATACGGCATCATCAGGAGGGGTAGCATAATGTGTTTAAACTAAAAACAAAAGAAAATACACAAATATTGCTCATGCTCAAACCATCACATGCCATCAAAACAATATATGTTCAAACAGCACAAACTAAATTTCTCAATATATGTATATATTGCACACACCAAGAAGAGAACATAGAAGAGCTATAACTGAGAATCAATGAATATTTGAGTTGTATTAGACATCAGCGAATGCCAGCTCCATTGACTGAACATTGGGTGCAAGCAGCGCACAGGGAAAGTGCGGAAGGGATCAGATGGTTTGCGGGGATGGGGTGGAGACGGGGGACAGAGCTATTGGGGATGGGGCAAATTTTTTCCCCATGTCATTCTCTACTCAAAGTACTGTAGTTTTAAATAGAAAGAAAAGATAGGAAGTTTTCACTTTTTTGTTTGTCATCCATCCCACTATTCCGTCTCCACTACCATATCCAACATTTCTCCCTCTCATCTCTCTCTATTCCATGCATCTGTACCTCACATCTCTCCCACCACCATATCCAGTCTATCTTTTCTCCCTCCCTATGCTCAACAATTCCCTATTCCCAACAATTTCTTTTCTTCCTCCCTATGTCCAATTCAATTCACCGCTTTCTTCATTTCTCCATGTACACTATCTCTTTTCCTCTCACTCAGACCCATGCCCAACAATTCTCCCTTTCTATTCCCTCCCCACCTCGGCATCTCTTTCCCTCACTCCCTCCATTGTTCCATCCTATGTCTCCCTCTTTTATTTCTTCCTTTCATCCTTTGTCCGAAGTTTGTGCTCCCTCCCTTCCTTCTTTGTCCCAAAGTGACCCTCCTCCTCCCTTCCATGTCCCAATGTGCCCCTCGTTGTCTTTCTCTCCGTTCAGCATCCTGAATTTGTGCCTCCATGCCTCCTGTGGGTGTTTACCTCCTCTGGCTGGCTGAGGCTGCCTCCTCACAGTTGCACTTCTCTTTGCAAAGCCATGAGCCGCGGCTTCCTCCCTCTCACGTTAAGAGCCAGTGGGCTATGTGAAGGAGCCGCTGCTTGCAGCTTTGCAAAGAGAAATGCAACCTGGAGAAGGGAGCCTCAGCTGGCTAGATGAGGTAAACACCCGCGGGAGGGAGGAAGGCACGAATTTGGGATGCAGAATGAGGGAAAGATGACGAGGGGTGCGGTGGGACATGGAAGGGAGGAGGTGGGTTGCATTTGGACAGGAAGGGATGAAGAAGGGGCGTGTTGGCACAGGAAGAGAGAGGCAGCACCCCAGTTCGTAAATACGAGTTCGACGTAAGTTGGGTGTTTTTAAACCGGGGACTGCCTGTACTTTGAACTCTCTGGAGAGAGAAAAAAATGTACACCAGTTTGAGAACTTTTGAGTTCATAGACGGTATGTACCGTAAATTGTGTATTCTTAATTTTCATTTAGGATTACAATTTACTACTGTAAGAGCCAAGCTATGAGTCAGTGATCTAGTGATGCAAAACAAGTGAATTGTACATATATAACAGCAGGTAATGATTTGTAATGTAAGTAGAAGAGACCAGATGGTAGGTAAAGATGAAGTGTTAGCATCTCGTTGATTATGTAATGTTAAGCAGTGGTGTTTCCCATTATGTGTAGGTGGGAAAATTGTTACTAGAAGCTCACTGTTAAGGAACATGATCATTTGAAAAAATGCATTGTTCTATTCATATTTGGCATGTAGGAGCTTATTATAGATTTATACTGTGCACTGTTGTTTCTGTTATTTTTCTATGAAAGCTTGGAACTTACTGTCTTCACTGTTAGACATGCATTGTGCTGATATAATTGATGTGCATGGTTTAGTAGAATCAGTACAGTATTTAGTTGGTTTTACACACATTGCTTGGAAATTGTGTTACTGTGAAAAATATACAGGGTTTTTGTCTCCAGGTTTTCAGAGTTATAGGAAGTGTGAGGAGGTATCTTTTTTTAAAATTATTTTTAAATCGGAATGCAAAGGGACAGACGTTTTAGAAAGAGGAGAGAGATGCCACTTTAGAGAGACAATACATAGAAATGAGATAATGATGAGCCATCTGTCTACTCTACTACCATCGTGACTTTTTCTTTCCCCAAGAGATACTATATGTGGTCTCTCAATTTATTCATAGTATAAAGGCAACTGAGCTATTGAAAATTATTTGCATATAATTTAATACTAAACTAAGATTACTTTTATTTTTACCCATTTACTCTGTTTTATAAATATTTTCTTGGGGAGTAGCTTTTGGATTAGGTTCCTTTTCACTCTTATGTTTGGGTTTTTTTGGGAGGGGAGAGGTGGAGAAGTAGACAGAAGCTATAAAAAGATGCTAAAGACTGGATGATGAGAAGGAGAGATGACATTTGAGAAGCAGAAAAATAAATTAGAGAAAGCTGAGCATGAAAAATTAATGTCTGAGGGGAGGAAATGAAGATAGGAGGATAGAAAAGAAATGGGCTTCTTGTCCATTTGCCTAGATGGTGAAGTAAGAGGATAGAAGAAACTAGGACCAATATGATTAGAAAAATAAGATCACCAGACAAAAAAAAAAGATAGAAAACGTAATTTTATTTTTCATTCATTGATTGGAATATGTCAGTTTTGGGAATAGACATCTGCTATCTTTATATTTTGGACATTACAGAAGGAAATGCATCTATTTTTCTATTTCTTTGGCTTCTTGAAGTTTCTTGTTTTTAATTTTTACTGTATATTTGTACTTTGTGACTACATCCTGTATTTGGAAGGGGTCTAGTTAGCTTTTCTTATTATATGACAGTATAGAAATTGACATGGGGAAAACATTTGTCCCCATCTCTGTCCCGTCCCCGCGAGCTCCTTCCCGTCCCGTCCCCGCAAACCATCTGAATCCATCCACATAAGCCTTGAATAGTTTTATACTGAACTTATTTTATTAAAGTATAAAAAGAAACAATATTCTGTACAATTGTCATTTTATAAATCAAAATTCTGGCTGCCGAACTAGAGAAAGAGATCTTCAGCTGGCAGGGCTTTGTTTATAAATGTTTATCATCACAACTAATATACTACTTTATCCTAAAGCAAAAAAAAATAAAATAAATAGAATTCTTTTTTATATCTTTTGTCTGGTTTCTGCTTTCCTCATTCAATTCCTTCCATCCACTGTCTGCCTTCTCTCCGCCTCTTCCATATGCTCTGTTACTGTGCCTCTCCTTTCCATCTCACCCTTCACCCTCCCCCCCATTGGTGTGGCACCCATCTTCTTCCCTCTGCTCCCCCCATAGTCTGGCATCTCTGTCTTCTTCCCTTCCATCTTTCCTTCCCTCCTCCAGGTGGTTTTTAGCATCTCTCTCCTCCTTTCCTCCCCTCAGATCTGGTATCTGTCTCCCCAGTCCAGCATGTGCCTTTTTTTTCTTTATCCCCTCCTTCCATCCAGTTCCCTTCAGTGTCTTCTGCCCACTCTCTCTTCCCCAGTTCCCTTCAGTGTCTTCTGTCCACTCTCTCTTCCCCAGTTTCCTTCAGTGTCTTCTGCCCATTCTCTCTTCCCCAGTTCCCTTCAGTGTCTTCTGTCCACTCTCTCTTTCCCAGTTTCCTTCAGTGTCTTCTGCCCACTCTCTCTTCCCCAGTTCCCTTCAGTGTCTTCTGTCCACTCTCTCTTCCCCAGTTTCCTTCAGTGTCTTCTGCCCATTCTCTCTTCCCCAGTTCCCTTCAGTGTCTTCTGTCCACTCTCTCTTTCCCAGTTTCCTTCAGTGTCTTCTGCCCACTCTCTCTTCCCCAGTTCCCTTCAGTGTCTTCTGCCCATTCTCTTCCCCAGTTCCCTTCAGCATCTGTTCCTCTCCACCCCCGTCTAGCACCCTTTGTATGGTCCAGCAGCCCCCTCCCTCCCGCTCATCAGGGTTCGAGCATCTCCCTCTTTTCCTTCCCCTTACCTTCACTGGCAATTTTTAATTTTCGCTCAACAAGCGAAGTTGCGTTTGGCTGCCGGAAACTACTCCTCTGACACAACTTCCTGTTTCTGGTTGCATCGGAGGAGAACTTTCCGGCATCCACACGTGACTTGAAGGCTCTGGCTGCTTGTTGAGTGAAAATTAAAAATCGCCAGCGAAAGATAAGGGGAAGGGAGGGAGGGAGATGCTCGGATGGCGACGATTGTTAGGAAGGAGGGAGGGGGGCTACTGGACTGTGTGATCGGTGACAATGCGCGCTCTCCCTTTACTGCAGAGACAAGGCTATTCACTGCTCCACGGGGCGGTGAATGGCCTTGTCCCCATACCTGCGGCGACCACTTTTTTCCCCCACCGTTTTGGTGAGTAAGAGCCACCATTTCATTCTCTAGTACAGTATTCCAGATTGTTCAGTTTTTCTCAATAGGGCTCACTGCAATGCTGCCTTTTTCTAAAACTGGCGGCAGCTATTTAGGGAGCAGTGAAGGGCTGGGTAGGAGCTCAAAAAGCTTGCTCTTGCTTTTTGGGTGTGCCACTGGCCACAAGATCTGAGGTAGCCATTCAGGTAGGGAGGGGCTCAGCGCGTGACAGGAGCATGGAAAGCTCACTCCTGCTCATACACCGCTGGACCACCAGGGATGCGAAAAAAGGTATGCGGGGGGAGTGGGGTAAAAAAATTGTTAGAATCGGCCGGGACAGAAGACAGGAGGGACCCCTCTTGTCCCTGCATACCAGGTCATACGGCAGGTCGGCAGAGGCTTGCAGCATGTCTGGGAGGGAGTCGGATGGTCACTTAGTGATGACCAGAATATAGGATGAGACCTTCAGTTTTGGGCCATTTTTTGGCCCAAAAATCTTGTCTTATATTCAAGTATATACGGTAATTTAGCTCAAGCAATTTTTGTTGAGTATAACCAATGCTGGCAAAGTTATTTTTGATTGTAACCACATATGGAAAAAACAATATATCAAGTCCCATCCCATCCCATTTTATGCAATGAGAGCCTGTGGCAAAATAACCTGACTTAACAGGGTAACTTTCACCCTTAGTCTTTTGGGGGAGTTTTATTTGGAATAACCATATTGAATATGTATGAGATGTACAGTTGTGCTCGTAAGTTTACATACCCCTGGCAGAATTTGTCTAAGATGTGTACCATTTGTGGAAAATATGAGTAATCAGACAAAACATATTTCTTTTATTTTTCATGTGTTTCAGATTAAAACATTATGCATCACAGAAGAGCACAATCCATTGCAATGAAGGAAAAAAATAAAATGGTTCTGCTCGAATGTTTCTCATATACCCTTAGGAATGGGGTGGTGGGCCTCTGCTAGGTCACCAGGGCAAGTAACCTGTGACTTGGGGATGGGGGGTGGTCAGGGGAGCTGGGATGGAACCAGTAAATTTTTTTAAAGTCTTTTTTTTTGGGGGGGAGGGGGTACATTACATTACCAGACTTTTTAGGGGAAACCCATTCAGGGCAGTGTGATTGGGTTGGAAAGAGAGAGAAGGGGAGCCATTAAGAGTGACGTAGTAAGAGAGGGGGCAGACTGCCCTGGGTGCCATCTTCATGGGGGCATCAGTGCCTCTCCTCCTCTCCACCCTTCCCCATGTACCTCTTTTAAATGTTTACCGGCTCAAGCACCATCTTTTACTTACTGCTCGCGCTGGCATCGGCTCCCTTCTGACATCATTTCTGGTCACGGGACCAAGATGTGATGTCAGAAGGGAGCCGACATTGGCACAAGCAGCGGGTGCAAGATGCTGCTTGTGCTGGAGAACATTTCAAGAGGTGGACAGGGGCGCTCAAGTGGCAGGAAAGAGTTGGGGGTGGGGAAGAGTAGGGGGGCACGCTCAGCTCGGCGATGCTGGGCGCCACTGCCCCAGGCGCCAACCTCCCTCACTACACTGCTAGCCACTAAATACCTGTTCTCCTATCAACCCTTCTAACACTGTCCCAGACCTGGTGGAAAGTTTCTGGTGCTAAACATGCCTGAGAGAGTTTTTTTGGGCATAGCTGTGAGATAGTTAATGAAGGCATTTAAATGTGGTTTGCATGAATGGTTTCAGCTTCCACACTAAAATCATTAGAGCATTCAGCGCACCACAATGGCAAACCTGGCACTAACTCCCTTTTAGCGCTACATTAGGTTTGAGCATTGTTTCCCTGAAAGCTAGCTTCATTAAGGCCTGATTTGCAATGAAGATCACAAAGGTTGCTAAGACAGGCTCTTACTCAATATCCTGTTTTATATTTTAATTAGGGTTGCACATTTAATGCAGTAATAATGCAAGTCAATTTAAAGTGCATTAACACCCTTTGTCTCCTCTGCTCTGCCCTGCCACCTGCTGCTGCCCCTGCTTGCCACAGTCCACTATAAACTTTTTATAGTCTGCCAGCATTGCTAGTGATTAAAGCAGAGCACTGCTGGCAGGTTCTCCAGCTCCAGTCTCTTGTGGCCTCTTCAGTCCCTGCTACACCGGAACAGGAAATTACATCGGTCGTTCTGGTGTAGCAGGATACATCCACCTTCCGCCGTCTGCCACCTTCCTCCGGCAGCGCCCACTATAGTCCACTATATCCCCTCCCTCTAACCTTATATAGCCTGCCGGCAGTGCTAGTGATTAAAGTAGAGCTCTGCTGGCAGGCTTACCAGCTCCAGCCTCTAGCGGTCCCTACGTCGGAACAGGAAGTTAGATCAGCTGTTCCAGTGTAGCAGGGACTAGAGAGATCGCGAGAGACTGTGGAGTCGGCGAGCCCACTGATAGTTCTCTACTTTAATCACTAGCACTGCCAGCAGGCTATAAAAGGTTATTTAGAGGGAGAGAAGGAAAAAGAATGACCCGATCTGACCAGGGAGGGAGGAGGGCAGGCAACCATTGAGGGAGAGAGAAAGAGACACCTAGCCACGGAGAAGGAAAGGGAGGAGAATATCACAGGAAGATTTGCTGAGAGAAAGAGGTGCAGATGGGGAGGGGGTAAGGACCAGATGTTGGAAATAGAGATGGGAAAAATAAGGGAGATGGTGACAGAGGAGAGAAGGAGAGAAATGGTGAGCACAGAGTGTTGGGGAGAAAGAGGGGAGGGAAGAGAGTGTATTCATGGAAGGGCAAAGAAAGGAAGGGGAGGGAGATGATGGTCCCTATGAATGGCAGGGAAGGGAAGAAAAGAGAAGACAAAAAGTAGATAGATTTGAAGAAGAGGAAGAAAAATAGAAGTAAATTTGATCGTGAAAGATGGATATAGAGCAATTATGTTTAAGTATTTTTTATTAAAAAGAGAATGCAAGTAAATCACATAGCAGTGAAATCCAAAACCTGTTACATATGCACAATTCAAACCCCCACCATCCCTCCACCCATATCCCCCTCCCCACCAACATCAACAGCATCAACATCCAACAATCTGACATGTGGCGTGTGACCCCCTTCACAAATTCAGTAATCGTCCACGAGCCTGGGGTGTAAGGTCCATCCAAAAGCGTTCCCAAATCTGACAGAAGCGGCGACCTGGTCCCAGGTCAAGATCACCAACCTGTCTCCGCTGCAAAGAAGCATGCACTATCATCAATGATCTCCATTGACTGTAAGTTGGTGGATCCCGGGATAGCCAATTGGTCAAAATGGCTTTCTTTCCCAGAAGCACAGTCCTTGCTACAAAAGCTGTCATCCCTTTCAATTTTGGTGTGGTTATACTATAATATCCAAATAACGCTGTGGGCGTAGGAGCCCAATGTCTACCCCAGACAACGCCAGAAGTGAAGAATCAGAGGACAGGTCCAAAGCATGTGTTCCAAAGAGGCATGGGCCTGTGCGCACTTGGGCAGTTATGAGTAGGGGTGATTCCCATCCGAGCTGCTCTTTCAGGGGAAATGTAAAGCTGCCAAACTACTTTCAAATGTAGTTCCCAGTGAGTAACATTGGCAGACACCCTCTTGATGGTTTTCAGCACCTGTCGTACCTATTCGGCTGTCAAAGAACACTGCAGGTCTTCCTCCCAGGAAGCCACCAAAATATCCAGATTAGGTCCCGCTTGACAATCCCGGAGGCCCAGTAAATGAAATTTAAGAGGGATCATCTGTTGAGCTGAGAGACTATAGAGCTCAGAGAATGCTTCATGACTGTCCTCAGTGAGATGTTCAACTGGCAGAGACTGAACATAATGTCGTATCTGGTAATAAGCAAATATGTCAATGGCTGGTAGGTCAAACGTAAGACATAATGTTGCAAAGGAAGCCAGGAGTCCATCCTCCAAGTACAACTGGAATAAATATCGGAGGCCCTTTACAGCCCATCGTTGAAATGAAACATTTTGCAGTCCCGGCACAAATGCACCAGTGCCCTGAATGGGCAAATAGAGCAGAAATTAAAGAGGACATAAAAAGAAACAGTGAATAGACAGACAGGGAAGCAGAACCAGAGATGTGGAACAAGATAAGAACATAAGTTTTGCCATTGATGGGTCAGACCAGTGGTCCATCGTGCCCAGCAGTCCGCTCACGTGGCGGCCCTTAGGTCAAAGACCAGTTCCCTATTTGAGTCTAGCCTTACTGACATATGTTCTGTTCCAGTAGGAACTTATCCAACCTTGTCTTGAATCCCTGAAGGGTGTTTTCCCCTATAACAGCCTCCAGAAGAGATTTCTAGATTTCTACCACTCTCTAGGTGAAGAAGAACTTCCTTATGTTTGTACAGAATCTTTTCCCTTCCAACTTTAGCGAGTGCCTTCTCATTCTCTTCACCTTGGAGAGGGTGAACAATCTCTCTTTCTCTACTTAGTCAATTCCCTTCAATATCTTGAATGTTTCAATCATATCCCTTCTCAGTCTTCTTTTTTCAACGGAGAAGAGGCCCAGTTTCTCTAGTCATAATAACATGAGAACATAAACAATGCCTCCGCTGGTTCAGACCTGAGGTCCATCATGCCCAGCAGTCCTCTATCTCGTGCAGTAATCCTCTATCTCGTTGTATGGCAACTCCCCCAGTCCCTTAACCATTTCAGTTGCTCTTCTTTGGACCCTTTCGAGTAGTACTATGTCCTTTTTCATGTGTGGAGACCAGTGTTGGACACAGTATTCCAGGTGGGGGCGTATCATGGCCCTGTATAAGGGCATGATAACCTTTTCAGATCTGTTTGTGATCCCCTTCTTAATCATTCCTAGTATTCTGTTTGCCCTTTTCGTCGCCGCTGCACATTGCGCAGACAGTTTCATTGACTTGTCTACAAGTACTCCCAAGTCTCTTTCCTGGGGGCTCTCTCCGAGTATAGCACTGGACATCTAGTATTCGTGCATCACTTTGCACTTATCCATGTTGAACCTCATTTGCCATTTCATGGCCCATTCCTCGAGCATAGTTATGTCTCTTTGTAGGTCTTCGCAATCCTTCTGTGTCCTTACTACTCTGAATAACTTTGTATTGTCCACAAATTTATACACCTCACTCGTGCCAATTTCTGGGTCATTTATAAATATGTTGAAGAGCACAGGCCTGAGCAACGAACCCTACGGCACTCCACTCGTGATGCTTTTCTAATCCAAGTATTGCCCATTACCCCATTCTCTGTTTCCTATCCGCCAACCAGTTTTTAATCCACTTGAGTATATATCACCCTCGATTCCATGGCTCGCAATTTTTCAAAGTAGATGTTCATGCGGAACCTTGTCGAACGCCTTCTGAAAATCTAGATATATGATGTTGACCGGGTCACCCGTGTCTATCTGCCCATTTACTCCTTTGAAGAAGTGCAGTAAGTTTGTCAAGCAAGATCTTCCTTTGTTGAAGCTGTGCTGGCTGGTCCTCATCAGTTTGTGTCTGTCAAGGTGATTGATGATGTGGTCCTTTATCAGCGCCTCTACCATCTTTCCTGGTACTGAAGTCAAACTCACTGGTCTATAGTTTCCTGGATCTCCCTTTGAACTTTTCTTGAAGATCGGCATAGCATTTGCCACTTTTCAGTCTTCTGGAATCTTTCCTGATTTGATCGACAGATTGGCTATTAGTTGGAGTAATTCAGCTATAACCCCTTTCAGTTCCTAGATTACCCTTGGGTGGATGCTGTCCGGTCCCGGTGATTTATCGTTTTTAAGCCTATCAATCTGTCTGCATACCTCTTCTAGACTGACCGTTGACCCTGTCAGTTTCCCATCTTCATTTCCTGTGTATAGCCTGTCGGCTTCCGGTATATTGGATATATCGTCTTCGGTAAATACAGATGCAAAAAATGTGTTCAGTTTGTTGACGATGGCTGGTCATCTAACAGCCTCACCGCTTCCTTTGCGGGTCATTTCCCCTTAATATATCAAAAGAACAGCTTAAAGTTTTTGGCCTCCTTGGCTATTTTTTCTTCATAGTCTCTTTTGGCCCCTCTTACCGCCTTATGGCACTTGCTTTTGATGTTGCCTGTGCTTTTTCCAGTTTTCTTCTGTTTTTCCCCTTTTCCATTCCTTAAACAAAGTTTTCTTGTCTCTGATCGCTTCCTTTACCACTACAGATAAAAGGTAAGTTTTTTTTAATTTTTAGTTTAGTAAGGAGGGTAATGGGATTTGATATGTCAGTTTTGAGAATTTATGTCTGCTATGTATATATTACGTAATTTAATTGCGTGATCAGAAATTTTAATAACTATTAATTGTGCGATTAAAAATTATAATCGATGTACAGCCCTAATTTTAATTTAAGATAGTGATAGAAGGGAAATGACGTCTGAAAGTTGTTTGAAATGCTGTTTAAACAGCCGTGGTGTACAGCAATTGGTTGCTGTGGTTTCCTGAATAACAGGTATAGAGATTGTTTCCAGCATATGGTTTCCAATACTTGGTCCTTGCCTATTTGATGTAATAAAAGTTGGAAAAAAAGACAAAGCTTTTCTCTTTATTGACAGAGGTTTGAGAGAAAGGGGAATTAGAGGGGTTATGTGCCTGGTTTTAAGCTTATGTGCCTGGTTTTGAAAGGCAACTACAGAGTCATAAGCAATTTTTGAGAATTATAATTACTGGTGCAGCTTTGGATAAGCAAAAGTAATAAGGGAGAAACAAGAAACTTCTGCATGAAAGATTTAAAACACAACAGAGACATGGGTATACATATATACTGGATACTCAGCAGCCCACAGAAAAATGGTTAGCACAGATTGGAAAATTGTGAGCACTAGTGTCAATCAGTGGGGTAGCAAAGGTGAGAGGTGCCCGGGGCGGTGGCGTCCCTCCCCTCTTCTCTTCCCCGCTCCCCCCTGACACACGTGCCCCATCCCTCTAACTTTCCCAGCACGAGCAGCATCACAAACTTGCTGCCTGTGTCGGCGTTGGCTCTCTATCTGTCATCACTTCCTCGGCCTGCAAGTGATGTCAGAGGGAGAACTGATGCAAGTGCGAGCAGCAGGTTGGCGTTGCTACTTGCACCCCGAAGAGCTAGAGGTACGGTGGTGGTGGGAGGGAAGGAATGAAGGTGCATGGGTGGAGGAGTGGGAAGGAGCAGGGGATGAAGAGAAGGTTGGGTGCCGGTGCCCCCCAAGATGGCGCCTGGGGCTTTCCGCCCCCCCTTCTACACCACTGGCATCAATCATCAAAGTTTCTGCCTTACCTATTGTAACATTCAGCCAGTGAAGAGAGACAGAATTAAAAATGCTTTCCAGGCATGGCTGGAGCCAGGGTATTGTTTGTGTGGGCTCACTTTGAGGCAAGCAGAATGAGCAACCAGCCACTTTATTCAGCGAGAGGCCAAGGGATCTCTCTTGTGTGTATTTTGTCCCCTTTCTAAATCTCTTCCCATCTCTATCAGTCTTTTTACTCCATTTTCTTTCTTTACGTTATCCTCCCTTGTTCTTTTATTCTCCTGCTTCAGACTTTCGTTCTATCTTTCTCTTAATTGTATACCTATTGCATACCTTCTTAGTCAAGTAGGAAAAAATAGGTGAGTTTGAGGGCAGAACCTTAAATTTGGGATCCCTGATTTCTACTTTGTCTATAAAAACCAAAAGAAATCACCTGTGCAAATATTTCAGTAAATAACTCTTCTATAAATGAGTTCCTTAGATTTTCATGTTGAGTAGGTTATAGTTTTTGTGACAGGAAGTAAAAACTACACATTACATGGCAAGTTAACTTATTATTGGAGTGAAAAAAGTTCTCATTACTTGGTGGCCAAAATTTGATTCCTAGAATCTTCCTTCAGATCGACTGGCAGAACCATTGCTGCTGTGACCTCAAGTAGTCTATGCTGCCTGGCTGTGCAGAGTTGCCGCTATTGTGGCTTGCAAAGATTAGAAGATAGGATACGCAGGATGAAGCAAAGACACAAAACCCCCCAACAACAACAAAAAAGCAAAAAGATATACAGTACTCCCCCGATATTCATGGGGGTTCCGTTCCAGGAACCCCCGTGAATCTTGAAAAACCGCGAATACGGTTTTTCGTGGGGGAGACCGGAGAGGGCAGCAGGAGAGAGCAGCCGGAGTGCCGGCGACTGCAGGAAATCACTCGTATGCTCCGACCGCCTCTTCCTGTACTAAGTCGGGCCTTACCAATCAGGAGCTGCGTGCATTCTCTCACCATTTTCCTTAGAAGATAGAGGAGGAGAGGAGTTTCTACTGCAATGGACAGAACAATGAAAAGCTACCCTGCTCCTGCTCCCTGTCCTCTTATTTCCACTGAGATGCCAGTGTGTGGCACAGGGGTTAGAGCTACAGCCTCAACACCTTGAGGCTATGGGTTCAAATCCCTCGCTGCTTCTTGTGACCCTGGGCAAGTCACTTAATCCCCTCATTGCCCCAGGTACACAAGATAGAGTTTGAGCCCACTGGGACAGATAGGGAAATTTGATAAAGTACCTGAATGCAAACCACTTAGGATATAAGCGGTATATAAATAATAAAAATAAATAAATAAATTTCTGGATGATAAAGTGCAAGATAATAGAGCTTATTTACTGGTACTGGTAACAGGTGTGGAAAGATATTTAGAACTGGCACCAGCTTAGAATTTTTAGAAGACAGGGAGATTTTTGTTCTTAACTAATTTTTTTGTTTTACCTCTTTTCTGTTGCTGTTTTATTTGGGGTGGGTTGCTGCTTCTTTAGCTCCCCCCCCACTTTTGAGTCTCTTTTCTCCCCCCTCCTCCCCCTCGGTTGCCTTCTCTCTTCAGCTTTGACTTAGCTGCAGTGGCTTCTCCTTGCAGGCACTTGGCACCAAGTTTTAGGCACCCAGAATTTCTCCAACCCATAAAGTATAAAAGGTTTATTAGAAGAAGGCTTTGAGAGTTTTGCAGATTGAAAGCTGAGCTCTTTAGCAGAAACTTCAACAATTGTCCTGCTCTATGGCAAAAGTGAACACATTTCTTATTAGGTCTTGTAGTGTCAGCACATTGTGTTTTGGCAGTACAGCTGTTAAAATTGGCAGAATCTTGCTGGGTATTTTGCACTCCTTTGGCAGATTATATTAGCTATACTGTATGTGAAAAAGAAGAACTGTTATATTACTTCTGCTGTAAAAACTACAGGAGAGAGCCTGTGAATGTAGGCTCTGGTATGACATGCTATTTATGGCTTGGATTATATGTCTAATTTATACTTTTATCAACATGCATGGTTCTTGGGAGACACTGTGGGCTGCGTTCCAGAATTATTACTCATGCAAATGTGCAAACTATAGTGTGTAGTGGCCAACAGGAAATACATTTGTTTTGGCATTAAAAACCATAGTCAAGAAGTTTGTTCTAAATGGTGTACTCAAGAGCATTTCATGTTCCTTTTCAGCTTGAGAACATCTGTAACCTTCATTAGATTTGAACCTGTTACGGTATATACTGTATTATACTTGCATATCATTTGAGAGCAGTGAAGCAGTTCTGAGAGCAGATTACATTTCTTTGTAAAGGAAACTACCTTTGTTCTGTGTCATCAGCTCGTTTCTTGCAGGTGAGGTCATTTTGCGCTGAATGCTCTCTTCCTTTTACAAGGAGTTCCAGGCCACGCCCTCCACATTCCATGGCTCAGATTGTAAAGAGAAGCTTCAATATCTACCTGTACATTAAAAGCTTCTGAAGGACCAGAGCCAAATTCACAGGCTTTTTGAACCATGAATGGACAATACGTCAGTATGCGTTTGTATTTGATATGGTCTGTTAAAGGACAAAAGAGCTATTATGTTTTACAAGACTTTCAAGTTATTGGAGTAAGCGGAAGAAGGTTGTCGGCCTGTTCTCAGCCCATCAGTAAGGTTGGAATCAGAGGCTGAGTAGTTTCTCAATTATTATCTAGTTTGATTAGGCACAGTTTATCACCAGATCCAGACAGGCTGCTACTGATAAAAAAATAAACCAAAATTGGTATTTGATCTGGGGTGGGGTTGCCAAGAAAATTGGGAAACATGATAGATTTTTAAAAAATGTGGCATATGCAGGCAAAAACAATGACGTGTTTATCTTACTGTAATTAAAAAAAAAAAAAAAAAAAAAAAAAAGTGGCTTTTAAGTGCCCAGATCTCTTAAGCCGTTCATGGACAATATTATCCTCCATTATCTTGACTCCTTTACAGTCCGAGTTAATGTTAGCTGATACAAGTGTCCCCTCCTGAGGAAGAGTCGAAACTCGAGTCGGGGGGGGGGGGGTTCATCGGTTTTAAACACATTTTAGCATTTACTAAGCACTGATAATCTATTGGATCTATGGTTATGCTCAACGTTTTTCATCAACCACTTGCAACATAAGATAAGTGATTTTACCATTATTTAATACTTATCAAATTTCTTGCATCGCGAGTGGTTTGGGACCGTAAAGAGCAATGATGGTCCCATATTAACCATAGTCTGTTGTTATCCCAGTTTGATTTGGTTAAGGGTCTGAGCACTTTACACTTATAATTTGATAATATATGTACTAGAGAGCTGTGATTAGAAAAGTGAAGTATAAGAAATTAATAAAATAAATGTCAACTTTTACAATAAGATGGAGGTCCTAAATCTGAAAATAGTACTTCATGTGTGATTTTTACCAACTAATGGTGCAAAACATAGGTGGTTCACCAAACACTGATGTCATTGCCTTTCCCCCTTTCCATCATCCTTCTCTATAACTTCATTGCATCTCACTTCTCTTTAATTTTGGTGCTATAACTAGGGATGTACATTCATTTGACTGGATATAACAGTTGGCGTTCATAATGAATTTGACATTTTCTAAAATTTCATTTTTCCCTGTGGCATGAAGAGTTCATAGGCCCATATTCTGTAACTGGCGCCTAATGATAGGTCCCTGTTTTGGAGGCGCCCATCTAGATAGGCTCCTTTCTAAATTGATTAACCAGCTCAATTAAGCTTTTTAATCAGCACTAATTGAAACTTAGGTGCCTATCAAGATAAAGCGATTTAGGCGGCCTTCAAAAATTTTGGCGCTATGCACATTAGGCGTGGTTACATGTTAGGTGCCTTGTTACAGAATCGCTGATCGTAAGCGTACATAAGCGCTCGTAAGGGCGCCTAACTTTTAGTTGTACCTAGAGCTGGCCTATTTATTGGGCGCCTCCAAAATAGGTGCCGCTCAGCGTGATTCATTAAACAGCACCCAATTTTACTTGAATCGCGCTGAACAGTGCCTAAGTCGGCGCCTAACTTTTGGGCGCTTCTTATAGAATTTGACCTATAGTGTTTGCAAATACTACACGGTATTAATGCCATTACCCTCACCTGAAATAAAAATGTAAACAACAAAACAAAACTCCTACAAATAACATGGGAAATTACAACGAACAAAAATATTTGTAGCTGTTAACTACACTTAAACGTAACTCTAAGGCCATCAGTGGTGCGTGACTTAGTTAATACCACCGGTTTTATGATTGGAGGAGTAATGAAATAGCCTTTTATTATCCAAATCCTTAGGCATCACAATAACTGGGACTAGGCTTTAGAAATTATCTGGGTTTTTTTTATTTAATAAGCAGATGGGTTCTCGTATTAGAGAATGACACGGTGACAAAATTCATCACCATTCACGTCCCCGTGGATGACCGCGGGAAACCATCTCAATGTCATTATTCAAGGAGAGAGGGAAGAATCAAGAGTATGAATGGGCTCAACCACAGACCCTTAAGCCTTGCATTGAAGAATGTTGGTGTAGAAGGACTGAGGTTGAGATAGAACGTAAGAATGACACAGGATTGTTTCCCGCGGTTATCCGCGGGGACAGGAACGGTGATGAATTATGTCACCGTGTCATTCTCTATCTCGTATCTTCCTGAGCTAAATATCTATAGTGCATTTCAATACCAGAGCTGCTGTTAGTGTCTTGTAAAAAATCTTTACATCCTTGTAAATTTTCCTCATTCTGATTTTTATGCATTTTGAATTGATTTTTTTTTATTTATTTATTTATTTTTAAATAGGAGTTGATTTACTGATCTGTGCAAAACAATCTACCTATTAACACCCTGATTCTGTAAAGGTTTTCAGCTTGGAAAAGACACGGCTGAGGGGAGATATGATTGAAGTGTACAAAATCCTGAGTGGATTAGAACGGGTACAAGTGGATCGATTTTTCACTCTGTCAAAAATTACTAAGACTAGGGGGACACTCGATGAAGTTATGGGGAAATACTTTTAAAACCAATAGGAGGAAATATTTTTTCACTCAGAATGCATTGCCAGAGGTTGTGGTAAGAGCAGATAGCGTAGCTGGTTTTAAGAAGGGTTTGGACAATTTCCCGGAGGAAAGTCCATAGTCTGTTATTGAGAAAGACACAGGGGAAGTCTTTGCTTGCCCTGGATCGGTAGCATGGAATGTTGCGACTCCTTGGGTGTTGGCCACCGTGAGAATGGGCTGCTGGGCTTGATGGACCATTGGTCTGACCCATTAAGGCTATTCTTATGTCACCCAAATTTGGGCATGGTCCTTAGTTGCACCTGCAACTAAATTAATTAATGAGCCATTACCACTCAATAATTGGTTGCTAACAATCAATTCTTGTTGTTAACCAGCATTAATTTGGAATTGCACATATAACTGTCTATGTGATAAAGAACCACAACTAAATTCTCTTATACCTAACCAAAAAGGGGGTGTCACTATAGGAGAGGCATGGGCGGGTCATGGGTATTCCCAGAAATTATGCACAGCGTTACAGAATTGAGGGGGGATGCACACCCAACTTGTGTGCCAGAATTTTCCCCCGATTTTAGCAGGTGTCAGTCCTGGAGCCTATTTATAGTCAATGCTACACTCAGTTCTATAATGGGTGCTAGAAGATGTCTGAAACTGCTTTTTTCAGTTTTGTCTGAAACTGCAGCTGAAAATACCTAGGGTTACCAGATTTTAATTTGGGAAAATCAGGACCCATGGCCACGCCCCCAGGACCATCCTGTTCCGCCCCACCCCCATTCTGCATCCACGCATGCGCAGACACCACACAATGGCATCCCACGCACATACGCAGATGCCCCTTCCCGATGCGATTATGTTGGGAAGCTTTTCAAAGCCCGGACGTGTAATCTTATTAGTACCTTTTTTTCAACCAAAACTGAAAGCTAAAGTTTGATTGTATGAATGTGAGCCAGTGAGGCCCACTGGAGAGTAGGCCTCTACTAAACCCACAGGAGATTACCTTCCAGTCCCAGGAACTACAAGCAGAGGCGGACATCTGGAAGAGTCATTTTAACAAGGATATCGCAATAAGTCTGGCACGTTTAGATTCCCAAGTTACCGTAAATATCCTTTGAGACTGGTGCCGTACAATTGATATAGATATTTTTTTTAATGTTTTGTGGGTTTGGTCCCAGTGTCGCACCATTGCCTAGGACAGTGTTTTTCAACCTTTTTACACCTATGGACCGGCAGAAATAAAAAAATTATTCTGTGGACTGGCATCAGTCCGTGGACCGGCGGTTGAAGAACACGGGGCTAAGTCGTGGGCCAGACCCCGCCCATCTCTACCCAATGTCCACCCCAGACCCCGCCCCCATAATAGTACTAATTGCATCTTGCACATACCATGCCTCATCTGGAAGCCTTCCCTCTGACGTTGCAATGTCAGAAAGAAGGCTTCCGGTTCAGGCGCAGGATGCCCGTAGGAGCCGCTGCCCGTGGCTTTGTGCACCGAATCAGTTAGGAAGAGGGAGCCGCATCGATTGCACCGTGGACCGGTGGTTGAAGAACACTGTTTTGGGCCTGATGCATGTGCTGGCCCTGTGGACCGGCAGGAATTTTCTGTGGACCGGCACTGGTCCATGGACCGGTGGTTGAAGAACACTGGCCTAGGACAGCTATGGAAAGTACTTAGAGCACCTGATCAAATTGTGAACTGCTCAGATGGCTGTGTTGGTGATAGATCAAGTATAAAATAAACCTGGAAACTTGTATGATGTTGTTCTTGAACTTTTATAGTTGCAGCAGATTATGATGTTCAATGGAGCTATTCAGTTATCTTTTTTAAATTTTTAACCAATATAAGAATGCAATAAGGAAATATTACTCATTTGACTCCATTAGTATGTTCGGTTGTTTTTTTAGCTTAATCATAGTATACGGCACTCAAATTTGTATCATGGAAAATGAAATACAAATTCCTGATAGGATGACTGGGTTTAATTTTTTGGGCCTGGTTTAGCAAAGTGTCGATATGTTTAACTGTAGCTGACTTCTAGGGCTCCTTTTACGAAGCGCGTAATCGCGCGCACTAATTTGCCGGCTGCGCTAGCCGCTACCGCCTCCTCTTAAGCAGGCGGTGGTTTTTTGGCTAGCCCGCACTAAAAAGTTGCGTGCGATAAAGCCGCTAACGCAGCTTCGTAAACGGAGCCCCTAGTAAAAGATGTCCATGTTTTATGTTTTCTCTGTGAGTGCATCTTCATTTTAGAGTGCTGGAACTGCATCTGTAATATTCTGTTCATTTTTTTGACCCCCTTGTGTGTGTGTTACTTTTGAACTTTTTTTTTTTTTTTTTTATTGCCATCACAGATTTGATTATTATTATTATTATTTTTTTGACTGACTTTGTGATTCCCTTAGGCAACATTTTATAAGAGCTATTACGGATGCAATTAGTAACCCTGAAGGCTTGTGAAAAATACAGCTGGAATGAGAGAACTCAGCTACGGTCTTTCCTTTAAAGTTTGTACAGAATCAGCAGGAAGAGTATATTGAAACAGCAATGGTCCTTTGTATAATGGAGTTTCCAGAATTTTAATGATGTTTATACAGTACTTGTAGCCGCAAATTCTCATGGAAATCAAGTGAGAGTGTAATGAGGAAACCAAGGTTAGATGCTGCTGATAGCGGAATAGAAGATGACTTTGTGGTTAGGACTATATTGTACTTTGAGAAAATAATTTCCTAGTGTCGGATGTAGTTTATTACTTTGAAAGTCGAACTTGTGTGTAGTACTCCTTACATTTCTTAGCTTTAAGACATAAAGAAAACATGAAGCAATACGTCTTCTGTAGTTATGGCTGTTTACAGTACTGTAGTACATTTCCTGGTGTCAGGTCAAAAGCGCGCCGGGACAAAGGCGCGAGCAGACAATTGAGCGCAGTGTGGAGGCGCACGCCGAAGAAAATTACTGTTTTTAGGGCTCCGGGGGGTGGCATGGGGGGGAACTGCCCCACTTTACTTAATACAGATCGCGCCGCGTTGTGGGGGCGTTGTGGGGGGTTTGGGGGGTTGTAACCCCCCACATTTTACTGAAAACTTCACTTTTTCCCTGTTTTTAGGGAAAAAGCTAAGTTTACAATAAAATGTGGGGGGTTACAACCCCCCAAACCCCCCACAACGCCGGCGCGATTTGTATTAAGTAAACTGGGGGTGCTCCCCAACAAAACTCCCCGTCGGAGCCCCTAAAAACAGTAATTTTCTTCGGCGCGCGCCTCCGTCTTGCACTCAGTTGTCGGTGCACGCCTTTGTCTTCCGCGTTGTTGTCTATGAACCTATTTCCTGGTTGGTGACATCCACCCCCATTTCTTCCCAAATTTCTTTAGCAAATGCCCATGTAGCCAGTCCACCGAGGATTCATATAGATTACAGAATGGTAGTAAAGTGACAGAGAGGGGAAGACCATTGAAAATTAACTTTGTTTCCTTTACAAATTGTTAAAAATACACTCATTCCTTTTCCTCCAGTGGAATCTTCCTCTGCTCTCTGAGGCACAAAAACCAGAACTTAATCCTTGTCCTGCATAATAACATCCTAGAAATTACCCATTGCTATTAACAGAGTTTGTTTGCATTCCACACTCTGTTACACACACTGTACAGGAAAATGTCCCTGTATATAAATCATTTTGACTTTAGTAAAAATAAAGAACTAACCCTCTTTTTTACAAAACCACAAGAGTGGCTTTTAGTGTAGTCCAGCGCACTGAATACTCTGCACTGCTCCCAACACTCATAGGAACTCTATGAGCAGCACAGAGCATTCAGTGTGCTGGCCTGCACTAAAAACCGCTTTTGCTGTTTTGTAAAATGGGGATTATGAAGAGCACCATTCCATTCCAGTTCGTTTGAATTGGTGGAATCTGAACTCCCAATATTCATTAAATATAAGAATTACCTGAGTGTGTATTACCGGGTGTTTTTCACTATATTGGTGTGTGAATAAAGTTAGGTTGAATTTTCTGGCTGAACATCACAGGTGAATAGATTTGCACACAGCAGCTCCTATGTATCTTCTGTTCATAAGAACATATAAGAACATAAGAATTGCTGCTGTTGGGTCAGACCAGTGGTCCATCGTGCCCAGCAGTCCGCTCACTCGGTGGCCCTTAGGTCAAAGACCAGTGCCCTAACCGAGACTAGCCCTACCAGCGTACGTTCTAGTTCAGTAGGAACTTGTCTAACTTTGTCTTGAATCCCTGGAGGATATTTTCCCCTATGACAGACTCCGGCAGAGCGTTCCAGTTTTCCACCACTCCACCACTCTCTGGGTGAAGAAGAACTTCCTTATGTTCGTACGGAATCTATCCCCTTTCAACTTTAGGGAGTGCCCTCTCGTTCTCCCTCCCTTGGAGAGGGTTAACAACCTGTCTTTATCTACTAAGTCTATCCCCTTCAGTACCTTGAATGTTTCAATCATGTCCCCTCTCAATCTTCTCTGCTCGAGGGATAAGAGGCCCAGTTTCTCTAATCTTTCGCTGTACGGCAGCTTCTCCAACCCCTTAACCATCTTAGTCGTTCAATTCAGAATCGCCACTTCCAGTCTGCTAATGATGATTTATCCATTGCTGTAGGGAAACTTACACAACGAAAGGTTGTTCTTTTTAATTTTTCTTTTATTTTCAGAGGCTATCATGGTCTTCTATTAAATATTACAATAATTTCTGTACTGCTTCGTTTAATTTAGATAAATTTTTGAGGGTTCCAGTGTGACGTCAAAAATGTCTTACTTCAGTTTGGACAATATAAAATACAGTTTTAAACAGTTTTAAACTGCAATAAATCAAGCAGTAAGAGAGACAATAGAGAGGTAATGGAGAAAAAGGCAATTTAATTTAAACTGTTTAAAACTGCATTTTATATATTCCAAAGTTAGGGCCCCTTATACAGAGCCACAGTAGCAATGCTACAGCGGTAAATCCACCGAACTGAATGGGCTTCGGTGCATTTACTGTGGGCAGCATCGCTGCTGCGGCTTTGTAAAAGACCTGAAGCAAGATGTTTTTGATTCCACACTGGAGTTTTTTGAGGGGGTGGGGAGATGGTAGATTTTGTTCTGTGTGGTCTGGTTCTATTTCATTAAGTTGGTTTGCATTACTTTGATTTGTTTGCTTGTTTAATTGAGTTTCATCAAAAATCATTCTGGAAGATAGTATTTACAATGTATAATGCTTATGGATTTTTATTTAAGTTCCAGAATGCTGAAAGATTGAATAATAATAAAGAGCAGTTTTAATTAAAAGTATAATAGCCCATTTGGATCATTGGTTATCAGCTGACACATGAATACACCACTACTTCACTAATGTGTAATATTAATTTCAAATAGCTCATTAGCTGCTGCACATTCAGCTATATTATAAGTAAACAAGCAAATTACATGGCAGGGTGAAATGCAACTTGTGAAGAAACATTGGATTTTTAATACTAAAGCAAACGACATAAACCAACCATCAAAGCTATAGGCAGTTGAGTAAAGTTTGTCTTTTTGTTTCCTTTTTTTGTTTTATTTTTGCTAATATTCACAATTATTCTTGTAAACTTAATTGATTATAAAGTGTGCAAAGTTAAGTGCAGCATCCTATGTTAATACCCTTTTTCCCTCCCATACATTCATTTCTACAAATCAGAGTGGATAAAAATCAATGCTTTAAAAAAAAAAATTAGAAACATGGATTTTTATTTCTTTAAATTGGATATTTTTTATTGAAATAGATTTTTTTCCTCAAAAAACATTTTATTAAAAAAATTTTTTAGTCTAAAGATAGTTTTCCATTTAAGATACATTATAGTCCAAAAACTATTCATCACGAATTAAAGATTAGCTGTAGACAGTACAATCGAAAAGCATGGGAGACATCCTTTCAACCAAAAGCAAAGTCTTTATTGATTCAAGAGTGTGGTCCCAACAAGGATCCTAGTTTTGGCGTATGAAGACGCCTTCCTCAGGGGACACTGGTTTGAACAGCTGAAACTGTAAGAACACTTAGGTCCTGTTTTACAAAGCCGCGCAGCAACAGCCCTGAAGCCCTTTAAATCTCTATGGGCTTCGGGGCCGTTACTGCGCTGCAGCCGCTAGCGCGGCTTTGTAAAACAGGCCCCTAATGATTCGAGCAAATGGCTAAGAGCGAAACTCTGAGTGTCGGGATTTTAATTTGTTTCTTGAGGCTGTATATTCATACAATGTTTATGTTCAAACAATTTTTATTGATGCAAACATCAAATACAAATGTTTAAATTTTGGGGTAAATGAATTCCATTAACCCACTTGTAATATCAAGGCCCATTTTTATGTCTAAAATGATATTATCACAGATAATATCACAGATTTTATCAGAAGATATTATCACAGATTTGGTTTTGCATTTCTTAAAACTGAATTTGTGTCTGCAGAAATATGCTTCTTCACAGCAAAAATGTTATAAAATATACAAAGATGAGAAAAAGACAGCCCTATTGTTCCTTTGCGAATCGATGTACACAGAATCAATCCCTTACCTCTTAAGTTTATATATCTGCACAAGGGACAAAGTGTGAGGAGAGAGGGGCAAGCAGTAAAAATGAAAGTGAAACCTTTTGAGCAGTAGGTGCCTGAGGTATATCATATTATTCTCTCCTTGGAGGAGAAAACCTATAATGGCAGCAGGTCATAAGAGACCCAGTTTGGAAATATTTTAATTAAGTTCCTCTACCTATGGGTAAGGCAGGCATGTGTGTAAAATGCAAACACTGCAACAAAGAAATGCAAGGCCTGGTGGCCCGAATGAAACCTCATGAGAAGTGCTTTGATGAAGATGACATGTTTGGGCAAGGAGGATCTTCAGGTTGGTAAATGTTTTGATTTCATCATATTTCTTAAGACTGCCTAGAGGAATTGTCATATTTGAGCAAAAATATTGTTATTACTGCTTGTTACCGTCATTTTGATATAATTGGTATGAAGAAATAGAGTTGAAACAAGCAACTATTCCTTTTTTGAGCAGTACTGAGTGGCAGAAATGATATCAACAATAAAATAACAGCATTGTTTTTTTGTTTAGGGCAGAAGTTCTTAAACTTGTCCTGGGAGACCCCCAGCCAGTCGGATCTTAAGATATCCCTAATGAATATGTATGAGTAAGATTTGCCTATAAAATAGGCATGCAGATTTCTCTCATGCATATTCATTAGGGATATCTTGAAAACCTGATTGGCTGGGGGTTCCCCGGGACAGGTTGAAGAACCACTGGTTTAGGGAAATCTATCAT
Source organism: Geotrypetes seraphini (assembly GCF_902459505.1). Classification (NCBI taxonomy): domain Eukaryota; kingdom Metazoa; phylum Chordata; class Amphibia; order Gymnophiona; family Dermophiidae; genus Geotrypetes; species Geotrypetes seraphini. The sequence continues at coordinate 178,914,936 of NC_047084.1, read as the reverse complement.
CAACCTAAAGGATTCTGGAAACCATCCACCTTCGAGATTACCATCTTCCTGTTTCTACAGTTTCAGAGTTATCTGTCCAGGATGGTGTTTCAGTCATATATCCACAGCATATCATCTAAAAGAACCTAAAGACAGTATCAGGTGGATTTTATGATCTATAAACATAAGAATAGCCTTAATGGGTTATACCAGTGGTCCATCTAGCCCAGTAGCCCGTCCTCACGGTGGCCAATCCAGGGCACTAGTACCTGGCAAAAATCTGGCCCAGAAATATCAAAAAGAGACAATTTAATCATGAATTTTTAATGCATGTAATTAGTGGGCAGACTGGATGGACTGTTCAGATCTTTATCTGCCATCATTTACTATCCCCCCTCTTCTATAAAACTGCGATAGCAGTTTCTAACGCGGGGAGCCACGCCGAATGGCCCGTGCTGCTCCCGACGCTCATAGAGTTCCTATGAGTGTTGGGAGCAATATGGGCCATTCATTCAGTGCGCCTCTCTGCGCTAAAAACTGCTAGCGCAGTTTAATAGGAGAGGGTGTATGTTACTTTAAAGATATGAGTTGCTGCATCTCTTTGATGTACTTTTTCCTTATGCCTCACCACTATTTTTATGTTCTTGTAATGAATTATTACTTGTGATTTTCCCTGCAACTCAGCTTTTATACACTTGCTTTGGAATTCCCTCTTCAAGTATCTCTACCTTGAACTTTCAGAGCCAAGATTTAAGGCAGCACTAAAACTTTTTTAATTTTTTTTCCATCAATGATTTTATAACTGAATCAGTGAAATTACTGGCATGAACATCTGGTTGGTTTTTTTGTTGTTGTTTTTTTGGTGGGGGGGGGGGAGTTATTTTCCCTTAGCTAGTATATGATTGTACACTGCTTTGATATACTATAAATTGTGGTATAGCAAATTGGTAATAAACATGTGACATCCTTGCCTGCTGCTCTCCATATATCCCTTCGCTCATACCCCTGCACCTTTGGGCTACTTGCCAGTCTGTCCAGTACAGGATTTAAACGTGCATGTCTCTTCCCATGATAATTTTGCTAATAACCCCCCCCAAAAAAAACAACAAAAAAAAACCCCAAACAAATCATGCCCTGATAGACTTGGTCATAGACTTCCAACCATGCAAACCAATGTTTACGGTGAGCATTTTAATAGTATAAATTGTTTTTCTTTCTCTGTAACTTCTTTTGTCAACCATAGAGGTATGGACTTGTATACTGAAATGCTAATAACTCTGCTTCTAGATTTTAAAAGAGCCAAAATTTCCTATTCCTCCCAGGGTATATTGTGCTCAAGTTGCATGAGCTGATTCTCCTCCAGAAAAGCAATGTGTGCCCCTCCCCCCTATGAATTTAAAAAAAATAAAATAAATGCAATACATGCTGCCTCTTGACAAGTACAGCATATCAAGGCTGCAAACATTGAGATGCATGGCTTTCATTTTCATAGCATATGGGCATTTCAAAAGGCTTAAATGATGACATCCATATGCTTGAAACATCCATATCCCAATTTTGCAAATCAGAATAGGAACATCTGACACTGTAGTATTACCATGTAGCAAGGGACTAGGGAGGGCCTGAAATCTTGGACATCCAACAGTGATTACCAAAGGGGAAAAAACATCCATGTCTTAGAAGAAGGTCTTTTTAAATTTCAGACTGTTTAAGCACGTCCAGGGTACAGAAGGGTGCAGCTGTTCACTGGAGGAATTAAGGTGTGATACCAACTTTATCTCCCAATGGTTGCTGTCCTCCTTCCTCTCCCCTGAAAGGGATAGCAGGCTCTATGACAACTACATGTATTATGGGTATTCTTAATGAAGCAGGAAACAAGTCTGTTCAGTAGCATAGTGATTAATGCAGTGGGCTGTAAACCAAGAGATCAAGGTTCAAATTCCACTTCAACTCTTTTTTTTTTTTAAATTGAGCCCTCCAGAAACAAAAACATACCTCCTTTACCTAAATATATAAAACGTCTGTAAGTCTCAAAGCTTATGAAGCAGTGTGTGTTCATACACAGTAGGCATTTTTCTGGTTCTAGAGAGCTCACAATTACAAAAAAAGAGAGTTAAAGTGGGATTTGAACTCGGGTCTCTTGGTTTACAGTCCATTGCACTTACAACTGCCCCTCTATTCTACATGGATACCTGCCACTCAGAAACACCTCTACGCCCAATTTAATTTTTCCATCAATGCATTTTTCCATCAATGCATTTTTCCTAAGGAGATAATATTATCTTTCTCTTTTTTCTCAGTCCCTGTATCCTTGTTTGTAGAACTCTCTTTGTAATAATTTTTACTGTACAGTATTGTATATTCAATTAATTTCAGTGACTTCAATAGATGGGTCCTTTAGACAATTGATAAGTATGAATAAAGCATTACCTTGGAAGGCCAAATGACAACTGGCATGGTTAAAAAGTGATGTGTAGGAGGCTATTAGAGCTAAAAAGATTCAGAAAATAGCAGAAGATACTAGGAAACAGCAAAGGAAGGAATGGCAAGTCAAATGCAAAGTGCTGATAAGGAATGCAAAGAGATTTTGAAAAGAAGATTGCCTTGGAGGGGGGAAAAACATGTGAAGAGCTTTTATAGATAAAATAATCATTGGACTGCTAGATGACCGATAGATAAAAAGGGCACTCAGGACAAGGTTTTAGCGGATAAACTAATCAAATTCTTTACTCTGGTCTTCACTGAGGAAGATGTGGTGGAAATACCCATGCCAGAAAGGGGATTTAATGGTGGTGAGTTGGAAGAACTGAAACAAATCTCTCTAAACCTGAAAGATGTAATGGGGCAATTTGGCAAACTAAAAAGTAGCAAATCATCTCATCTGGGTGTACTGATAGCTCTGCAAGTTCATCTTTTTAGTTCTGTTATTAGTAATATGTAATTTATCTTTAAAATCTGGCTTGGTACAAGAAGATTGGAGGATGGCCAATGTAACATTTAATTTTTTAAAGGAGTTTCAGAGGTGATCCTGGAAATTAATAGACCTGTGAGCTTGACAATGATCAAGTTTCTTTATTTTTGATATACGGTCTATCAAAATAAGTGTCTAAACGGTGTACAATATAAAAAAATTGCAAAAAACAATTAAAATAAATAAATAAACATTTTATCAAATAGTGAAAAACCCTAGACGAATTTAGGTTAATGAACATGAAACAGAAGGAAAATAGGGGAGGGAAGGATTGTTTAAAATACATCAAAGTAAAATTAGTAAAAAAGGGATGGTAAATGGTGAGTGGTAAAAACATTAGGATGGGAATCACTTCAGAGGAAGCATTAGATGTTTCAAAGCTTCACTAAGATCAAGGGATTAAGAGACGAAAACTGATATTAAAGAGTAAAGGCATCTTTAAAGAGGAAAGTTTTAAGTTTGGCTTTAAATTTTTCAAGCGAGTTCTCTAATCGAACGTCTAATGGGAGGGCATTCCACCGAGAGGGGGCGGTGACTGAAAAAATAGATTTGCGAGTAGTATCGTAAAACAGTTCCCGTATTGACGGTATTGAGAGTAGATTTTGATTATTAGATTGGAGAGCCCTAGGTGATGAGTAAGGGATCAGAAGTTTGTCTATGGTTAGAGTTTTTTATTTTAAAGGTGAGGAGGAGTATTTTATAAGAGATAGGTAGCCAGTGTGCTTTGCGAAGGAGAGGAGTGATATGGTCAAATTTTTTTGCATGATAGATTAATTTAACAGCAGTGTTTTGTAATAGTTGTAAACGGTGGATTTCTTTCTGAGTTATGCCTTGATAAAGGGCATTGCAGTAATCTATGGTTGAGATTACAAGGGAGTGAATCAGGATATTGATAGAAGTGGGATTGAGAAGAGAAGAAACAGAGCAGATGAACCTAAGCTTATGAAAGCATTTCTGCATAACTGCACTAACTTGTTGATGAAAGGTAAGGTCCCTGTCTAGAATGACTCAGAGAAGTTTAACTTTACTATCCGTTTGAATTGAAGAAGAGTCGATACAGATGGGTAGACATAGATGTTCATCAGGAGAGAGCGAGAAAAAGACACTGGTAGTTTTAAGGATGTTCCGAGAAAGTTTGTTATGCTGTAGCCAGAGGCTGATTTTTTTTGAGTTTTTGATTAATTTCTGTTATTTCATCGGGGGATTTAGGGGATGGAATAGTTGAATATCATCGGCATTTGTAAATACGGTGAAACCTATAGATTGGGCCAGAGTGAGTAATGGTGCCAGGCAAAATGATAAGAGACTACTATAAAGAAGAAAATTACTTAACATATACACAGGCATGGATTCATGGGACAAAGCCAAAGGGATATCTTGCTTTACATTTCTTTGAAAGGGTAATAAACATATGGATAAAGGCGAGCCAATTGATTTTGTGTATTAGAATTTTCAGAAGGCATTTGAGGAAATGAGAAAGTCCTATTATGGATTAAGAACTAGTTAAAAGATAAGAAACAGAGTAGGGTTGAATGGTGAGTATTCTCACTGGGGAAGGGTAAATAATGGGGTTTCCCAGTGGTCTGTGCTTGGACTGCATATTTAGAAATTATCTGGAAATGGGAATAATGAGTGAGGTGATTTAAATTTGCTGATGACACAAAGTTATTCAAAGTTGTTAAATCACAAGAGTATTGTGAAAACCCCCCAGGAGACCTTACGGGATTGGGAGACTGGGCATCCAAAAGGCAGATTACATTTAATGTGAGCAAGTGCAAAGTGATGTATGTAGGGAAAAACAACCCAGACTGCATTGGAAAAGGATTTAGGTGGTAATGATATATTGAAACCTTTGCTCAGTGTGCCGCAATGGCTAAGAAAGCAAATAAAATGTTAGAAAGTATTAAGAAATGAATAAAACTGAGCGTATTTATTTCTATGTCTTTGTATCACTCCATGGTTTAACTGCATATCAGGTACTGTGTACAATTTTGGTCACTGCATCTCAAAAAAGATATAGCAGAATTAGAAAAGATGGAGGGAAGGGCAACAGAAACAATAAAGGAGTTGGTACGATTTCCCTAGGAGGAAAGGCTAAAAGGTTAGGGTTTTTCAGCAAGGAGAAGAGATGGCTGAGGGGGTGATGTGATAAGAGGTCTATAAAATGCTGAGTGGAATGGGTAGTTGTGAATTGCTTCTTTGACTTTTTCCAAAAATATAAGGATGAGGGGGCATGTAATAAAGCTTCTAAATAGTAAATTTATCTACCCCCCCTCCCGCCGTTTATAAAACCGTAGCACGGTTTTTAGCGCTAGCTAAGGCAGTAATAGCTCTGATGCTTATAAAATTCCTATGAACATCGGAGCTGTTACCGCTGTGACTGGCTCTAAAAACTGCGCTACGGCTTTGTAAAATGGGGTGGAGGGGTTTAATAAATTTGAAGAAAATATTTCTTCATTCAGTTTGTAATTCATAACAACATAAGAATAGCCTCACTGGGTCAGACCAATGGTCCATCAAGCCCAGTAGTCTGTTCCCAAGGTGGCCAATCCAGGTCACCAGTACCTGGCCAAAACCCAAGATGTAGCAATATTCCATGCTACCGATATAATGTCCTTATTACTCTCTTGTGAACTGTATAGAACTATTTGGTTACGCAGTCTAGAAATTGATTTATTGTATTGTATCTTTAATGCAAGGCCTTTGAGCCAATATGCATACTGGCAGCCCTCATGGACCTCTTGGGTGACCTCTGCAGTCTTTCTAACTTTTTTTTTTTTTGCCTCCAAATGTTGGGTATCTCTCTCTTGCCCTTACCCCTCTCCATCTCTCATGGCCTGGCATCATACATTCTGGACCTTTGTCCCTGATTCCGGCATCTCTCTGCCCCACTTGTCTACCTGCCTACCCGGCGGTCTTAAAGTATGCATAGGAAGGACACACAGAGGGAAGGCCTCTGGAGCTGGTCATAGAGCACCTGGCTGAATTACTTTACTTACTTTACAACATTGAATGTTTCACCTCACCGTCAGCTTGAAATGAAGTACAAATTAAAAAATATATGAAACAAAGTTATCGTACACTAACTAAAAAAAACCCCTCCATTACACAGCTACCGGAAAGATGAAAAGTATGCAAAGGACTGATGCAATAGTTATGCTGCTGGTTTCACTATTCTTCATTAACTACTGGCTAAAATATTTAAGATTGGAAGTTTGATTTGTTTACTTTACTCAGATGATTTACCTTGATGTTTATAAAATGGTAGTCTTTACATTTTTAAATTGGGACACTTTGGATCCAGATGACCTGAAGAAGCCTCCCAAGGATATCCGTCCCCACTAGCCTGCCTTCAAACTTTTTATTGGGGGTATTCTGAAGGAGGTTGGTATTTCCAAATGCGTTCTCTTTGTTTTATGGGGAAATGCCTGGTCCTTCAAAAGCATGCAGGTATCTTGTTTTCCCTATATTCCAAGTCCTCCTTTCTGCCCCAAGTTTGGGTAGAGAGACAGAAAGTACAGAAGAAACCCAGAACGATGATTGGGGGGGGGGGGGGTTTGCTAATGGCCCTCGGACCTCAAATTGAAAACCATTGTTATAAAGACTTTTGCATTGATGTTTGGCATAGAGAGAATGACATCAGATAAAATACATGTGGCCTAACCAGTCTGCCTATCCGTGCTAACTACTAACCTCTACTTTCCTGTCCCTTAGAGATATCTGTACCTTCCCCATATTCACTTGAATTCAGATACAGTCCTTTTCTTGTTTATCTCCACTGGGAGGCTGATCCATGCATTCACTATTCTTTCCGTAAAAAAGTATTTCCTTAGATTACTCCTGAGTCTGTAGCCTTTCACCTTCATCCAGTCCAATTGCTGAATGCAGCTGGTCAGGAACATGGGAGTATATAAGTGAGAACCGGTAGATGCTTGGTGAAATGTATTGTCTCTGCTTGGATGACACAGAGACTCTTTAATGCATGACTGTTTTCAAGGAAAGTTGAAAAGCAGTGGGAGATGTGAAAGATTAATTAAGTCACAAGTCTTTAAATGCCAAGATAAACATCCATGTAGTGTGAAAGACTGCTGGGAATGTTTGTGCAATTAAGTTCATCTTCAGCCTACATTTACTTCATTGTTTGCAAACCATGGGGAAGTAGTTAATTTTGGGATGTTTTCCACAAGTAAATATGTGAACAATGGTAAAGAATTCTATTTAGTTGACTGAGTGTTTGCTTTATATCGTTCTGAATTTTATGTAGTTGAATTTTGAGCCACTGTGGTAAACTTTCAAATGCACAAAACCTTGGCCATCTCCAGAATGGAATCTACGTGCAACTATTTATAAAAGCTACAAATTTAATAGGCTCAACACAACAACTGCAATACTAGACTTACATTTTAACTAGGGATTGGGACTTGTATACCGCCTTTTTGTAGTTATACGTACAACTATAATCGAAGCAGTTTGCATACAGGTACTTCAAGCATTTTCCCTACCTGTCCCGAGGGGCTCACAATCTAAATAATGTACCTGGGGCAGTGGAGGATTAAGTGACTTGCCTAGAGTCACAGGGAACAAACAGTGCGGGGTTTGAACCCACAACCTCAGGGTGCCGAGGCTGTAGCTCTAACCGCTATGCCACATTCTCCTCAAAATACTTATCATTCCTTCAGATGCTATGTTACAGTAGACTCTCTGTTAACCAGAACTCAATTAACCAGAACTCTCAAACAACTAGAAAAAACAAATCAAAGAAATACTGTAATACTTTAAATGTGAAAATAAAATCAATTTCTGGAAGAAATTTAAGTGTAAACTTGGCACGCCACACTTTGCCTACCACAGGTCTGATAGTTTGTCTGGAACAGTTTATGGCATAGTATGTGGTATAGTATTAGGCTTATTTTTAATAGAAATTCTCAAGCAACCAGAAACTACATTTATCTGGCATCTATCAATTCCCATGGGTGCCGGTTAACTGAGAGTCTACTGTATTTCACAGCATCAAACCAGCTTGATCTATGACTGATGAATTTGTCACTAGTTTGTATTTCTCTAAGATTGAAGTAAATTGCAGTGTTAGCTTATATTGTGAAGGTAGGAGGTCTGTTCATTCAACAAAGAAAAAAATAGTCCTGTTTGAATGGGTCATGCTTATGAACTTGATTTCAGTGAGCATTGGAGCTATACCACAGTATTTATTTTGCCAACGCATCTGGAGTACTGCGTCCAATATTGGTCGCCCTTCCTTAAAGAACGATATGGCGATACTCGAGAGGGTTCAGAAGAGAGCGACACGTTTGATATAAGGTATGGAAAACCTTTCATATGCTGAAAAATTGGAGAAACTGGGTCTCTCTTCCCTGGAGAAGCGGAGACTGGAAGCGCATTCTAGGTGTCCACCACTCTCTGAGTGAAGAAGAACTTCCTATGATTCGTCTTGAATCTGTCTCCTTTCAGTTTTTCTGAATGCCCTCTTGTTTTTTATGTCCCCGCTAGCCTGAAGAATCTGTCCCTCTCCACCTTCTCTATCATGTCCCCTCTAAGTCTCCGCTTTTCCAGGGTAAAGAGCCCCAGCTTCTCTAGCCTTTCGGGTATATGCAAGGTTTTCCATGCCTTCTGGGTGGGGAGAGTGACTTTGCAAACATCTTGAACTGCAAGTGAGCACCTCCAGCTGTCATAGCCACAAGCTGGTACTGGAACAATTAAAGATGCTGCTTGTCAGCCAATGTTTCTTTTGTAATGCCAGCAACTGGTGCTGGATAGCATTATAGTAACTGGTTTTGTTTTCTTTTTGTTAAATTGAATCTGGCTTACAAGTGAGTGATGCCATTCATTCGTTGCCAGAATGGAGCAGCTCTCCCAAAGCTCAGAACTAGTGTAAAGTTCTGAGCATCTGTGGCCCTTCCCCTGCACAGTAGTCTCCCCCAATTTAGTTTTCTTCATTCTGCCATAAACTAAGGGCCTGTTTTACGAAGCCTGTTTTACGAAGCTATTGGCTGTGCTGTGGTAACGGCCCTGAAGCCCATAGAGATTTAAAGGGCTTCGGGGCCGTTGCCGAGCGGCAGCCGCTAGCGTGGCTTTGTAAAACAGAGGGTAAGCTTCCTCAGAATTTTTCTTGAACCTCTTTTTATGTCCAGCTGATACTGTTTTCATCATGTCCTTTATTATTTTTATTCATTTCAATCCAGTAGAAATATTAGATATTCATAAAGGAGTAGAGAATGTTTTTCCAGGGGCTAAGTAATTCTCTAAAAACTTAACAGAATGGAGCCAAATTTGGTGTAAGGGGGGGAATCCATGAAAAGACACATTCTGGTAGTTTGAGATTCCAGAGAAATAAAGGAACCCCCCAAATGGCCCGTTGCATTTCTGTGGGAGGAGTCATCTCCGCTTCGGCAACATAGAAACATTAATTCATTGAAATAATTATTCCTTACAAACTGCCATTCCCCTCTCATAGGCTCACATACATGCCAAAAGGGTTGGAAATTATTCCATGAGGCGTGCTACACATTCTTTACCTAATATACAGTCCTCATATGCCACACTCTTAAACCCCCTTCTGGGCTGGCTCTTACTGGTTCTGATGTGTGTTTCATTTTCTTTCTCTTTTAAATTCTGCTGTGAAATCTAGTAACTGAATTCGGTATTTTTCTTAATTATTGTTCACTACACTTCTTCCTCAGTATTCGCGGGGGATAGGGGCAGAGCCAGACCGTGAAGTGTGAAAAACTGCGAATAACTTCTCGTCTGGCTCTGACTCACCTCCGCCTCCCTCCTGCCTTCCCCCTGGCCTTACCTGGTGGTCTAGCGGGCTTTCGGGGCAGGAGCGAACTTCCTATGCTCCTGCCCCGTGCAGATCACCAGTAGAAAATAACTGCCGTGAGTTCCCATAGTCTCTCGAGACTACGACGGGAGCTCATGGCAGCCATTTCCTATTGGCGATCTACACTGGGCAGGAGCGTGGGAAGATTGCTCCTGCCTCGAAAGCCCGCTAGACCACCAGGTAAGGAGTAATCTGTGAAATGCTGAATTATATCTGAATTACTTTGAGACGTCATATTCTGAATGAGGCACTTAAATATATAAATGACATTTTGCTATTACTACTTACAGGTATTTCTATAGCACTACTAGACATTTTAAGTCCTGTAGGGAGGCGGGAAGGTCCTAAACTATGCTTCCCCCCCAAAAAAAAAATCACAGATAATCGAAACCGCGAACCCCAAAAGCGAATAGGGAGGGGGAAGTGTATTGCATGGTAGATCATAGTAACTGAATTCTGTATTTTTCTTAATTATTGTTCCACTATTGTATGATGGAACATAGTAACTGAATTCTTTATTTGCTAGTGTTGATATGTGTATTGCATCATTTGAAATTTGTTGACACTAACGTATAGAGGGTAATTCTGTAGTAGGGCACTCACTATAGCAGCTGGTTTTGATGCCTCTGAGAAGATTATTCTGTAAAGAAAAGTAGACACCTCCTATAGCTGATATAAATTTCTCCACCTAGATAGTACATATATGTACATATAGTTGTGCGGTCTGCCCATGCTCTGTCCAAACTCTACTCTTAACACATACCCACCAACATACACCATCAAATCATGGCATGTACTTTGCGACCAGTCTGTATTCTATAAGGGGTCATTTATACATGTAAGTGGCTAGAATACTGTCATGTGCCTTCCTGCCTTCTAAAATTAGGTGGCTCCTTGTAGAAATACTCCCATAATACAGATATTGTATTTAATTTAATTCTTTTCAAGCCAACAACTCCCATGCTCACTTTCCCCTTGTCCCTTTCCTCTTCTTCCTTCCAGATTAGAGAAAAACATAGAAGGGTTGGAAATAATTCCATGAGCCATGCTCCGAGTGCTTGCCCGACTTGTTTTGTTCATCACTAATTTATAAAAAGAAAGTGTTAGTACTTATTTCTTCTTCATCATGGAGCCATAGTGCAGATTAAACCAGAGCTTACAGCCTGTTGCCCCATCATCAACAACAAAAGGCCAAGCATGATACCCAGAGATGTCATTTGTCTGGGGTTTATACAGCATCAGTAAGACTATTCTGCCTGTAGATGGATGTCCCTAAGGGCTAAAAAGTGTGCTTCAAGAGCATTGTGAGGTAGAAAAATGGCTTTGGAAAAATAAAGTCATTGATGCAGTGGTTTGACCTCATGGTTCATTTTGGTCTTCTTTGATGGATGTTGCTTCTGTCTCATTCGGTAGCCTCAAGAGCCTCACAGTGAAAAAAGGAGTGCTCTACCTTCCTTGGAGCAAGTGTGTATGTTTTAGCAGAGACATAGAAACATAGAAAAAACATAGAAAATGACGGCAGAAAAGGGCCACGGCCCATCAAGTCTGCTCACTCTAATGACCCACCCCCTAACTTCCTCCATGAAGAGATCCCACATGCCTATCCCATTTTTTCTTAAATCTGGCACACTTCTGGCCTCAATTACCTTTAGTGGAAGATCATTCCAGTGATCAACCACCCTTTCGGTGAAGAAGTACTTCCTGGTGTCGCCATGAAATTTCCCACCCCTGATTTTCAACGGATGCCCTCTTGTTGCCGTGGGTCCTATAAGAGAAAAGATATCTTCTTCCACCTCGATACGGCCCGTGACATATTTGAACGTCTCAATCATGTCTCCCCTCTCTCTGCGTTCCTCGAGTGAGTATAGCTGCAACTTACCCAGTCGTTCCTCATACGGAAGATCCTTGAGTCCTGAGACCATCCTGGTGGCCATTCGCTGAACCGACTCAACTCTCAGCACATCTTTTTGGTAATGTGGCCTCCAGAATTGTACACAATATTCCAGATGAGGTCTCACCATGAATCTGTACAACAGCATTATGACTTTGGGCTTTTGGCTGACGAAACTTCTACGGATACAACCCATGATTTGTCTAGCCTTGGATGAAGCTTTCTCCACTTGATTGGCAGCCTTCATGTCTTCACTAATGATCACTCCTAAGTCTCGTTCCGCTGCAGTCCTTGCTAAGGTCTCACCGTTTAGGATGTAAGTTCTGCATGGGTTTCTGCTGCCAAGGTGCATGACCTTACATTTTTTGGCATTGAAACTTAGTTGCTAAGTTTTTGACCAATGTTCCAGTAAGAATAGGTCCTGCGTCATACTGTCCAGCACTGTGTTTTTGCCTACTATGTTGCATAGTTTGGCGTCATCGGCGAATAATGTAATTTTACCTTGAAGCCCCTCAGCCAAGTCTCTTACGAAGATGTTAAATAGGATCGGGCCCAAGACCGAGCCCTGCGGCACTCCACTGATCACCTCCGAGACATCTCAATCATCAGCAAAGGAAGTTTCCATGCTAGTCTTCCAGTCTGAGCGGAAGCAATCTGTTGTCAGAGCTGATGCTAGGATATTAGGTGCTCTAAATAAACCTTAAATTGTGTGCCTCTCCTTCTCAATTAATTTTCACTTCCCTAAGCTCCATGAGAATTGACATTTAAAGTAAACCATCATAATAACCAAACAGCATGTCTACCAGAAAGATCCTTTAAAAATGCATAATTCAAACTCCTCTTCAGCATTTAACCATTTAAGTAACATTGGACCAGAGCCTGACCAGGTAGACTCCTTGATTAGAAAAATCTTTCTCACCCTCTGGAAGCTTCAGTCCATCAGAGCTTACTTTAATGTCTCATCATTTCGAATTCTGGTACAATCTCTTATACTGAGTCAACTCGATTATTGTAACATTGCCTGCTTGGCACTCCCCCAGAAGAATATGCAGCAATTGCAACTGGTACAAAATGCAGCGTTCAGACTACTTAAGTTTGACCACGTAACACCTTCCTATCGACTTCTACACTGGCTGCCGAAGGAGGCACGTGTGAAATTCAAGTTTGGTTGTTTTTGCTTCAAGGTATTTTATGGCTTATCCCCTAAATATATAATAGATCTTTTCTCTTTCTCAACCAACAGACATAGGCGAAGCTCACACCCGAACTTTGTTTCTCCACCGGTCAGAGGCTGTAAATTTAAAAGTCATCATCAACATCTTTTCTCACCTCAAGCAGCTCTGTGGTGTAAAGACCTAGAACAATTACTCAAGTTCTCCTGCATATGTTTCAAACTAGTCTGGGGACTAACTCCTACGTACTTGCTATCTCACTTCATATTCTACAGCCCTATAAGACAAACCAGAAACCGCTATCTCTTTGCACACCCAATCATTACCAATTGTAAATACAAAACCTTTCTGGATAGAACCTTCGCGTACCAAGCAAACAAACAACAACATTGGCTAGACAACTACATTAATAAAGCTAGACTGACCTACAATGCTTTTAGAAAACTCATAAAAACTGCCCTATTTGACAAATATATCACCTAAACAGAATTTTCACCGAACACTTCTTTCTTTTCTCGTTCCCAATATACCCCCCCTCTGAAATCCTAATCAAACCGTATTGTACAATTCGGGACATGTCTTCTAATATGTCCCTCCTGAAAATTCTAAAACTGTACATTGTAATTTTCGATGTATTTTTTGTAATTCGCGACCTTTTCCTAACAGGTCCTCTCGGAAATGTATTAGCGTACTGTACATTTTTATATTTTTGCATTCTTAAAGTTGATTTACTCTGTATTTCCTCTGACTATCTGCATACTGTAACTCGCTGAATGTCCAGCTCTCTTGAATGTAAACCGCCTAGAAGTCGCAAGATTGTGGCGGTATAGAAAAATAAAGTTGTTATTATTATTACTACCTATAGGGAATTCAGGAAACGTCTAAAAACACATCTGTTCCTGAAATACTTAGGAAACCAACCTATACAATCCTAGCCCTCAACAAATGATCTCTAGAACTGTCAATCACCAAGTCTATACTTTGATTCCACTCTATCTGAAACATCTATAATCATTGTAAACCGCATAGAACTTCATGGTCCTGCGGTATATAAAAAATTGTTATTATTATTAAATGTACTATATGCTTAATGAGGGTAAATTCCAAAAGCTATTCATATGGGTACATGGATTATATGAAAATTACCCTTTCTTCCTTTGAGTGAAATACATGCTGATGGTTTTTCGTGTTTATGTGACTGTTGAGACTTATAATTTTGCCCTGACTACAGAAAAAAATTGCTATCTCCCTCTACCCAGGCTGCTGTCCTAAATGACTGCCTAAGCTGTTAAACCAGTGCTGACCATTGTATAATACAGTTAAATATGATTCAGCAGTATATCTTTCCACACTCAAAAATTAATTCTATAATTCTCTCCTTGAAGATAAATTTCCTGCATTTGGTTTTCCAATTTCATGCTGTGGTGTGGTAGACATTACCAACATAATTTTGAAGCTGAGGGACTTGGAAGAGAGTGGTGAAACAAGAATGGACTTGCTTTATGCAGTCCTGGTTTGCTTTATTGTTTATATTTTAAAAACTCAAGCCTAGACTTGCTATTGTACGACTGCTAGTAAGCAGTGCTGTAAGGATCATTTTTAAGTAAAATAATTTTTTTTCCTTTGTGTGGAAATGAATACATGACCTGCTGTAGTGTCCTGAGTACTAAAAGAAAGTGTGTCAAGCAATGTGAAAAACTGATTTGGCACTTCAGATGTAGGTTTTCATAATATTATCTCTGAAGAATGTGGGTTGGTGCTGCTTCTTGCATGACATTTGATTTTGTGTTTTTAATGATGTTGAGCAGAAGTAACCTTTAATCATTTCCAGCTGTCCTCATTAAATAGAAACTAACATTGGGAATCTGTAAGGCAGAGGGAACATATTTTTGTAGGGTTTCAAGAGAATTGACAAACCCTTTCTCTTGTTAAACTTGCATGGTGGTTAAGCTACTGAAAATGGTTTGTCCTCCACTCTCTCATTATGTAAAAAGAGTGTTTCTCATGGTGCTGATTTTGAGCATTTGTTTGCTTATTCCTATAAACTTAAAAATCATACATTTATTTTTGAAAAAAATAACTTTGCATTGCAAACTAGTTTCTCTTCTAAAAGAAACAAATTTATCATATAAGTTAAAGCATTCAGCATTCAAAATGGGGCTTTTGTTAATATTTTCAGAGTTGAAAGTGTGAATTCACAAATGTGTATTGACATATGCAAACATTTATGGGAAATGGATGACAGGCTAGCTTTGAATGCTGTACATTTGTTTTAAATGGTTAAGTCATCAGTGAGAGCCTAATGTAATAAACTGCTTATCTCAGTGCCGCAGTGTAATTACAGTTTAGAGCAGAGATTGTTTTTTGCACATTATGATTACTTCAGATGTATCAAGATCATGGCACATAAAACATATGCACTAAATTGGAACTAAAACACTTTTGTTATCTTAGTGCAATTAGTATGGAAATCCATACTACAAATGAGTGCAATTTGTCTCCCTTGAGGTTTTGTTTCTTTTTTCCTTAGATGAAATAAAGTTCCTGTTAATGCTTAAGAAAAAAAAAAAATTACATGGAATCCTTAAAGTGGGAACCACAGCCCCCAGGTCCCATAACACCCACTGGTCTAAGACTTTTGACATGGAGCAATAGTTACTGGGTATGGGAAAGTATCCTTTTAGGCTCCTTTTCTTTTGCCTCCATCTTAGAGAATGGCAGTTATAGCAATCATTAGAAACAAACTGGAACTGTGAAAGTGATGATCTCAATAACCAGTTTATTGTAACAAGTTAAAAATCTTCACAAGTGAAAGCAATGCATATACTTGATATCCAAATTATACACAGCAAGTGTCCTACCGCAATCTGGCAGCCAATCAAGATGCACGTTTAAAGAAAAATAATTGTTTGAGGAAAGTCGCCTACATTGTAGGTGTCTGTAGCACATCTACAGAGACACATAGGGAAACTTAAATACGCCCAAGGTGGGGCATAGGTGTGGTTTCACAAGGATGTGGCCTTGGGCATGCTTAATTGTCCCTTTGCATCTCCATAGGTTTGAGACAGATGCCTTAAATGTAGGCCTGCAAAAAGCTGGCCTACATTTAAGGTGTCTGTTCAGCGATGGTAGATGCGATTCTGTTTAGGAAGCTGATGAGTGATAGACGTGATTGGTGGCTGCTTTGTAGGCAACCGCTGAGAATCGGGTCCTTTGTGTTTTGACTCCTTAGTGACATAAATATGCATATTTGATTATACCGGAAAAGATACTTATATAGCATTTATTGACTGCTCAATCCAAGTGTTCTTGGCGATGAAAAAAAATCACATACAAATCTAATACTCAACTGCTGTAGTATCTGTGGTACAAATGAATATTTTTGTACCTTGAAAGAACCCTAATTTGTTGGAAAATAAACACCTAAATGTACAATGTATAAAAAACTCTGAGAAGCTCTGCTACAAATAAATGACAGAATTATCTGTGACATGAGAAGGAGATTAGTAGACCATGGATCTCTGCTTTTGTTCTCATTATGCCTCTGTTCGTCCATCTGGTGCTTTGGAAATGCTGTCTTGCTGCTGGGCAGAAATCTTGGACATAAAAAAGAGCAACAGGGATGAGGTTCTATTGGCTACTGTTTTATTCCTAGCTCCCAGCTAATTACATTCGTTCCGTTTTATTTTTTAAATGGGACCATTTTAGAAGAAGTGGGTTTTGTGGCTCGCTTTCCTCGCTTCAGTAAAGATTGCTTGAGTAGAGGCATGCCTGGCTTAATTATTTTTAAAAACCTTACCAAAGCAATTTTGTATCTACTGCTCTCTCAGCCTTCCCTTTCTTTCCTTGCTCCATTAAGTTAAATGGTAGGAAAGTGTTTAGAATGTATTGATGCCCTCAGCTGAGACGCCTTTCTGTCGGTGCCCTTTCCTTTAGCCTTTTCATAATGCATAGGTTCAGATTTGATTTTGTCATGTAAAATAAAGCCTTTAGAATGGAAGATGGCAAGACAAATTATGAATGCTTGATTGGTGTTATATTTCTTTTTTAAGATAATCTGATATTTTTCTGGACACCTAGAAAATAACTTTATAATCAGACTTCACACAGCTCCTCTACATCTTTGTACTATCCCATTTGGATTACTGCAACTCACTGTTTAATGGTCTCGCAGCACAAAACCTAAATTGCCTGCAGCAGGCACAAAATGCAGCAATCCGCCTTAAAGAATCTCAGCATCTGTGACCCCCATCTCTCCTGCACTATGCTCAGCCCACTGGCTGCCCATCAGCAAGCGCTGTATCTTCAAGGGCCTCATACTGGCCTAAAAAAACTTCCCATACACCCAAACAGGAGATCCTTCCTTATCAAGGTAGACTTACAAAGAAACAGGGAAGGCTAAATATTGTGGGTTAATACTTGTTAAGACTTCACACGTACGTGTTTTTATTTATTTATTTTTAAAATTTCTATACCGTTTAAAACTAAGCGGTTTACATAAGGCCTGCCTCTTGGGCATGGTGCAATCGGCTGCATGCTTTGATGTTGCTTGAGAGGGGTCAGGTGCGTGCTTCCTTTCGTCAGTCCAAGTTTTTTCAGCGGGTTTGGAGCCCTTATTTCTATTCTCTGACTCCTAGAATTCCTAGTTCGATTCTTAATGCTCTGCGACTTTAAGCTGTTCTGAGAGGTGAAGGAGGGGGGGCTCTGGATTGCCTCTCCCCAGCTGTGAATCTCCTTATTGTGGTTTATTTTCTTTTATTTTCGGGTTTTCTTCATTCATGGTGTTGTGTTTGGTTGACTTTTTTTTATTTTTTTTTTTTGGGGGGGGGGAAGGCCTTGCCTCTCATTTCTCAGGGCTCATCAGAGTACAGGGCTCTGTTTGCAGGGTATTTTAGACCACTGTTCTTCAGGAAATTTCTGCCGGTCCGTGCAGGGCCAGCAAGATTAAAATGACCATAGGTCCGTTTTCAGACCTCCTGTCCCGTTGTCCCCACACACAGCTTCGGGACAGTGGGACAGGCGATCATTTCCTGTCCCTCCCTCCTTCCTTTCCCCGTGTACCCTTCTCTTACCGCCCTGCCGCTACTGCTAAAGCCGACAGGAAGTCTTCTTTCCGACGTCAATTCTGACTGGCCCAGAACGTCCTCTCCGACGTCAGAATTGACGTCGGAAAGAAGACTTCATGTCGGCTTTAGCAGCAGGGGAAAGGAAGGAGGGAGGCTTTTTTTTTTTTTTTTTGCGGGGTAGAGAGGGAAGGTGGTAGGCAGGCAAGCAGGCTGGCTTTGGCCAGGGAGGGAGAAAGATAGACAGGCAGGCAGGCTGGCTTCGGGGGTGGGGGGGGGGGACAAAGTGTGGAAGGCAGTGAGAGGGACATAGGAAGGAGGCACTTGGGGCACTAAACACAGGAAGGGGCACTAAGGACATGGGAAGGAGGCACTGGGGGCACTAAAGACATGGGAAGGAGGCACTGGGGGCACTAAAGACAGGAAGGGGCACTAAGGACATGGGAAGGAGGCACTGGGGGCACTAAAGACAGGAAGGGGCACTAAGGCATGGGAAGGAAAGAGGGAGGGAATAGAAAGGGACAATTCTTGAGCCTGAGTGCAGAAAGAAAGAAATGAGAGAAAGGATACAAGACAGAAGGAAATGCAACCAGAGATTCATGAAATCACCAGACAGCAAAGGTAGGAAAAATGATTTTATTTTCAATTTAGTGATCAAAATGTGTCAGTTTTGAGAATTTATATCTGCTGTCTATATTTTGCACTATATTTGTCTATTTTTCTATAGTTACTGAGGTGACTGAGCTCGCGGAGATGGGGCGGAAACGGGGTTTTTAAATTTTAGTCCTAGTAGTTTGCCGGTCCACAAAATAATTCTTTTATTTCTGCCGGTCCATGGGTGTAAAAAAGTTGAAAAACATTGTTTTAGACCATTCCGCCTGGGCCTTCCCAGTGGCGCAGGGTTGTGCTTTTGCCTTTTGCTGGTCTTTTATATTGTTGTTCCTTACTTTTGATTGCTGGCTTTGGGTGGGGGCTGGGATGAGGAGTGGGGTGGGTGGGAGTTGGGGGATTTGTTGTGTATTTTTTGCAAGACATGTACCTTCTTTGTTTTTGTTTTCATTTCTCTGTTCAATAAAAATTCATTTCAAGAGTCTACAAACAAGTTAAACAACATTTTTTAAACATAGTAAATGACGGCAGATAAAGACCTGAATGGTCCATTCAGTCTGCCCAACCATACATGTTTCATAAATTAATTTAATTGACATGGTCCTTTTTTTTTAGATATTTCTGGGCCAGAAACCCAGAGCCCTGCCCGGTAGTGTGCTTAGGTTCCATATATGGGACATAGACCGTGCAAGCCTGCCTAGTACTGGCCTTAGTTCCTTCAATGTATACCCATTATTTTCTGATATCCATAAATAAAATAAAGCAACTTAAAAAATAAAGACAAATTGTTGTTGTCACTAAAACCTGATAGTGAACTGATGTATAAAAACATAAAAACCGTATAGTGAAATTATAACCATAAGAACAGAGTAATAAAAACACATGATAACATTCTGAATGGAATAACACAATAAAGGTATTATAACTAGAAGGGGAGCTATTTTCTTGTAGTAATGGATATAGCATAATATGTGTGATATATATAATCAACAATATAAAGTATTTTGCAAAGTCATAACAGCTTACTTTGTAAATACGACCAGTCATTACCTGCAAATTTTTCCTTTTTACTGGGCATATAAACATTGTCGAATTATGAGTACACCTAATGACTGGTCGTATTTACAAAGTAAAAGTAGAGGATACCTTTTTGGCACTTATACCTGTTTTTACATCATCTAACTCACAACGTTTTAAGTTTCATCCAGGATGTCTAGTAAAACCTTCGATTATCCCTGCAGGACGACTAAGTCTAGGTCGGCCCCCATCCCACCCACACCATTCCTCCAGATACGCCCATTTTAGCTCTGGGCGCACAGAAGGATTCAGAGGCCTAAAAAGCCCTGCAACTTGTCCAGAAACTCAGTTTGATTATTGGCACAAGGGACGACCTGTCTTTTAGGTTGTCCAAGTGCTGACTTGGGCGGGTTTTTAGATGTGTTTAAGGTTTGATTATGAGCCCCTTGGGATATAAAGAAGAATCCTTCAATAAGTGAGCAATGGGGGAAGGCTGTAACCCCCTGCCCAACAGGCTACCCTAACTCAAAAATGTGTATAAATACTGTATGTACATTTTCAATTGGAAATATTTATTCAGTATTTATCAAAAGTCAATTAGTTACAAATGCAGCCTTTCCACAGAGTTCCAATGCAGTTTATACAAAGCAGATGTCTCATAGAGTTTCAATACTCAAACTCCTAAATAAGGCCAACAATAGAACTAAGAGGTAAATCTTACTCACAATTAGATAGAAGACTTTGTAGCTCAAGTGCCCAAAGCCAGCAACTAGAGCAAATCATAGTTGTTAAACTTATAACTGGGCTATCATTGATAACCGTCTTATTTTCTCTGTGAGCTGCTTTTAAATTACATTATTGTTTGCACTTTAGCTTATGCTGTAATTGTATGGTACTTAGCTCGGGTTAAGAATAACGCCCGGCTTTCCTCCCGACGGAAGATCTCCGTTTCGCTCTTGTCGGAGTACTAAGAGCTTCTTCAGGACAGCATTTATTTAAGCTTTTATTCTAAAGTAAAACAAATATAAAAACAATTTTATTCAAAATAAATTCTTTTACTATTTTATATCATCTCTAATTGTGAGTAAGATTTACCTCTTATTTCTATCGTTGACCTTATTTAGGAGTTTGAGTAGCGATACTAATTCTTGATTTGGACTGTTCATAGAGTTTCAAACCATGTGACTCTGGTCAGAGGTCTCAGCTTTACTCTGGCTTCTCATCTAATATAATAAAATGGTAAGCCGCGCATGCGCAGTTCCTAAGTGTGCGCCGCTTTTCCGTGAGCTGTAGCGACACATAGGAAGTGCGCATGCGCGGCTTACGGTTCTTTGAAAGACGCGGCGGTGGCTCCTCTCACGATCCCCGCCTGCGTCGGACTTCCGACGCAGGTGGGGATCATGAGAGGAGCCACCGCCGCGTCTTTCAACTAAAAAAAAAAAAAAAAAAGTCAAGACCGAAGTTTTTTTTCAATTTCAGAGACGCTGCAGCGGCTCTCTCTCTCTCTCTCCGGGCGTCGTCTTCGTTCCTCTCCCCGGCACACCCGAACCCCTGTTCAGCCTCCCATCCGATCCTACCTTCGACTCCCTTATTTCCTTGCCGCCGCTTCTCTTCTCTTCCCGCCCCGCGGTCCCAACAAACGTCCTTACTCCAGCAGGGGCCGCAGCACTCTAAACACGCTGCTTGGCGGCCTGCTACTGCCCTGATTTGCTCTGCCCGTGTCGGGCAGAGCAAATCAGGGCAGTAGCAGGCCGCCAAGCAGCGTGTTTAGAGTGCTGCGGCCCCTGCTGGAGTAAGGACGTTTGTTGGGACCGCGGGAAGGGGGCGGCAAGGGACTAAGTTGGCCGGTAGTGCTGTTTTTCTGTGATGGAGGAACACGCGAAAAAAAAAAAAAAAAGAAAACGTTGGCCCCCGCCGAAGAAGTGGAAGGTGGAGGAGGGGCGCGAGGAGCCGGAGAGCTGTATGTAAGTGTGTGTGTGCGCGTGTGTATAGCCAAGGAGGAAGTGCAGCAGGAGCAAGGAGGTGGGGAGAGTGGATTTCCCCTACTTGGATGTCAGGCATCAAGAGGATTGGAGCTTTGGTCCTGTGATCCTCACTCTTTTCCTGGGGCTACTGCTGGACAGGGGGGGGGGGAGCAGGACATAAAGGAGAAGAGCTACTGCTGGACAGGGGGATGAGGGAATGGGAGGGGTGCTGCTGGACAGGGGGAGATAAAAGGAGAAGGGCTACTGCTATATGGGGGGAGCAGGGAAAGGGGGGGAGGTGTTGCTGGACAGGGAGGAGGTAAAAATAAGGGAGAAGGGCTGCTAGCACCCGTTAATGTAACGGACTAAACAACTAGTCTTCTTATATATTGTTAAGTGGCTATATGACATCATCTCTCAGGCCTCCACACTATTGGTCAAAAACATTTCCATTCTACTACATAGAGCATTCTTTTTGCAATTTGTTCTATATAATACAATTAATTGTTTAACTAATTAAACTTAAATGTTTGATTATATAGCAACAACCCAATAAAATATAACGAGTCACAATATAGTATACTCTGGAATTTAACATCAAAATTTAATCCTGCATTTTTCTAGTCCTGCCTGTGTAAGAAAGATAAGAGGCCCTGGGCCAAACTGTTCATACACACCCTCTTACATTTTGAGAGCAACAAAGCACATATTCAGTATAACCCTGGAACACATTAAAACCTTAAGTGTTTGCTTATTCATCACAGCCGCCTAATCTAAAAAAATCACAATATATTCTAAAGTTGAAAAACAACTAAATATAGATATTTTCTATAAGATTTCCAATCACTCATCCAAGCATTCTGGGATCCCAGGCATGCATTTTACACTGCACACAATACAGCTTTATGTACCTATTATAAAAGGAAAATAAGCAAAACCTGTAGTCCTAAGATCTGAGTACATTATGAAAAAAGAAAAATGTCAGAGAAACAAAGGCAGGAAACCAGTGCATTAGCTCTGCTAATGTGCCCAGAGCTAAAGACAGAAAGTCTATAGGTTTTAGATCTCTACTTTAATTCAACTTTCCACTACTTGAATTCTTATTAAAGGCGCAGCAAGAGCTCGTAAATTTTTATATTGTTTCTTTTCTTTACCCTTATTGTGTATAGTTTTCCTGTTCAATATGCTTTCTACATACATATAAAGTTTATATTTCTTTGTTTGCAGGCTGTCACAGATTGCTTCCTATACTCCCCAGGGTGCGAAAGGTCTGCCAAACCTTGCCATTTATGCCATAGCGCCACCATCCTCATAAGGGATGAACTACTGCTTTTGTTAAGGAATCTGGCACATAATCTGGCCAGGTATTAGTGACCTGGATTGGCCACTGTGAGAACGGGCTACTGGGCTTCATGGACCATTGGTCTGACCCAGTAAGGCTATCCTGACACTCGGACTGGAAGAGAGTCACCAGTGGGGTGCCGCAGGGCTCAGTGCTAATACTCGGACTGGAAGAGCGCCACCAGTGGGGTGCTGCAGGACTTGGTACTTGGACCCGTGCTCTTCAATATCTTTATAAACGACTGGACATTGGTACGACAGGTGAGGTGATTAAATTTGTGGATGATACGAAGTTATTCAGAGTAGTGAAGACACAGGGGGATTGTGAAGATCTGCAACATGACATAATCAAGTTTGAGAAATGGGCATCGACATGGCAAATGAGGTTCAACGTGGATAAGTGTAA
Organism: Geotrypetes seraphini; assembly: GCF_902459505.1. Taxonomy (NCBI): domain Eukaryota; kingdom Metazoa; phylum Chordata; class Amphibia; order Gymnophiona; family Dermophiidae; genus Geotrypetes; species Geotrypetes seraphini. The sequence goes on along the minus strand of NC_047084.1, from coordinate 178,891,688 downwards.
AGTGATGCATGTTGGTAACAAAAATCTCATGCACGAATACAGGATGTCCAGGGCGGTACTTGGAGAGACCTCTCAGGAAAGAGACTTGGGAGTCCTAATCGACAAGTCAATGAAGCTGTCTGCACAATGTGCGGTGGCGGCAAAAAGGGCAAACAGAATGCTAGGAATGCTAAAGGGGATCACGAACAGATCGGAGAAGATTATCATGCCGCTGTACCAGGCCATGGTGCGCCTTCACCTGGAGTTCTGCATCCAGCACTGGTCGCCGTACATGAAGAAGGACACGGTACTTCTCGAAAGGGTCCAGAGAAGAGTGACTAAAATGGTTAAGGGGCTGGAGGAGCTGCCGTACAGTGAGAGATTGGAGAAACTGGGCCTCTTTTCCCTTGAACAGAGGAGATGGAGAAGGGACATGATTGAAACATTCAAGATACTGAAGGGAATAGTCTTAGTAGATAAAGACAGATTGTTCACCCTTTCCAAGGTAGGGAGAACGAGAGGGCACTCTCTAAAGTTGAAAGGGGATAGATTCCGTACAAACGTAAGGAAGTTCTTCTTCATCCAGAGAGTGGTAGAAAACTGGAACGCTCTTCCAGAGTTTGTTATAGGGGAAAACACCCTCCAGGGATTCAAACTGGAACGTACGCAGATGAGACTAGACTCATTTAGAGCACTGGTCTTTGACCTAAGGGCCGCCGCGTGAGCGGACTGCTGGGCAGGTTGGACCACTGGTCTGACCCAGCAGCAGCAATTCTTATGTTCTTATGACACTACTAGTCAAATCCTTCAGCCATTTCAGGATAGTAGGATGTCAGGGATCAAGTATGCAAGAGGAATTATTCACTCTAGAAAACATGTTCTCAATTTGTTCTGTACATACTGGTTGAAAAGCACCCCATTTTTCATTCTCAGTTAAAGCACATATTATATGTCATAGTAGAAAGTTGCTGCTTGCTCTAGTTTATAGGCTGCAATTACAGTACAAAAAATGTAAACATGTACATACCACTGTGAGATAGTTATCATAACAAAAAATATTTGGAAGGAATCTTCAGAATAAAGGCCAAATACTCTCCTCTATGGCCACCAACTAGCTAAGTTCTAATGAAAGTGCCATGATGTCATAGCCATTCAGCTAGCTCATCATCAGTCTACCCAGTCACCAATATATAGGAAATTAAACTAATTAACTTTTCTTTTTTTGTTTTGTATTTCTTGCTATCAATCTAGATCCTATCAAAACCATTGGTCCAGTTAATTGCTGTCCATAATATTCACTTCAACACACGTTAATTTTATTTCACGTTTATATAACTTAAAAAAATATTTTTGTGTGTACAGTGCTCAATCAGGGCCTTTGGCCCCTTCCTAGTACTTCCTAGGATGCACTGGGAGGGACCTGAGACTCTGGCCCAGGCACCTAAAGCCCCTCCCATGGGCCAATTAGTCTTAGGCCCCTCAGTGCATCCCATGTTATGGTTCTTTTTGGGAAAAAGAGAAAACAGAGCATATGATAGTAATTTATAGAATCAAGAGAGGAGTGATATGTTTAAATAGGGGATGAAACCAACAACCAGCAGATTGAAAACAAATTTTAGAGAATATTTTTTATATAGTACTCAACTAAGCTGTTGTATCCATTGCTGGAGGTTGTGAATAACTTATTCAGAGTTCAAAAGAGGTTTGAACAAATTCCGAGAAGAAAAGTTCATACATATTACCAGGTAGACTTGGGTAAGCTATCACCTATCCCTGAAAATGAGCTGAAATTGGTCTACTCTTTGGTGTTTGCCAGGTACCTGTGTTTGGGACTGGCTGTTGTCAGATAGGATGCTGGGCTTTATAGCGATTTGACTTAGAACGGTTTAACTTTTGCTCTAACAGCAAGGAACCACGTTTAGCATTGTACAGGAGATTAGCCTGGACATCTTGTATTGTGATAAACATATTACACTGAAGAGTTCTCTTGCTATGAAATTGGAATGTGGTCATATTGGGGTTTTTCTGTTCTGAAGTTGTTTGCACTGTTTTGGGAGGGGCAGTTACAGAGATGAGGAGAAGGACAATTAACACTACAAATACCTTATAAAGTTAAGTGTTTGAACAGTTAATGGGAAAGGATTTGTGATCCACATGCCTGAATGAACCAGGCAAATTACATGAACCAGGCAATTTCCAATTAGTTAGGTAAATGTCTGCATAGTTTGCTTTCCTAGCAGACTCTGATTAAGTGATGGCTATTGGAAACCCAGCTATTCTAAAACCCAGCTTTGTAGGATCATTGGCTTAAATATGAGCTAATGTTTTAGAAACTGTCTTTATGTACCTCTGGTTAAAATATAGGGATAAACTAGATAAAGGGTAAACCAAGAGAAAAAAAACCCACCACCAAACTAATAGTAATAGTTACAAAGTGGTGACAAACTTTTCAGAATTACTGCGGCCACATTTACTGTGTGAACTAACCTGCGGTACCTCAGAAATAAACATAAAAGGGAGTGCTCCCTTATTTGGCAGCTTAGCTTCTAGTGGTAGTACACTTCTCCCTCCGAATCTGCAACGGGAACTTACGGCAGCCATTTTTGATGATGGCTCTGCACGGGGCAGGAGCATAGGAAGATCATTCCTGCCCTGTGTCACCGCTAGACCACCAGGTAAGGTCTGGGGAGGTCCAGGAGGGAGGAGGGGGTGGGTCAGAGTCAGCCCTAAAACGTATCCGCGAATCTCCATATTCGCAGGCCGGCTCTGCCCCTAATACTCGTGCATTCGGAGGAAGAAGTGTACCATGAGACTAATGCTAGAGCAGGGTTGTCCAACATCAGTCCTTGAGGGCCGCAACCAGTCAGGTTTTCAGGATTTCCCCAATGAATTTGCATGAGATCTATTTGCATGCACTGCTTCCATTTTATGCAAATAGAGGAGTTTTATTTGATTCTCTGTTATCCCCTTTAAAATGTTTCTGGATGGAAAAATAAGGCTAGCAGATGATACTAAACTGTTCAGAGTTGTTAAAACCCATGTGGATTGTGAAAAATTGCAGGCAAACCTTAGGCAATTGGAAGACTGGGCGTCCAAATGACAGATGAAATTTAATGTGGACAAATACAAAGTGATGCACATTGGGTATAATAACATAAATCACAGTTACCAGATGCTGGGGGTCCACCTTGGAGGTTAGTGGCCAAGAAAAGGATTTGGGTGTCATTGTAGACAATACAATGAAACCTTCCACTCAATGTGCGACAGCAGCCTAAAAAGCAAGTAGGATGCTAGGAATTATTAAAAAAGGGATGGGGGAGGGGTAGATTGGTGTTATAATAACAAAATCCTGATGACTTTGATATGGAATTATTGTTCTTATGTTCTTCGGTATTATAGCTGCTGTTTGTCATCAATAAAATGCTTAAACATAAGAAAGATTTGGACAGTTTCCTGGAGGAAAAGTCCATAGTCTGTTATTGAGAAAGACATGGGGGAAGCCACTGCTTATCCTGGATCGGTAGCATGGAATGTTGCTACTCCTTGGGTTTTGGCCAGGTACTAGGGACCTGGATTGGCCACCGTGAGAACGGTCTACTAGGCTTGATGGACCATTGGTCTGACCCAGTAAGACTATTCTTATGTTCTTAGCCTTTATTTTTCATGAGTAATGGAGCTTGCAAGTTCAAATGCAAATGATGTTCATGTTTCATAATGAGCTGATTTGCATGCTTTGCATATCGTGTTTACTGTGCTAAAATATATGTGCTGTGGGCAAATATCTCACAGTGTTTCCATTTAGTCTGTGCTATTTGACCAAAAAACTTGCATTATTACTTTAATGCACTTCTAAGTGACTTTAAGCTTGTAACATCAAAGCCTTTAATACAGAAGCATTTATACATATAGATAGCATACACATGCAAATAATTTGATAAAACCACTATCTGTGTGTGTAAATTCATCTGATGCATAGTTTTGTAGGGGGCATAATAGGAGTGATTGGTGTACTTTTGGTGCTCCCCAAAAGTAAACTCCTATTTCCCATTGTACAAGAGGAAAACAAGTTTTATTTCAAAACATTTCTTCATTGATTATGTTGCTCCAGCCCCAATGCTTGTACAACTGCCAGTAAAGGGGAAACTAAAACATTATCAGTCCTGCTTGCCAACCCTACTTGAAAGAGCAAGGAACACTCCCCCATTCCCACTCATAGCACCTATCAGTGAGAGCTTTACTTGGCGGTTTGACCCCTAGCAGTAGTATGACGTAGCTACCACTAGAGGGCGACAGCAGCATTTTGAATCCTAGTAAGGGCTAGGAACTTCTGGGAATGATCATATTATGTATGTTAACCTTTATCCGTCATGAGCTCATTGGGGAGAATGGTATAGAAAACAAATTAAATAAATAAAATAGCTCCAGGAAAAACATGGGTAGGTGCCAGAGATGGGATATCTTTTCTTCTCATGGGTAGAGTTTGGGGAGTGGGGTGGGATGTCTGTACTCTTGGCGGAGTGAGAGGGATTTTAAAAAGCTGCAGCAACACATTGGGACAAGCAGGAGGCTATTTTTCCCCTCTAAAATCATTGCTTCTTTTGTGCATGCCAACAAATGCCGTTTTGTTTGCCAGGGTCGTCCATAGGAGCCAACTTTCAAAATGATTGGGTTTGTTAAATTTTCCTTTTTGGTGGGCGAGCTAATGTTTAACTTTTAAATATGAGAAAATGAATGCTGACATGCTGATATTCAAATTAGCTTGGGATCCATTCATATCGTTTGTAGATTTGCTATAGTTGTCCTTTATCTTTATTTTCCACCCACACATCCGGGGGGAGGGGGAAGGGAGGGGGGTATATCTTTTGTTTTGGTATTATTCCTGATGGTAATGATGGATGGGGAGGGAATTTTTATCTTTCGTATAGATACTGATTGATTATAAGTGCTTGCTTGATTATCATTATTTGTATATAAATTGTATTGCACTTTTTGTTGGCATTAAAAACTAAATAAAGTTAAAAAAAAAAATATCCAACGGAAATGACCCCTCCCTGTACAGAGTCAAGGAGTTTGCTTAACATTGGGGGTGCTCAAACACCCACTGAGTCAGCTCCTATGGTTTTGTCCTAGATATTTTACAGAAATGCAGAGCCTTTAATAAAACATAAGAATTGGGCACCTTGATTCCTTCTTCAATGTTCTGTGCAAAGTGGAGCTTAAAGATGCTAAGTTAAGATGTCATGCTTTTCCCGGGGTAGTTAAAGGTGAGTTCTATTTTGGGCCACAAGGTATTTCCCTGTCCCCATATAGGACTTACTATCTGAATTTTGTACCTGAGGCAATGGAGGGGTAAGTGGCTTGTGCAACAAAAACATTTATAAGGGGATATTTTCAGTACCACGACCTGTACAGTTTGTTGTGAAGAGCAACTGAGGGAGTAGTTTCTCTTTCTCTTTTTGAGCTCTTTAGTTGCCAATGTGCTTTGCGCCTATTTGTGAAAGCAAAAGACAGGGGCAAAACTGAGCGCATACTTTGTAAAATACAAATTTGCATTACTAGTCAACCTAAATGCTCTTGAGAGAACCTCCTTTTTGTTTAAATCTTTTTTATTTATAAAGCCATATAAAAAGCAACGCAAGAAGTCCAAAATTGCAAAAATCAGTACAATACAGCAAACACTCAACAAAGGAATTTGAAAATATTTGGATCAAAAAATTTTTCATGAGAGCATCAGCCATATTAAACCATCATTATCGACTGGATCATTTTAACATTCTCTGCCCTGCTCTTCCCCTCAAAAGAAAGCACCTCATTTTAATGTATCTAAAATGTTGCTGGTTGTGAAGGCAAATGCATATTAAAATCTGAAAGGAATTCATTTTCATGTAGTGGGGTTGGGGGAGGGGGAATGGGCTGGGGCAGCCAATTATCTCTCATTACTTGACTACATCCTTTTGAAAATGGACCTTGTGCCTTTGCACACTTTCAGATTACAGTAGTGAAAAATGGAGTAACAAAAGGAAGCTGGTGCTTTTTAAAGGTTGAAGAAAGTAATACAGTATATTAAGGCAGAGCTAAAGACAGAATATACATTAGTGGTGTGCTAATACATCTCTCTTGGGAGTAATGAGGGAAGTTCGAAGAAGCTAAATGGAGAAGAAATGTTCCCTTAGGGAACAATTTATTGAAGCAAAATGAATGCATGCTGGACTTTTTGCTTGCCTTAAACACTTTCTAATCCACATAATTTAGAAACCTGTTTTTAATTCACTGTATATCACATCTTACCCTTTATTGATTCAATCTGCTGGCATTCAGACTTGGGAAAAGGTAAACTTGGGCTTCAGTAGGTTATATCATTGTGTTTTTATTTGTTTTGTTAATTATGCTGCGTTTTTTTGTTTGTTTAGCAAAGTCAGTTTAGATAATAGTGTAGCCTTTAAAGTCTCTGGCCCAGATTCACTAAAGAAAGCGATTCAATTCTCTGGCCAATTTTGAAACAGTGATTGATTCACTATCTTGTTTGCATGCAAATGATTTATACGGAGGTGCAAATCATTTGCATGCAAACTCTGTGACTGAGCAATTGAGTCGGCCCAGAGTCCTGACAGTAGAAACATAGAAAGATGACGGCAGAACAGGGCTATAGCCCATCGAGTCTGCCCACTCTAATGACCCCACCCCATTAAGTCTGAGTGCTAGTGACCTAGTTCCTTAACTCGACCCTCGTAGGGATCCCACATGGTTGTCCCATTTATTCTTAAAGTCAAGCACGCTGGTGGCCTTTATCACCTGCACTGGAAGCTTGTTCCAGTGATCTACTAACCTTTCTGTGAAGAAATACCTCCTAGTGTCACCATTAAATTTCCCTCCTCTGAGTTTGAGCGGGTGCCCCCTTGTGATTGAGGGTCCTTTAAGAAAGAAGATGTCGTCTTCTACCTCGACACGTCCTGTGATGTATTTAAATGTCTCAATCATGTCCCCCCCCCCCCCTTTCCCTGCGTTCCTCTAGAGTGTAGAGCTGCAATTTGTTTAGTCTTTCTTCGTACGAGAGACCCTTGAGCCCGGAGATCATCCTAGTGGCCATCCGCTGAACCGACTCAACTCTAAGCACGTCTTTACGGTAATGTGGCCTCTGCACACAGTATTCCAGATGAGGTCTCACCATGGTTCTGTACAGTGGCATTATGACTTCAGGTTTACGGCTGACGAAGCTTCTATTGATACATCCCATAATTTGCCTTGCCTTGCCTTGGCTGATGCCACTTGTTTGGCAGCCTTCATGTCTGCACTGATGATTACTCCCAATTATCCCAGGACAAGCAGGCAGGTATTCTCACTAGTGGGTGATGTCATCAGACAGAGCCCCGGTACGGACGTCTCACAAGCACGTGTTGCTTGTAGAAACTTAAAGTTTCTAGATGCCCGCACCGCGCATGCGCCGGTGCCTTCCTACCCGGAGATCCGGGCGTGTCTCCTCAGTTCTTTCTTTTCCGCGGAGCTGAGAAGTTCAACTTCTTCATGCGCTAGCTGAATTCAGTTAAATTTGCCTTCCTTGTCCGCGTTTTCGTTTTCTTTTAATTACAGTTAACAGTTCTTTTCTTTTTCAGTAAAAAAAAAAAAAAAAAAAAAGAAGATTATTTCCTCCGGCGGGTCGAACGGGCCGGCCACGTGGCTCAGGCCCACCGGCTTCGACCTCGCGGCGGAGATTTTCCGGCCTATGTCCCGGCCAATCACCGGGTTTAAAAAGTGCAGCAAGTGCCAACGCGCGATTTCACTCACGGACCCTCACTGGCGCTGTTTGCAGTGTTTGGGCCCTGACCACATCCCGAAATCGTGCAGGCCTTGCTCTACCCTTACGGCACGCTCATTCAAGCGGCGTTGCCTATTGTGGGAATCGATGTTCAAGATGGACGCAGCTAAGGATCCCTCAGCCTCCACTTCATCTGATACCTCCCCGGTTCGGGCGAAACCGGCATCGACCCCTCCTGCATCGAGTGTGGTGAAACCGGCATCGCTCACCCCGACACCATCCACGAGCTCGACGTCGGTGCCTGCCCCGGTCTCCTCGGTTCAGGTACCTCTTCCTTCCACAGTGCCACCAATGGTCATCAAAGTGCCGAAAGCTACTAAGCAGAAACACTCGGCCTCGAAGGAACGCGATGTCCGTGCAGGAGGACCCCCTTTCGGTGCGGATCCCTCCTTATCGGCTTCGCTACGGTCCGTGCTGGAAGCTCAATTCGTTGAGCTCATGCAGACCATCGGACCCGGGCTCATCGCTGCCATACAGGGTGACCTCCCGGTACCGGTCCAAAGGGGCGGTCCGCCCCCTCCCCCTCCCCCACACCGTTCGACCTCGACAACCGACGAGGACGAACGGGGGAGGGCGGCGATGCCCACGCGGCAAGCCTCGCTTACCGATATGCCGCCATTAGAACCCATTACGCCTCCGCGCCAACATGGGACCAGACCTCCGATCGATACTCGAAGCCCTGGGCATAGTCAGGAAGAGTTCTTCCGTACTCCTTACCAGACTTGGGTAGCATCGCAAGAACCCGCATCGCAAACCCAGTTGCGATCCACTGCTTCCAGCCCTATCCACTTGGGGGCCTCGGGAGACCATGCGATGCACAGACGATCCCGATCCCCGTCCCGCCACCGAGACGGGCACCGATCGAGACACTCATCCTGGCACTCCTCACGCCATTCGGAGGTGTCACCGCAGAAAAAACTGCAACGTAGGGGATACTCCTCATCAGAGGTGTCCCCTCCGAGGGGCCCGGAGTACGAGGAGACACCGGTGCCCGATTCTCCTTGTCACTCCCCGATGTCCACGGACCTGGAGGCCTCCTCCTCCTCCAGCCCGTCCCACAGACCGACGCTGGCGGAACAATTGTCCTTCTCATCATTCCTCCGACAAATGGCGGATGATCTGGATGTGACCCTTGACACGGGCTCCCGATACTCCAAAGAGTATCTGGACACCATGCATTTACCTAACCCTCCAACGGAGTCGCTTCGGCTCCCCCTGCATAAATTACTGGACCAGACCTTCATGCAGTGCTTCGAAACGCCGTATTCCATACCGGCGATCCCCAGCAAACTCGATGCTCGATACCGCATCGTGCACCATAAAGGGTTCGAGGGCCCTCAACTCTCCCACCAATCCCTACTGGTCGAGTCCTCCCTTAAACGCTCTCATCCCTCCCAGGTCTACGCCTCTGTACCGCCGGGCCGAGAGGGGAGAACGATGGACAAATTTGGTAGAAAATTCTACCAAAACTCCATGATGGCGTCACGGGTGCTAAACTACAACTTATTTTTCTCTTCCTATCTGGAGTTCTTCTTGCCGGTGCTCCGCAAGTTCACTCCGTTCATAGACAACCAAGCTCGATTCGAGTTCGAGGAAGTGGTAGCCTCCCTCTCCCAATTACGCCTCCAGCTGATGCAATCCTCCTTCGATGCATTCGAACTCTCGGCACGCGCCGCCGCAAGCGCGGTAGCCATGCGTCGCCTGGCATGGCTCCGTACTATCGATATGGATCCCAACCTACAGGACAGACTCGCCAACGTACCATGCGCTGGAGCTGACCTGTTCGATGAGTCTATCGAAACTGTTACCAAGAAGCTGTCGGATCATGAAAAATCCTTTCAATCCATCCTACGGCCCAAACCCAAACCTCAACAGTCTCGACCTTCCAGGCCACCCCTGATTTACCAGCGGCGTTACATGCCCAGACAAACGCCTGCTGCGAGACAGCCTGCAAAGAGACAACCTCCCCAGAAGTCTCAGCAAAAACTTCAGCCACCGGCTGTACCTAAGGCTCCCCAGCCCTTTTGATGCCCCTCCCGGGAGCATAACCTCGGCCTCTCCCATAGGGGGCCGCCTCCATCTTTTTTACCACCGATGGGAGGCTATAACCACGGACCTATGGGTCCTCTCCATCATAAGAGAAGGATACTCTCTTCAATTCCACCGGGCCCCCCCGGACCATCCTCCAAGAGAGTATCCTTCAAGCTCGACGCAGACCGCCCTTCTTCTTCAGGAAGTCCAAACCTTACTTCAGCTTCGGGCTGTCGAGCCGGTCCCGTCAGACCAATTGAACCGAGGGTTCTACTCCCGGTACTTCCTCGTCCCGAAGAAAACGGGCGACCTGCGACCCATTTTAGACCTTCGGGCCCTCAACAAGTTCCTGGTCAAAGAGAAGTTTCGCATGTTGACTCTGGCTTCTCTATACCCCCTCCTCGAGCAGAACGACTGGTTATGCTCCCTGGATCTCAAGGAGGCCTACACTCACATCCCCATTCACCCGGCCTCCCGAAAGTTCCTCAGATTTCGGGTGGGAAATCTGCACCTACAGTATCGAGTGCTACCATTCGGCCTATCTTCGTCCCCCAGAGTCTTCACAAAGTGCCTGGTGGTAGTGGCCGCAGCACTCCGGGACAGGGGTCTACAGGTGTTTCCATACCTCGACGACTGGCTCATCAAGGCCCCGTCAGCCCCAGAGGTCACTTCGGCGGCCTTGGCTACAACCTACTTCCTCCAGAATTTGGGCTTCGAGATCAACTTCTCCAAGTCTCATCTACAACCCACCCAGTCCCTCCCCTTCATCGGAGCGGTCCTGGACACCACCCGACTCCGAGCATTCCTGCCCCGGCAACGCATGGAGTCTCTTCTTCATCTCTGCCAGTCGGTGGCTACTCGCCAAACCCTACCGGCGAGACAACTGATGGTGCTTCTGGGCCATATGGCCTCCACAGTACACGTGACACCCTTTGCCAGACTCCACCTCAGGATCCCCCAGTGGACCCTGGCATCACAGTGGAATCAGACATCCGATCCACTGTCCAAACGCATCGTAGTCACACCTGCTCTTCGGCAGTCTCTACTTTGGTGGATGACCTCTTCGAATCTATCCAGAGGTTTGCTGATGCACTCTCCCCCCCATCAGAAAGTTCTCACAACCGATTCGTCGAATTACGCATGGGGGGCCCACCTGGAGGGTCTCCGCACCCAAGGATTCTGGACCAGTGCGGAAAGACTACACCAAATCAATCTATTGGAACTCAGAGCCATCTTCAATGCGCTCCAAGCTTTCCAACACCGACTCCACGACATGGTAATCCTCATTCGCACAGACAATCAGGCCGCCATGTATTATATCAACAAGCAAGGAGGCACGGGCTCGGCCCTCCTTTGCCAGGAAGCTCTACGAGTCTGGGACTGGGCGGTGCGCCACAACGCCCTACTCAGAGCAGTATACATCCAGGGGGAGAACAACGTCTTAGCAGACAAACTAAGCCGTCTGCTACAACCGCACGAATGGACTCTCCATTCCAACCCCCTTCACCAAATCTTCACGCAATGGGGGACGCCTCAGATAGACCTCTTTGCGGCTCCCCACAACGCCAAACTGCCTCAGTTTTGCTCCAGGATCTACACTCCTCACCGCCTCGAGGCAGATGCCTTTCTACTGAACTGGGGGAAACGATTTCTATATGTGTTCCCACCATTCCCGCTGATCCAGAAGACTCTGGTCAAGCTGAAACTCGAACGGGCAACCATGATCCTAATAGCTCCTCGGTGGCCCAGACAACCTTGGTTCTCCCTCCTACTTCAACTCAGCAGCAGGGAACCAGTACCACTTCCAGTGTTTCCTTCACTACTTACTCAATAGCAAGGATCACTACTTCATCCCAACCTGCAGTCTCTCCACCTGACAGCTTGGTTCCTCTCAACGTAACCCCTCACCAATTCTCACAAGAAGTGAGGGAGGTCTTGGAAGCTTCCAGGAAGCCCGCCACTCGACAATGCTACTCCCAGAAATGGACCAGATTCTCCTCATGGTGCGTTTCTAAGTCAAAGGAACCTCAGCGAGCTTCCTTATCCTCCGTGCTGGACTATCTCCTACACCTATCTCAATCTGGGCTCAAGTCCACATCCATACGAGTCCACCTGAGCGCTATTGCGGCGTTCCACCAGCCCCTACAAGGGAAACCCCTCTCGGCCCATCCGGTGGTCGCCAGATTTATGAAAGGACTCTTCCATGTTAACCCTCCTCTCAAACCACCCCCAGTAGTTTGGGACCTCAATGTAGTCCTTTCCCATCTCATGAAGCCCCCGTTTGAACCACTCAACAGGGCCCCTCTGAAGTATCTCACCTGGAAAGTGCTTTTCCTTGTAGCCCTTACGTCCGCTCGCAGAGTCAGCGAACTCCAGGCATTGATGGCGGACCCACCATTCACAGTATTCCACCATGACAAGGTGGTCCTCCGCACTCACCCGAAATTCCTGCCTAAGGTGGTCTCCGAATTTCATCTCAACCAATCCATTGTACTTCCAGTATTCTTCCCTAAGCCTCATTCTCACCACGGAGAATCGGCCCTTCACACTCTAGACTGTAAACGTGCCTTGGCTTTCTACCTGGATCGCACCAAGCCACACAGAACCACTCCTCAACTTTTTGTCTCCTTCGACCCTAACAAGTTGGGAAGACCCGTATCAAAGCGCACCATCTCTAATTGGATGGCGGCTTGTATCTCTTTCTGCTATGCCCAGGCTGGATTATCACTTCCTTGTAAGGTCACAGCCCATAAGGTCAGAGCAATGGCAGCCTCAGTAGCATTCCTCAGATCAACACCAATCGAGGAAATTTGCAAGGCTGCCACCTGGTCCTCGGTTCACACATTCACCTCACATTATTGTCTGGATACCCTCTCCAGACGGGATGGACAGTTTGGCCAAACAGTATTGAAAAATTTATTCTCTTAAGTCGCCAACTCCCCCTCCATCCCACTGAGGTTAGCTTGGAGGTCACCCACTAGTGAGAATACCTGCCTGCTTGTCCTGGGATAAAGCAATGTTACTTACCGTAACAGTTGTTATCCAGGGACAGCAGGCAGCTATTCTCACGTCCCACCCACCTCCCCTGGGTTGGCTTCTCAGGCTAGCTACCTGAACTGAGGAGACACGCCCGGATCTCCGGGTAGGAAGGCACCGGCGCATGCGCGGTGCGGGCATCTAGAAACTTTAAGTTTCTACAAGCAACACGTGCTTGTGAGACGTCCGTACCGGGGCTCTGTCTGATGACATCACCCACTAGTGAGAATAGCTGCCTGCTGTCCCTGGATAACAACTGTTACGGTAAGTAACATTGCTGTCTTGTTCTTCTGAAGTCCTAGATAGTGTTTCTCCATTTAAGGTGTAAGTTTTGCATGGATTTCCGCTGCCGAGATGCATGACCTTACGTTTCTTGACGTTGAAGCCCAGCTGCCACGTCGAGGACCAGTTTTCCAACGTAAGCAGATCCTGCGTCATACTATCCTGCAGATTGCTTCCACTTACTATATTACATAGTTTGGCGTCATCAGCGAATAGTGTTACTTTACCCTGAAGCCCTCGGGTCAAATCCCTTATGAATATGTTAAAAAGGAATGGACCCAGGACTGAGCCCTGTGGCACTCCGCTAGTCACCTCCGATGTCTCAGAGAGGGTGCCGTTGACCACCACCCGGCACCCTCTCTGAGATGTAGTGACAGGAGAAGCAGCCTCTTGTCATTGCTGTCAGGGCTTCTGTTGCCTGCCCGCCCGCCGAACTTATGGCAGGAGGGATGCCCATTCCCTCCTACCATCGGCTCACTCCCAACCCCCCCCCCCCGAAGAACTCCCCCCAAACCCGCCCGCTGGCCGAACCTATAGCATGAGGGATGCCCACTCCCTCCTGCCGTTGGGCCCCCCCCCACGGTCGGGTCGGGTGGTTGCCGGCACCATCTTCCCCCTCCCCCATACCTTTAAGTACAGGAGCAGGAGGGATGCTCAGTCCTTCCTGCTCCTCCGGCCTCCTCTGATGCAATACAGGCCTTAGGCCCCGCTCTGGTGCATCATGTGATGCACAGGGAGGGGCTTAAGGCCCTGATTGGCTCAGGCGCCTCTGACTCCTCCCTTGGGAGAGGCCTGAGGTGCCTGAGCCAATCAATGACTTGGGGAGGAGTCTAAGGAAGTCCCTGATTAGCCTTGTGCGCTAAGGCTTTATTATTGCATCTATATTGTTGTATTTTTGTATTAATAGCCAGTAGCTAGTGAGGGTAAGAGGTGCCCGGGGTTGTGGTGCCCCTCCCCCGCCCTCTTTTCCACCCCCCCACTTCATCCACTCCTTCCCCACCCCCTCCTGCCAAACGTATCCCTTCCCTTCCCCCGTACCTCTTTAATGTTCCCGGCGTGAGCAACAACCCCAACCTGCTGCTCGCGCCAGCATCAGCTCTTCCTCTGACGTCACTTCCTAGGCGCGTGTCCAGGAAGTGACATCAGAGGAAGAGCCGATGCTGGCACGAGCAGCAGGTTGGGGTTGCTGCTCGTGCTGGGACCATTAAAGAGTTATGGGGGAAGGGGCGGAGAGGAGGACGGGTGCTGGCACCCTCTCTAAGACAGCGCCCGGGGCAGACAATCCCCTTACTATGCCACTGTTAATAGCTGTGCGTTAATGTTACCACTAGCATGTGTCCATTTTGAAAAATTACTGATTATTTACTTACTGTTTACTGCCACCCATTTTGTAGGTGGTAAGGATTTATGTGCGCTCTGTGCACTAACTAATTAGCACGCATTAATATAGACTAGCGCACGAATGCTGACTCTCCTCCCCAATGACATGCCTCCCTCAAAAATCATTTGATGCAGTTAGTGTGTACACAGTTGGCACTTACAAAGGATGCCTAAGCATGTCCCATGGTACACCATTTTAAGTTGCATTAGGCGCACACAAACACACAGGGTCCCTAAGTCTTGTATTGCCCTCTCCCATGCGGGTTCAGTTAACAGATGCCAGAACAGTTCTTTCTGTAGAGAATCTAGGATCTCCCTACATCTAAACACTGCAGCCAAAACATATTAGTCAAGATTTGGCTGATTTTAATGTTCACATTTAGTTTTATTGATTTATAGAAGAAACTGTGTTAATGACCCTGGTTTATTATTTGTTAGCAGAAAAATGTGTGTACACATTAAATGTAACAGTTATTTTAAGACTGCTCTTATCTGGGATATCTATGCCAATCCAGAAATTAAGGGGGGGGGGGGGTGTTTGGGAGATCACAAATTAAGGTGGCTGCTTTCACAGATGATTTGTTGGTACATCTGTTGGAACCCCGGATTTCTCTTGGGATTGTGCTGGAGATTTTTTGAGTTTTAAGTTAAACTTGGATAAATTGGAAGCTATATCTCCTATGAAGAACTTATGTAGGTAGTGGGACTCTTCATTTCCGCATAGATGGGCAACAGACTATTTTCAGTATTTGGGAATTTTGCTCCCGAACTGAATTGCTGATTTGTTATTTCTCAATGTTTAACATCTTTTGAATAGTACCAGGAAGCAGTTGAACATCCCTCCTGTTATCACTCGCTGGCCGGATTAATCTCTATAAGATGTCTATATTCCCTAAGTGGTTGTACTTGCTACAGGTGCTCCCTCTGAGACTGCGGATGGGGGATCTACTTGGTTTATACAAACTGCTTCGAAGGTTTTGTTGGGTAGGTAGAAAACCTAAGCTCCCATTGTCGCGGATATTTGGAGGATGGAAGATGGGTGGGTTGGGGCTACCAGATCTTCAGAATTATAACAATTCCTGCTTATTAAGGCATATTTGTGATTTGGTTGCGGGGAGTCAAGACTACGGCCATTTATCTTTTGAATGGGCATTTTTGGCTCCTTATTATTTCACTTCATTGCAGGCTCCAATGTACCTTCTTCTACCCCATCTTAGATCCAGTTGGATGATTCGGCCCTTTTGAGATGCCTGGTGAATGCTGCTCGTCTGGGAGGTAACCTGCGGGTCTCTGACATTTTGCCTATTCAGGCGAATGGAGAATAAAGATTTTTCCTTATGGGAGGCCTTGGGATCTCTCTTATAGAACACTTGCTTGATCCTGAGGATGCGTTTCCTTCTTATCAGGAATTTTCTCACTGGGTTCTTCTGGGTTGGGGACACTGTTTTGCCTTTCACCAACTTAAACACTATTTTATTTCCTTAGACTCCATTGCAGTTGCCTTTCATTTAGGTACTAAATTATGGGGGGGGGGGGGGGGTTCTGCTGGTACTCCTGATCGTCCTTCGATTTCAGGTATTCATAAGGCCCTAGTTTCCAGCAGACCACCAAAAAAATTTTCTTCCTTGAAAGCTAGTTGGGAACACGATTTGGGAACTTCTCTAGCTCACTGGGATGTGGGGGCTGCTTTGTGATCCATACCTAATATTGTTTACAGTGCCTCCCTAAGAGAATACAGATATCATTTTTTAAAATCGGGTGTACATAACTTCGTCACAGCTCCATCATATGGGTTATTTAGCCAATGATTTTTGTATAAAGTGCTCTTTGGAGAGCTCTTTATTCATGTATTTTGTATAAAGTGCTCTTTATTCATGTTTTTTGGACCTGTCTAGGTGTGCGCCTCTTTTGGAAGCAGATATGTGCATATATGCGACAGATCTTGGGCCAGGTAGTGCTTTATACCCCTGGCTGCTGTTACTGGGACCATCCAGAGACTAGCTTTTGAGGCCAGAGGACCTTACAATGGATTAGGAAGCTTAGTCTATTGGGTCATAAAATAATACTTCAGATCTGGACTACCTCACAGCCACCATCTTATTGGACTTGGAGGGCACACATGTCTCAGTTGACCATTTGGGAGGTACAGGACGCTAAGACAACTTATAAGAGAAGGAAGCTATTTTTGTCCCTTTTGGAGCTTTACCTGCACTCTATGGCACTGAGATCCCAAAGTCAGATAATGAATAGGTTGGGTGATATATCTCCCTAGGGGAAGTGAGTTGTGCCATATTTTCTCTGGATCTCTTTAATTTTGTTTTCCTTATACACTGGGGTTTTCCCCTCTATAATCCCTTTTTCTAGGTTGAGTTCCTGGACTCTAGGTTTGGAATATGTGGGAAAGTTTTGGGGTATGGATATTGGAGATGCATGTTTTGAAGATTTTGGTTTTTTCAGCTTACTCTTACATTTTGGTACTGGTCTCTGTTTATGATTCCTTTTTGTAATAGACAATTCTACTAGGGGAGGAGGAGTTGGGGGTTGGTTCTTCTGCTGTTTCTTGCAAATGTAATTTCCTTTGCTTTTGTATTGTTGTTTGACAGGTTTTCCTTAATAAAAACAGATTTTGCATAAAGTCAGTGAATGTTTGCTATTAATCATTTACTGAAAGAATCACTATTTCCTTTGCCCAGTGAGCGATAGTTTCTTCAGGTTAAAACCAAAGTGACAGGAGAAAATGAACCAATATTGGGTTTCAATTTATCACAAAAGGATGAATGAGATTCTTCAGGGAAACTAAGTAGGTGGCAGGGCAAAGGTCATTTAAACTCTGGAAAGTAGCAGCTATTGTCTGTGGGGGGAAAAGTAAAGGAAAGCTAGACTTGTTTTCCATTTAGCAGAAAATGTTAAAAATATAAATTGTAAGATTACTAGGTAGGACTCGATAGTATTTTTTTTTTTGTTATTTCTAATACTCAGCTAACTGCTGAGAATTGCAGATATTTTTACACAACCACAGAATTTGGGGCCTTTTTTACAAAACTGGAGTAGTGATGCTGTCGCAGTAAACGCACCGAAGCCCATAGGACAGGGGTGTCAAAGTCCCTCCTCGAGGGCCGCAATCCAGTCGGGTTTCAGGATTTCCCCAATGAATATGCATGAGATCTATTAGCATACAATGAAAGCAGTGCATGCAAATAGATCTCATGCATATTCATTGGGGAAATCCTGAAAACCCAACTGGATTGCGGCTCTTTGACACCCCTGCCATAGGAATTGAAAGGGTTTCGGTGCATTTACTGTGACAGCATCACTACGTACTAGGTTTCTTTTTTTATTAATTTGTTTGGTTCTTTACCCCTTCTTTGAAGAAACCCAATTTCGGGCATGCTGCTGGTCTATAAAGCCCTTAAAAAATAAAAGATGAGGACCTAGAAAACTTTGTACGCTCTTTGATCTTCTAACCCAGTGGTTCCCAAACCTGTCCTGGGGGACCCCCGGCCAGTCAGGTTTTCAAGATATCCCTAATGAATATGCATGAGAGAGATTTGCATACCTGTCACTTCCATTATATGCAAATCTCTCTCATGCATATTCATTAGGGATATCTTGAAAACCTGACTGGCTGGGGGTCCCCCAGGACGGGTTTGGGAACCACTGTTCTAACCCTTTATTCTTGTACCTGGCATCAATGCGAATTTCTTCTTTTCTGTCAATTCTTCTGCCTCCCCACTGTTAGGTTGCACTCATGGAAAAACTCCTAGGCAGAGACCTGATTAGATAGATAAAAAGAGATGTAGTGCTGCAAGTGACCAGTCTAAGGTCATGAAACAATCTTCGTGATCATTAACAGTGAATGATTTGCTCCCTTGTGATTCTTCCACGGGCTTTCGGGGATCTAAAACGACCCTCAATAATCTGCAGCCAAATAGCTTAGCAAGTCATCTGGATACCTTTTCTCCAGTTTATTTTTCATTTCTTTCTACTACTGTATTTTTCTTTCCTTCTCTCTTCTCCAGGCTTTTTCCCAGACTCACAGGTCAGATTTAAGTGCTCATGCTGACAGTTATGTTTTATATGCAGGCCGGCACATAGTTAGTTATGAGGAATAAAAATAGGCTGTCGTGTCGCTGCTCTTCTACCTTTGCTGACTCAGTTCAAAACTGGTGAGACCATTTATTTATACCCAGAATGTCCTTTTGTGAGAGATTGTGGCAACAGATAAGGTGATGAAATTCAAGAATGTGTGGGATAAACACAGAGGAATACTCTTTAAAAAAAAAAGATGGAATTAAAGGAAAACTTAAATGACCTTATAACTGGAATGAGCTTTGATGGCCATTTCAGAGGTTGAGAAGTAAGACTATAGAAGTGAGCCTGCCATTGGTCTGAAGCCTATAAATGGCAAAAATAGATCGGGATCAAGACTGGAATGGACTTAATTGACAACTTCAATAGTTGGGAGGTAGAACTGATGCTGGGCAGACTTTTACAGTCTGTTCCCAAAAATTGGTAGGGAGAGACAGAGATCAATGAAGACATGAAACCTGTACAAAGCACCAGATTCAACTCTGGCAACCTTGCTGGGCAGATTGGATGGACCATGCAGGTCTTTATCTGCTGGCATTTACTATGTTATTATGTATTTATTTAGAATTTTTTTAGCCTACAAGATCTAAAATTATTGATGGGGTACAAGTTAATGTACATAATACAATAAAATAAATAACGAGACAAAACATAAAACTTATACATCAACATTACAAACTGTCTGCAAACTAGACATCATTGTCTCTTCTTAAATCTTCATCAAATGCCTGTTTAATGTTTAAAAAGCTTTTGATATACTGCATCTCAAATTGAAGTGGTTTACAATCATAACCTGAAATTCGGAAAGGAACTACAAAATCATCACAAAAAAGTTGAGATTAGGAAAACAAAGGAGTAGAAAGCAGGGACGAGAAGGAAAGAAAACCACTTTGTAAAATAAAAACGAATGATATGACACCAAAAGCCTTGCTCAGCCCTCTAAGCCAAATGCTAATTTGAACAAATATGTCTTCATTAGATTACGGAATTTATGGTAGGAGAGTTCAGAGCTTGACTGCAAGTGGAAGTGCGTTCCAGAGAAAAGGCATTGTTGCAAAAAAGGCAGAATGGCATGTGGATTGCAATCTTGTCAAATTTACTGATGACACTGATAATTGGTGACATGCTGCTGATCAAAGAGAATGTGTGGGTTTATAAGGGATAATAAATGATGCTAAATAACTGGGCTGGCCAGAGTGTAGAGTCTTAAAAGCCAAACAAATAAGTTTAAATTGGATCCTACAAGGAACAGGGAGCCAGTGGTGGTGGTTAAGAAGAGATATTATATGATCAGAACATGAGTATGAGTGTGTGAGTAAGTAAGCAAATAGAAGTGTTTTGGATTATCTGAAGCTTTTTAAGAGCAACAGTTGGTAGACATGTATAACTGACTTTACAATTGTTCAGTTTTGAAGTGACAAGGGAGTATAAAAGTGTTGAAACAAATGACAGAAACCTGCAACAAGCACAGTGCCAGCTGCGGAAACCCTGAGAGAACATCTAACTCAGCTCCACAGGGAGAACATCTTTAAACCTACCAGAGACTTTTCCATTCTATGGACTTTCACAACAAAATTCAAATTTCTGTCCAACTGAATTTCCCACCAAAATTCAAATTGGTGGACTGCCTTGTTCCCACTCAGGACAGTGAACCCACTATTTCCAAAGTCACACTGCAGACTTCAGAGCTTACCCTGAAGAAAGCCACAGCATGATGGCTGAAACACCGGTTTCTACCTGACAAAGACACAGTGAGACCCGGAAACCAGCAACAAGCACAATGCCAGCTGTGGAAACCCTGAGAGAACAAATAACAGAAAGTCCACTCTGCACAAATCCAAGGAGTCTAAAGAAGGAGCAGAGTGAACCTGGTCTTCAAATGAACCACACTTTAATAGCAACCAATATAGTACATACAGAGTATCATCTAAACATAAATGGGATGCGACACGAGTTGTGTTTCGGCAAATATGCCTTCTTCAGGAGTCCAAAGGTGCTGGACAATGCTGTTAAAATTAGTCAATGCCCATGGGTATTGTATCACACCATACAATAAAATGCCAGAAGACGTAGTAAGCTTCACTTTGGGAGGGGTCTTAGGTATCTGGCCAATTGGGACCTTAGGCTCCTTCCTGGTACATCCCAAGATGCACCGGGAATGGGAAGGCCTGCCATTTTGGAGGAGGCAGGCTGTTGGGAGGGAGTAGGCATCCCTCCAGCCGGCCTTGCTTAAAAGGTACGGGGGATGTCGGGGAGTGTTGGCATGGATTTAGGGGTGCCAGGGTGGGTGTTTGGGTTTTGTGTGGTGTTGGCGGTTGGGAGAGTACCCATGGTTTGGGAGGGCCAGAAGCAGGAGGGAGTGGGCATCCCTCCTGCTGATTTCAAGGGTGGGTATTGGGGGGGTCCCCTGTTGCTGCTGGCTCAGCTGATTGCAGCAGGGTATTTCCCCCCAATTAGCTGAGCCAGCAGGAGTTCCCAAAGCCACAGATTCAGGGAGTCCTGCCAGCTCAGCTGATCGGGGATTCCCTTGCCATGACCAACTGCAAAGACAGACGGCTATTTTTGCAATCAGGTAGGTGTGAATCTGTAGGCACCAGTTAGAGAATTGGGGGTGGTTAGGGGGGTGAGGTGTCTGTTATTTTTAAAGACAGATGCGATTCTATATAGGGTACTGGTGTTCAATTATTAGCCGCTTCATAGGTGGTCACTGAGACAGGCGTTCTATACAGAATTAGCCCCTTACTTTCTCAAACCAGATCCCTGCCATTATATTTTAAAATGATTTAACATCGTTCAAAAAAAAAAAAAAATTTTAAACTAATGGAAAAAGTTAGCTCTGCTCTTTGTTCAATAGAAACCATGTGAATATAATTTTTTCAGGTAATTACAGCCTTCAGGTAAGGCCCTATTCAATAATCCATTTTCTAATTTTGTGCCTGTGGCTTAAAAACAGTTTCTTAAGAACCTTGATTATTTGCTTTTCTTTTCAAAATATCAGTTTAGATGTCACAAAATTTGCTTTTAGCTCTGCGAAGAATTAGAGGTTTGTATTTCAGGAAAAGTGTTAAATCCTTATTTGACCTTCCTCCTTTTCTTAGTTTTTTCTTCAAAGAAGCTGAAAGGAAAGTTTACCTGGTCCTCTTATTTGTACTTATAGAAGGGGAATGCTCCCCCTGTAGAAGCAGAGGCTGCTTCAATCTGTTCACACTCTATATCTTGCTGCATATCATGGGTAGACCTCCTTAGTTGGTCTGTCAACCTTCCATAGATGATGATGGGTTTTACATAGTTGCTGATTACAAAGTTTTAATTTCTGGGTTTAATTTATTTTGCCTCCTTGCAGTCTTGTGCTGATTTATGGCCATTTATTCTCTGGTTGGATGGTTCTGGAATGACTGCTGGCTGGTCTGATGGACAGTTTTTGCTAGGTACCAGCTTCTTACGTCCTCTGATTCCTGCAAAGTTCACTTGATGCCATCCTGCTTGGGTCTGTCATCTCATGTGCCTGTATTCACTTATCTGGTTCTTTCCTCCTGTTTTGTCTTTTGTCAGAAAACTGTAGTGTCTTTCTGACCACAGTGAAGTTTACTGGTGGATATAGGCTTAATTTCCTATAGGCTCCCTTATCTGATGAAACTTAATTCCATAATTTATTCCTTCTGCATGCTCCAGGTTCCTTTGACTAATGAAACTGACAAAAGGGCAATATGCTTTTTCAGCATACAGTCCTTATCTCTTGTGCTTTCATTGCACTGAAAATCAGTAGCTTGAGAGGATTAGGTTGGTACAGACATTGCACATTATTAGCTATTAAATGCTTGACTTCTTTTGAAGTATGAGGCATTCACAATAATGAGCTCCAGTACATTTTCTGTGTTAGTAGAATCTTCACAAGCCCTTTAAACCATACACATAATACATTTTTGTGAGCATATGCTAGAAACCTGTTTTGACCAAGGATATAGTTGACCTCTTTTCCCTTTAAACTGCTCACTTCTCTGTGGGTCCAATAGCATTTTCCATTATCTAGATCTAGAATATTGTAAGACTGTAGAACATAGTCACTGAAAGGTTCAAAGCAAATGACTCTGTTGTCTCTTCCTACTTCTGAATAAAACTCTGTAACTTGTTTTCAATAGGGCTGTATTTTTGTAGAATAGAGATTTTCATGAACTTCTGTGAATGTGTAAATTAGAACATCATCTATGTGCGTAGATTTATCTTCCAAGTTTCTTGTGTCCAATGACCCCTTCAATAAGTAGAATTGCTTACCTGTTACCTGAAGGCAGCTTATTCATCTGTCACACAGATCTTCCCTTTTCTCCTTCTATAATTGAGCTTTTTGGATTTAGAACTGAGGACACTGCTGGAGCAGTATTTAAACTCCATGGTTTACATTTATTCAAATGCCATCCACAGTGTTTTAATTATTCACAGATATTCAGTGCTGCTTTCCAGATAGTAAAGGCTCTGAATATCCATATAGAGTGGGGAGTGCCATTCCATCACTATCCAGATAGTTGTGACGATCAAACTGCTGTCTAGATAAGGTCAGGACAACAATTTTCCAGTCCTAAATTTATCCAGGTACTTATTGAATCAGTTTGCATATTGCCATTTTCTAGATACTGCTAGATCTTCCCTCTCTGCCCGCATAGCACCATGGCAATTTCCAAATAGTGCTGAGACAGTCTTCAAGATACTTAGCAGCATTTACCTGGATAATGCTGCTGAATATTTGTGATTGCAGAATGTACGAACTGCTCTTACTTAGAGAGATCTCACAAGAATTTTGTGGGAAAACTTTGGAAAATACGTTCATTTTGATGCCATCAGGATGCCATGTACATTACTGATGAACCTCTGATTTAAAACATCTGCTAGAGGTTTCAGGTCCACATGTTTAATGAAGGAGCCTTCTAAGTGAATTTACATTGCAGAAGACCTTACTGTTTACAGTAAAACTTGTATGTACTATAAAGGCATTCTGTAATTGGGTGCATACAGTTAATATACAC
Source organism: Geotrypetes seraphini (assembly GCF_902459505.1). Taxonomy (NCBI): domain Eukaryota; kingdom Metazoa; phylum Chordata; class Amphibia; order Gymnophiona; family Dermophiidae; genus Geotrypetes; species Geotrypetes seraphini. The sequence goes on along the minus strand of NC_047084.1, from coordinate 178,868,060 downwards.
CTTGTATGCAGTTAACTTACACCTTGTTTGCATAAGTACGCCAAGCACTAGTCTATAAGAGACTTTGTAAGTGCTATAAGTATGTAACTTTAAGAGGGCATAGTGTGTCTCCAGCTTAACATATGCAACTTATGAAAAAAATTATGCATGTTGTTTGCAGTTTGGCATGCCCTTTTATGCCAACCATAGACCTGGCATAACAGTGCACTAGTACAGGTCTATGCTAGTATCCTGTAAAGGAATTGGGGTGCCCATATGCTGTTATAGAATAGGTACTCCCTGAGAAGCTTTGGGCACTTAAATGAGGTGCCTTGTTATATAATTCTCCCCCTAAGCCTTTACTCTTGCTTAGATATCACAGCAAATGTCATCAACATGCCACACAATCAAATATGGTGATAAGAACATAAGAATAGCCTTACTGGGTCGGACCACTGGTCCATTTAGCCCAGTAGCCCGTCCTCACAGTGGCCAATCTAGGTCACTAGTACCTGTCAAAAACCCAAATAGTAGCAACATTCCATGCTACCGATCCAGGGCAAGAAGTGGATTCCCCCATGTCTGTGTCAATAACAGACTGGACTTTTCCTCCAGGAAATTGTCCAAACCTTTCTTAAAACTAGCTACATGAACCACTCTTACCAAACCTCTGCAACACATTCCAGAGATTAACTATCCTCCGAGTGAAAAAATATTTCCTCCTATTGGTTTTTAAAAGTATTTCCCTGTAACATTGAGTGTCCCCTAGTCTTTGTCATTTTTGATGGAGTAAAAAAATCGATCCACTTGTACCCATTCTACACCACTCAGGATTTTGTAGACTTCATTCAGTAGGGTTGCCAGCTGGATTCAGATTCACCTGATAGGGTTGATCCACGTCTGGCTTTACCCCATTGCAAAAACTTATAGTAACAAATTTTTTTTAGGTAAATCAGATGCAGAAAACCTGTGAGGAAATCTGTAGGACCATTGGATGATCAAGGAGCAAAAGGGGCGCTCAGGGAGGATAAGGCCATAGTGGAGAGATTGAATTAATTCTTTGCTTCGGTCTTTATGGAAGAAGATGTAAGAACTAGAAATGCTTTTCAAGGGTGATGATGTGGAGGAACTGAAAGAAATCTTGGTGAACCTGGAAGACGTATTAAGTCAAATTGATAAGTTAAAGAGTGATACATCACTTGGACTAGGGTACTGAAAGAACTGGAACATGAAATTTCTGGTCTGCTTTTAGTGATCTGTTACCTGTCAGTAAAATTATCTGTCATAGCTGAAGATTGGAGGGTGGCTAATGTTACACCAATTTTTAAAAACGGATCCAGGAGAGATCTGGGAAATTAGACCGCTAAGCCTGACTTCAGTGCCAGACAAAATAATAATAATAAAAATAAAATTGTGAAACACGTAGACAAACATAGTTTAATGGGATAGAGTCAGCATGGTTTAGCCAAGGGAGGTCTTGCTTCACCAATTTGCTTGACTTCTTTGAAGGTGTGAATAGACATGTGGATAAAGGTAAGCCAGTTGATATAGTGTATCTAGATTTTCAAAAAGCTTTTGACAAAGTTCCTCATGGGATACTCCTGAGAAAATTAAAGAGTCATGGGATAGAAGGTAATGTTCAGTTGTGGATTAGAAATTGGTTATCAGACAGAAAACAGAGGGTTAGGTGAAGTGGCCATTTTTCTCAATGGAGAAGGGTAAATAGTGGAGTGCCACAGGGATCTTTATTGGTGCTTGTGCTATTCAACTTATTTATTAATGATCTGGAAATTGGAATGGCAAGTGAGCTGATTAAATTTGCAGATGACACTAAAGTGTTCAAAGTTTTAAAAATGCACGCAGACTGAGGCGGATCTTAGAACTTCCACCTGAGGAGAGGGATGACCCTACTGCAAGGAAGGAGGAATTGCCTTATCTTATTGTACTCTTGAAAAAAAGAAATTATCTTATCTTTGTTCAATTCTAGTCTGGTTTAGACTAGATACTTTTATGTTACTAGCCCAATGAGTATGGGTCTCCTTGTTCTGTTTCAGAGGCAGAAGATTTCCTGTTTATGTTGGATTATACCCCACTATGTCATCTAGAATACTGGAAATGAGGCTGCTGCAGAGGGGACTGACTGTAGGGCAGAGCTCTGATGTTTTTTCTATCTCCACCTGCTGGTAGATGGGCACAACCCACAAATCTCTGGATTGATCTGTTGGGGGCTAATGGAAAGAAAATTATTAGTTAAGAACTAATTTCTCCTTCCATTTACTTTATGTCAATTTCTCCTTCCTTTTACTTTATGTCATAGACTTAGACAACTCGTAGTCACAGAAGAGTTTGAAAGAATTCCTCACTTGTTTGGTTATGTAACTCTAGTACCTGTGTTGGTCGGGACCTTAGTAGGTTGTGACATCTTTTAAAAGTGATACCTTATTTAGATGATTCTTCATGTGTATATGTTATAAATCTAATTTTTGTATATACAGTGGTACCTTGGATTACAAGCATAATACGTTCCAGGAGCATGCTCGTAATCCAAAATGCTTGTTTATCAAAGCCAAGTTCCCCATAGACAATAGTGGCAACAGCAATGATTGGTTCCAGAACCCGGGGTCTTTACCTGTCGGGGCCAGGTGCTGCAGTGCCATCTCCTCCGTCTGCCTCCTCTGTCTGTCATCGGAAGAAGAACCCGATGGTGCTGCTTCGAGGGGGGGATGCATGTAATGTCCACCAGCTGCCGGAGAACCCCGCAGTGCCTTCAGAGGGATGCCTCCTCCATCCGCTGGCCAGCCCTCCACGTCGGATGCCCCTCGCATGCTGGAGAGCCCCCACCCGAGTCCACACATCCAATTGCCACCCCACCCACACGCCACGCACGACACGCAAAACACCGATGATTGACGCTGTGCGTGTCACACGCAACGCGCAGGCGGGACGGCACCCGGCCGCGCAGGCCCAGACAGAGGTCCTCCAACCTGCAGAAGGCACCCGACGTGGAAGGCTGGCCGGAAGACGGAAGAGGAATCCCCCGAAGCGGCACTTCCTGGTCTGTAAGTGCTCGTTTATTGGAGCAGTGCTCGGTTTGCGAGTCAAAAGTTTGCTGAGTGTTTTGCTCGTCTTGCAAAACACTTGCAAACCAGGTTACTCGCAAACCGAGGTTCCACTGTATGGTGAATAATATTTTGACACCCCCCAGATAGGACTTAACAAAGATCTGGGTTTTCTATCACATTATAACCGATAAAATTATACTAGTTTGTCTCTCTCTTATCAAACCCATCCATCTCTCCATGTCTCTCACCCACACAGCTCTTGGATTCTCACCTAACCCACCCCCACCCTCTTCCTGTTAGGCTGTCATTGGAATGCTTTTATATTTCACTTATATATTTTGATATTTGTCAACATCTTTCATTTTTTATGTGAAGAAGGCATTGCCTTTAAAAGCTACAAATAAATGTATCATCTTATTTACTTTATTCTAAAATATAACATCTATGCTTAGAATTTTTAAAATTCTGGATCTATACTTTTTAGGTTTTAAACTTATACACTTATAAATCTAAGTTACTTTTCTTAATACAGGAGTATGTTGTTTGAAATAACATAAAACCCTATATTTTCTTTTACCTCCAGAGATGCACTTTTTTGGATAATGACTTATAAACATACGATCTATTGTCTGCTTTGTTCACTCCCGTTCTCTAATTTCCAGGTCTTCTTTCCCTACAGCCAAATTTTCAGATGACTGACTGCTTCAAGGCTTAATCATTTAGGCATGTTCTTTCAAGTCCTTGTTGCTCCTGATGAGTTACTTTCATCTGCCTGCACAAATACAGTATATTATGATAGAATATTTCATTAGTCATAATGGTAAATTTCATTTTGCAATGAAGATCAAAATTAAACATTTCTTGTATCAATAAACTTCACATTTTATAATGTAGATAATTACAATTTGCCATACAATTTAATCTTCATTATACAAACCAAGATGTGTAATTTTTAACAATTTAAACAGATACATGTAAGGCTTTTATTATAACAGCCAGCTTCAGTAAGATGTTATCTCACTGATTTACCAAACTTCATTCTGCATGACTTCACAATATTTTCAGGTCCTCAGCGGGCCACCACACACTCAAACCATCTCATTGTGTGGAGCTTTATGCTCCCACTCGTCATTGGACCCATATATATTTTTTCTATGCATGTATCATAAATATTAAATTGAATTAAAACCTCCTTCTGCCCCCCTTGAAGTCCTGTCCCTCCTTAAAAATCTGCCTGACCCCCTTGAAGTCTTGTCCCCCATTAAAGGTCTGCCTGTCCCCCCTTGAAGTCCTGTCCCCACCCTGATGCCCCACCCTGAAGGACCGCTGGCCCCCCCACCCTGAAGGACCGCTCGCACACCTCCCTCGACGTCCGATTCATCCCCCAGCCCCCCCCCCCCCCCCCGCTCTGTTTGCGGTGGAGAAGCAGCCTACCATGGGTTCGCGATGCCAGTGAGCCCTGCTGCTTCCTCTGCCGGTAGTCCCGCCCCTTCTCTGAGCCCTGCGCTGCTTCCTCTGCCACGGTCCTGCCCCATTATTATCAGCATCTGTCCATTCACTTCTGGTCAGGCAGACAGTAGTACACTCCTGTCACTGTCCTTTTCCCCTTTATGCATGGAATTTCTACCCATAGGGATTCCAAGGTGTGTTTCAGCTCCTGTAGAATTTTCAGTTCATTCAATTTAAGACCCTCCTTAACCTATAATACTACAGCTCCACCAATTTGATCCAATCAATCACTGCGATATAATTTGTACCTTGGTATGACAGTGCCCATTGGTTATCTTCCTTCTATCAGGTCTCAGAGATGCCTATTAAATCTATCTTTTCATTTAATGCAATATATTCTAACTCTCCCATCTTGTTTCTTAGGCTTCTTGCATTTGTATACAGACATTCCAAACAATGTTTTTCATATCTATTTACAAATTGCTCAGCAGTTGGCGTGCATAATTTGCAATCTTTAAAACAAGCCTGCTCTGTATTTAAAGAAACCTGGTCTACTGTGGCCTGTATTGCAATCTTATTTTCAGGATGCTTTGTCTTCCGTTTTATGGTGATATATTTTAAGATACCTTGTTCTGAACCATGCTCTTTTTGCGACTATCGGCCTTCCCCAAGTTTCTAATTTTAAAGCTGCTCTATCTCCTTTTTAAATGTTGATGCCAACAGCCTGGTTCTATCCTAGTTAAGGTGGAACCCATCTTTGCAGAATAGGCTCCTCCTTCCCCAGAATATTGCCCAGTTCCTAACAGATCTGAAACTCTCCTCCCTGCACCATTTCCTCATCTATGAATTGAGACTCCGAAGCTCTGCTTGTCTCATGGGTCCTAGGTGTGGAACAGGGAGCATTTCTGAAAATGCTACCCTCGAGATTCTAGATTTTAACTTCCTACCTAAGAACCTTAATTTGGCTTCCAGTATAGAGAATGACATGAGGACAAATTTGTCCCCATCTCCACGGGATCTATCTTCATCCTCGACCTCGCAGGTTCTGTCCCTATCCCTGCCCCATCCCTGAAAGCTTTGTCCCCATATCATTCTCTATTCCAGAACCTCCCTACCACATTTCCCTTTGTGATTGGTACCCACATATACCAAGACAGCAGGCTTTTCCCCAGCTCTGTCTAAAATCTTTGCACCAGGCAGTTAAGTGACCAAGCAACCTTAAAAGATTGCATGTATCTGTTCTTGAGTGGTGGTGCTGGGGGGGGGGGGGAGAAGGTGGAGAATGAGGCATAAACTGAATAGAGCAGGGGTAGAGTTGCAATGTATGTATATGCACAGTTCATAAAATACATAAGTATCAGAGAAACAAACAAATATGTGTCCCGATTGGCTGGTTAGGCAGCAGTTGGCCGTCTACAATCGGGACGCCATTTATAGAATTTGGCCCAATATGCCTTTCTTTGCTGCTTGATGGTTCCCAGTTCTTGTCTTAAGTCACAAACACTTTTTTCCCCCTCATTTATTTAAGGACAGCATCCAAACCCTTCACCATTGTTTGGTTTGTTTTTCATGTAGTCCACTACTCCTGATGTGTTTAGGGAAGCCATCAAATAAGAATGTACTTTTTCAGGCCTGATGAAGGATACATAGCTCTAGAAAGTTAGCTAAATTATATTTACTTCATTCAATAAAAGATATTAACTTATTACATCTCTGTTAATCTTTATTCCAAGGGAAAGCTGTATCACCACAGACTCCATCTGAAAAGCCTTTTTGTCCTACCCTGTTAAAAAGGGCTCTTGTCACTATAGCTGTTTTTACTGGGGAAAGGTTTTCAGTTGCCACCACAGACATTTTCTTTGTGGGTTATTTCTTTTGGCTTTGGGACCATATCTGAATCTTTTAAAGTGTGAGGCAGACTCTAAACTTCTATTCAGAAGAAGGTCAGGTACAAGTGATACATTGATAAATAGTTTCCTTGGTGACCATGCTGCCAAAATAAGCAAGAAATGAGCATGTGTTTAAGAGTGCCCCCTGAGAAAGGAAGAACAGAGAAAATATTGATAGAGAGCGCGCTGTAGAAATTGGCTGGTCTGTTGCAGTAGTTGCTGCAGTTCTGTAGAAAGCCAATTCATTTGCTTCATTGGTGGAAGGCAGGATTTCTATGGGAATCCAGGCCCAAGCCTCGACCTGCCTGTCTGACATTGCTACCTAGATGTCTCACTGCTAAGACTGAGCTCCTCACCTTTCCTCCTAAACCCTTCTCCCCTTCTCTATTTCGGTGGCTAATGCTCTCATCCTCCCTGACAACACTGGTCAGCACTCATTTTGGTGTCTCAAATGTTAAATTTGTTTCTAGGTATATTTGACCTGCTGTATCCAAAATTGGCACCAGTTTTCTCCTATCAGCTTTAGTTTTTGAGATACAGAACATGTGCCATAAACCACTTTTCACTCTACTCACCCATTAAAAAAATCAGGATATTTTAATGTAGTTTTTAAAATAATATCTTTAAAGCATAAAGGAAAGATATTAAAAATTAAAAGAAAAATGTACAACATGAAAATCTACTTATTTCATACCAAAAGCACAAATCTATGATTCAAACCTTCCAGTCATTCGACACACACGAAGCTCCTTATGTAAGACTTCCGAGAGTGGGATCTGCCAGGACAATCCTGCATAAGATTCCAACAATAGTCTGCCATCATGTGTGCATCCCATCTTCCTTGGTATCTGGCTTACATTGTTTTTATGTCTTGGTGAAATCTTTCACCTTACTCTTCACTTACTTAAGTCACCAAGGTTCTCTGGAAAGTGATCTAAGTAACTGTGCAGATAATGGACTTTAACACTTATGTTACAGCTAAGAAATGAAAGAACATATCCTCTACTAATTATGTGTAGTTGTCTGCCTACTTGTTGCCAAGAAAGTTTTTCACAACAAGAACAAATGAAGACCAGGCACATGATTAGATTTCATTAATTGATGCTATGAAATGTGGGCCTCAACTGGACTTCCCTTTAGATCACCATTGTATTAAGATGGTAAACAGCTTTAGCTATTTGGCAATCATAATTGATTGTCATTTGAACTTCGAAAAACAGGTCTCTTACATGGTGGCTAAAGGATTTGATGCTTTGAGACAGCTTAGAGCTATTTGAAATTTTTTAGATGAGAAATCTTTACATACCTTGATTCATGCTTTTGTGCTATCTAAGTTGGAGTATGGTAATTTAGTATATGCAGGAATAATGGCAGGGCAACTAAAATGTTTACAAACAGTACAAAATACTGCAATTCGGTAATTAGGCCATGTACGTATTAGAGATCATGTAACTCCCTTGTATTTGAAATTTTATTGATTACCAATGGAATTTAGGATTAAAATTTAAGATCTTGATGTTAGCACTACAACTGTCATATCTTTCTAACTTAGGATTCCTTTTATCAAGCCATGCTAGCGCGCGACTTTTAATCACATGCTAGCCCCCACGCTGGCCAAAAAACTACCGCCTGCTCAAGGCAGGCGTTAGCGGCTAGCACGGCCGGCGGTTTAACGTGCGCAACTACGCACGTTAAACCGCTAGCGCAGCTTGATAAAAGGAGCCCTCAGTATTATTCTGTGCTCCAAAGCGATTATTGAGATCATTGAATACTAACAGAGTAGCTATACCTCATATATCGAAGACTCATCTTGCCTCAACTAGAAATTTTGCATTTTTCTATTTGGTTTCAATTTTATGGAACAGTTTACCTATAGAATTGAGAAAGGAAGAGTCGTTCCTAAATTTTAAAAGATATTTAAAGGCACATTATTTTCAATTGGCTTTTTTACATTGACAGGATTTGAATTCAGTACTTCAATCTGCATTAATTAATGAATGAATTACATTCTTTTTTTTAGATTGTTAATATAACATCTTGCCTTTTTTGGCTAGTTAAGTGGTATATAAAGATTTTTAATAAACATAAACATTTATAAGTTGTCTGATCTGTGGACCATCGAACATTCTTGTCTATAGTTTTTCCATGGTAAGTCCAGGTAACATATGCGCTATGGAGCTCATAATCAAAAAAAAAAAAAAGTCTAAAAAGTGGCCTAAATGGGTACTTGGACGATCAAAAAGCCTGATCGTCCAAGTACCCACAGGAGGGGCCTAAGACAACTGGGCCGATTCCGGTTGGGCCAGGCGCCTCAAGCCCTACCTGTGGGCGGGATTTGAGCCGCCTGGGCCAATCAGGCCCTAAGGCCAGCCATACCCGGAGATGGCTGGCCTGTCGGACAGACGGGCTTGGCACCCGTCCGTCCGACCAACAATTTTTAAGGTACGGGGAACGGGGGTGGGGTGTCGTGGAGCGGCGGGAGGGTTCGGGGGGGGGGTTGTCGTGGGGGGGGTTGCGTCAAGGGCAGGAGGGCCTGTGATCCCTCCTGCCCGTATTTTAGTAGGGGGTGGGGATTAGAGGGTGTCACCGGGCCAGGAGGGCTTGGGCTCCCTCCTGTGGGTTGGGGATCGAGGGGCAAGAAGGCTTGGGCTCCCTCTTGCCCGGATGTCAGCCAGGGGGGGGGGGAAGGTCGCGGTTCGCCAGGGCAGGAGGGCTTGGGTTCCCTCCTGCCTTTATCTTGTTGCGGGATTCGTGGGTGCCGCAGGGCAGGAGGGCTTGGGCTCCCTCTTGCCCCGATGTCAGTGTGGGAGAGGGGGGGGTCGCGGTTCACCAGGATAGGAGGGCTTGTGCTCCCTCCTGCCCGGATCATTGTAGGGGGGGGGAATTCTGTAACTGGTGTTGTTTTTGACAGACACCGGTTACAGAATCCAGCTTTTAGGCAAAGGACTGGCTCCTCCTTCACCTAAAAGCTCTTGTTGTGAACGTTTTGGGCTTAGGCTTTTTTTTAGGTTGATTATATGGTGTAAGTTTAGACGTAGTGGTGGTCTGGGCATTTAAACAGCTGAAGGTAGAGGCAGGCCATTATAAAAAAAAACCTCCTTTTGGATGTTTTTTTTGATAATGGACATTTTCCCTGCTTCTACTTTGAACGTTTAAGGCCTTAGGCCAAAAGGGGACTTAGACGTTTTTTTTTTATTATGCCCCTCCACGTATTCAATGCACGAACCATCTTTATTCAAAGCCTTTACAAATTGTTTCATCAGGCCTAGTTTTATGTGTAGTGGTAGTAGTATGATTCTATCTCATGCTACCAAAGGTTCATTGATTACATTTTGTCTTCCAACCATCATATATTCCCTTGGAGGCTAATCTTAAATTTGCCCAATGTTCATTATTTGGCTCTACTATCCCAAAGGCCTATCTACTATCCCATAACCGGGATCCGGAAGGTTCGCCCCCCACATTTCGCCCCCAGCAATTCGCCCCTCACATTTCGCCCCCCACATTTCGCCCCCAGACACATTTCGCCCCCAGACACATTTCGCCCCCACACATTTCGCCCCCACACATTTCGCCCCCCGGATGTTTTGCCCCCACACATTTCGCCCCCACACATTTCGCCCCTGAGCGTTGGATTATGACCCCCATCTTCTTTCTTCCTCCCTCCCCCCCCCCAACGCGGGACCCTGTGGCACCATCAGCTCTTACTCCCTCTAACGCCGGCCCTGCAGCTCCGGACTTCCCCACACCTGCCCTCCCCCCCCCCCCCCCCGACTCTTCCCCCCCCCCCGATCACTATTATTTTAAATGTTATGGCAGCCGCGGCGCTGTATCCATCGGAGGAGACTTCTAGCCTCGGCCTGCCCCGGAACTCTTCCTGCAACAGCAACTTCATGTTCCTGCCTAGGCGGGTGGTGGCTGCAGGAAGAGTTCCGGGGCAGGCCGAGGTAGCGTTGGATTATGACCCCCATCTTCTTTCTTCCTCCCTCCCCCCCCCCCCAACGCCCTGCAGCTCCGGACTTCCCCACACCTCAGGCCGAGGTAGCGTTGGATTATGACCCCCATCTTCTTTCTTCCTCCCTCCCCCCCCCAACGCGGGACCCTGTGGCACCATCAGCTCTTACTCCCTCTAACGCCGGCCCTGCAGCTCCGGACTTCCCCACACCTGCTCTTCCCCCCCCCCCCGACTCTTCCCCCCCCCCGATCACTATTATTTTAAATGTTATGGCAGCCGCGGCGCTGTATCCATCGGAGGAGACTTCTAACCTCGGCCTGCCCCGGAACTCTTCCTGCAACAGCAACTTCATGTTCCTGCCTAGGCGGGTGGTGGCTGCAGGAAGAGTTCCGGGGCAGGCCGAGGTAGCGTTGGATTATGACCCCCATCTTCTTTCTTCCTCCCTCCCCCCCCCAACGCGGGACCCTGTGGCACCATCAGCTCTTACTCCCTCTAACGCCGGCCCTGCAGCTCCGGACTTCCCCACACCTCAGGCCGAGGTAGCGTTGGATTATGACCCCCATCTTCTTTCTTCCTCCCTCCCCCCCCCCAACGCGGGACCCTGTGGCACCATCAGCTCTTACTCCCTCTAACGCCGGCCCTGCAGCTCCGGACTTCCCCACACCTGCTCTCCCCCCCCCCCCCCCCGATCACTATTATTTTAAATGTTATGGCAGCCACGGCGCTGTATCCATCGGAGGAGACTTCTAACCTCGGCCTGCCCCGGAACTCTTCCTGCAACAGCAACTTCATGGCCGAGGTTAGAAGTCTCCTCCGATGGATACAGCGCCGTGGCTGCCATAACATTTAAAATAATAGTGATCGGGGGGGGGGGGGGGAGAGAGCAGGTGTGGGGAAGTCCGGAGCTGCAGGGCCGACATTAGAGGCAGTGAGAACAGCCAGCTGTGCACTTTGAATTTGTAGCCTGCCGTCGTGTCGGCAAAGAAATCGCCTGCGAGAGGAATAGTCTGACACTCAGGGGCGAAATGTGCGGGGGCGAAATGTGTGGGGGCGAAACATCCGGGGGGCGAAATGTGCGGGGGCGAAATGTGTGGGGGCGAAACATCCGGGGGGCGAAATGTGCGGGGGCGAAATGTGAGGGGCGAATTGCTGGGGGCGAAATGTGGGGGGCGAAACTTCCGTGAACCCCCATAACCATATCTAAGAAACTAGAGCTGATGCGGTCTATCCAATGCAATTTTCTGAATCAGCACTCCAAATAACCCCAGGAACAGGTCAAAAACATGAAAAAAAAAATTTGGTTAACCTGTGTAATTGGTTACATTGGAAGGGCTGAGTTTTGGGTTCTTGGCAATGGGCATTAAGATAATTCCTTCTCCTGATTTGGGGAAAAGGTTGTTTTGTAAGTGATAGTTGAGCCATTGTATTATTTTCCTATTGTTGTTGGGGTGGCTGCTTTGATCAGGTAAGGTGGGTAGGTGTTGAGGCTACAGTATGCTTTGGAGTATTTTAGGAGAAGCCGTTTTGTGTCTTTGAATACAAAATCATTCCAAGATCTGTCTGCTGGTATTTCCATAGGTGGGGTTTTTTTTTTTTCCAAAATCAAAAGCAGAGATGACATCAATCCTAGAATCACAGAAGCAGCATTCAGGACAGAAGCAGCATTCAGGCAAACAATTCTTCCAGCATTTTAATCACTCAGAAGCACAGAATGATGACATCATTGCCTGCAAAGAACTTACCACTGAGTAGTGAATAAAATGCAAAGAAACTGAAGTTGTCCCCCCCCCCCCATGTATACTATTTTTTTGTTTTGTTAGTGTTGTTGCTTTTTTCAGTGTGTAATTATTTTCCTCTAGTTTTGTTTTTAGCTCTTTCTTATTCTGCAGGCCAGCAAGAGTCCAACTTCAGTGGCTGTAACTTTGGCCATGCTCCAGTCCTGACCCTAGTGGCAGACACCAAATTGTAAGCATGCAGGTCGTTGCTAACCCTACTTTCCTGTTTCCAAATTGCCGGATTTTAGAAAGGCATTTCCAAATATTTTATACCCATTCATTTAACTAAATGTTACTCATTGTTTTGTACTGAAACAGATGAGTTTCTCTAATGTATATGTTAACCAGTTGATATAAATATCAGGCAAATAAGGACAAAAGCAGTCAGAGCAAAACATCCTCCTCCAATGAAATAAAGCTATGAAAGCAATGCAACTGAGTATAGAAAGCAAAAAAAAAAAAAAAAAAAAGTGGAGAAGGTTTCTTTTTTTGCTATTGAGAAAAAGATTTCAAAATATGACTTTGTATACTCAGTAAACAACCCCACGACAAATGTAAAGAAAAAAAGAAAAGCAGGGAAGGAACTGTACACATCAACCTGAGTTTATTAAATACAATCATCTATTAAGATACAAAGCATATAAGATAATTAGTCTTTCATATCCTTCCAGATCCTAGATAAGGATATGAAAGACTGATTGTTATCTCATATGCTTTGTATCTTAATAAATGACTGTATTTAATAAACTCAGGTTGACGTGTACAGTTCCTTCCCTGCTTTTCTTTTTTTCTTTACATTTGTCGTGGGGTTGTTTACTGAGTATACAAAGTCATATTTTGAAATCTTTTTCTCAATAGCAAAAAAAGAAAAATCAATTACAAATCTGCTTTAAAATTAGCTATTGTTAAAATAGTACCAGATTGACAGCATAATCTAATTATCAATTTAAACCATCTGCTATCACAAAATTCTCCTTTTCTTATGATTCTTATCTGCTCAAGCTATTGCCTGGGTCTCTGAAAGAAACTGACTAGCTGCGTTATTATTACAAATGAGAGGTACCATTATAGAAGAAAGTATGGCAGAAACAGTACACACATCCCATCTATGAAGGCTAAGCCAAAAAATGCCCTCTCAATTTTTTATTTATTTGGAACATTCTTTTCCTTCAGAGTCAATGGAGGATTCTTCCAGATTTTCACCCTGGGTTTCTGGTCAGACAATAATATAAGAAAAAGTTTTCACTTGATAGGAATGTGCACCTAAAACACTTCTAGATGTTTAGATGTAGAGTAGCTAATTTAATGCCAGTGCTAATAAATTTTAATGAGAATATATATAGATATTGTAGCGTGGCCGGCCCTCGAGGCTTGCGGTAACTGGCCCATGCTTAAAATATTCTCCCCAGCGTGCTTCCCCAAGAGGGAGGAAGTCCCTGTTGTGAATAAACTTATCCTATGTGAATACAACAGAATGGCCTCACACAGGTAAGTAATGAAAAAGAAATTAAATTTATTGTTCAATGAACAGGTCCAAGCAAAAATGCATAAAAAGAAAATGTACTCAAAAGGTCTTGATCATAATCATGAAAACAAAATATATTGTAATTACCAGCCTGGTCTGGATAACTTTCCCAAAGTTCTTTCATCAATGTCCCAGGTATCACAGAGTCTCCGGCAGTCCTTGACTCTCTCAAAGTCTTACTTGTAAATTGGCAAACAAATTATGTCCTTCTGCAATGTGCAGTGCTGCCCTTTCAAAAGCAGTGGCAGAAGGCTGGCGGATTCGCCAATGCGGCTCCTTGTTACCAAGAGCAAAATAACCTGCAAATCTTCCACTAAGGTGTTGGGCAAATTCTGCCCCAGCTTTCAGGATTTTCACTCCTTATGAAAGCAATTGCTGAAGTTTTAACACAGCAGCCATTTTGGCAAAAAGAGAAAAAAAAAACTTCTCATCAAAGTAAAACCCTTCGCTAGCATACATCCCTTTAGCTAGCATGCTCAAGGAAAATACTTTTGTACAGCAGAAATGGAAACATTAAAAAAAAATATAAACTCAGAAAGCAACTCAAACTAATTAATATCCATTTCTTCAATCAATCCCACCTCTGGTAAAGCACTGTAATCCATTGCTTCATAATCTGGGTTTACCAGGGTTGTTCCTTCTGGTTCAGAGTACAGCATTTCAATATCCTTTGGCTCTGGGGGACTTGGAGGCTCCTTCCACCTGAGAGCTTCTCCTCTGTCTCCCTTCCTCCTGGTCAGCCAGCTCTCCAAATGGTGCAAAGCTGCTGTACCACACCCAGCCCTACTCAGGGGCTGAACTTCCTTCAGCTGAGGCTGCCTTCCACCCTGTTTAGCCAGCTTCTCACAAAATGGAGGATTTAAAGGGGCCCCTGCCAGTTTTCACCAGGCTATGTTCTGCAGCCGGTCTGAACACAGCCTATGCGTCCTGTTCCTGCCTATCAGGGACACAGTGATTAGCCAGGACTAGTTTCAGGGGATGTTTTCTCCGGGGTTTAACTGGCACAAGGCCGGCATTGGGCTCGGGTTTGTGACAATATATAATGCCCCCTTCAGGGTGACTCCGGGGCCTGACCTAACTGGAGTCCCCAGAAGGCATAGAAACGTAGAACATAGAAACACGGTGGTCCATCTATTCTAGTCTGCCTATTATCCATCTAGTCTGCCCAGTAACCATTATCTCTTTCTCTCTCTGAGAGGGGCAGTTTCCTTTGGTCTCTCACTCAATGTTTGATGCCTCCACCTGGGGAAAAGAAGTGTTAGTGGGAGGGTTCACCCTCTTCTCCCCCCAGGAAAAATCCCAACAGCCAAGGTTAGCTAATAAATTAAACTGATTTATTTGATAGGATGTGTCCTGACGAGGTGCTGAGTGAGAGGATCTGCTAAGGGAAAGAAAAACTCCATTGGAATATCTTACCTGCTAACATTCAAACTTGAGAAAAGGTAAAACTTGGGCTTCAGTACGTTTAATATTAAGATGGGTATAGAGAGGGCTCATTCAAAAGCAAAGGTTCTAGACTTCTAAAAAACTAACTTTGTTTGGATGGGAACGTCTGGAAGGAGTGGAAATGCGATGGGCAAAACTGAAAGGAGCGATTGTAAGGGTGACAAACCTCCTTGTGAGTCAAGTAAGTAAAAGTAAGAGGAAAAGAAGGCCACTTTGGTTCTCAAAAGTAGTATCTGAGAAGGTAAGGAAAAAGAGGTTAGCTTTCATAAACTACAAAGATCGCAGAAAGAGGAAGACAGGCACCAATATCTGGAAATGCCAAAAGGAATGCCACCGGGAGGTTAGAAAAGCAAAAGAGAAATACGAAGAGGGGCTGGCCAAGGAGGCGAAAAACTTCAAGGCATTCTTCAGTTACGTTAAAGGGAAGCGACCAGCGAGAGAGGAGGTAGGGCCGTTGGACGATGGGGACAGGAAGGGAGTGATTAAGGAGGAAAAAGAGGTAGCTGAGAGGTTGAACATGTTCTTCTCGTCGGTCTTCACGAGCGAAGACACATCTAATATACCGGACTCAGAGGAGCTCATGAGTGGGGAACAGGCTGAAAAATTAGAGCACATAGAGGTAAGTAGGGAGGATGTCCTCAAACAGATAGACAGGTTAAAATGCGGCAAATCACCGGGCCCGGACGGGATCCACCCAAGGGTGCTGAAAGAACTAAGACAGGAAATAGCGGGCACAATCCAACATGTTTGCAACCTATCCTTGAAAACTGGTGAGGTGCCAGAGGACTGGAAATTGGCAAATGTCACACCGATCTTCAAGAAGGGATCGAGGGGTGACCCCGGGAACTACAGGCCGGTGAGCCTGACTTCAATAATAGGGAAGATGGTGGAAGCTATGATCAAGGACGGCATTTGTGAACACATCGAGAGGAATGGCCTACTGAGAACAAGCCAGCACGGATTCTGTAAGGGAAGGTCGTGCCTAACGAACCTTCTGTACTTCTTTGAGGGAATAAGCAGTCGGATGGACAATGGGGAGCCCATAGACATCATTTACCTCGACTTTCAAAAGGCTTTCGACAAGGTGCCACATGAAAGGCTACTTAAGAAGCTGTGGAGCCACGGGGTGGGAGGGGATGTGCACAGATGGATCAAGCACTGGCTGTCGGGTAGACTGCAGAGGGTTGGAGTAAAGGGCCAATATTCTGACTGGCGGGGAGTCACGAGCGGTGTGCCACAGGGATCGGTGCTGGGGCCTTTACTCTTTAACATATTCATCAATGACCTGGAAAAGGAGGCAAAGTGTGAGGTTATAAATTCGCAGACGATACCAAAATGTGCGGCAGAGTTAGGACCAGGGAGGAGTGTGAGGACCTACAAAGGGACCTGGACAAGCTGGAAGACTGGGCAAACAAATGGCAAATGCGCTTCAACGTGGACAAATGCAAGGTCATGCATATAGGGAAAAAGAACCCGTTGTTCAACTACAAATTGGGGGGGGGGGTATTGTTGGGAGACAGCAGACTCGAGAGAGACTTGGGTGTGCTGGTGGATGCATCACTGAAGCCATCTGCACAGTGCGCAGCAGCCTCGAAAAAAGCCAACAGGATGCTGGGCATCATAAAGAAGGGCATAACAACCAGAACACGGGAAGTCATCATGCCATTGTATCGAGCGATGGTACGTCCGCATCTGGAATACTGCGTTCAGTATTGGTCACCGCACCTCAAGAAGGACATGGCGGTACTTGAGAGAGTCCAAAGGAGAGCAACAAAAATGGTAAAAGGGCTGGAACACTGCTCGTACGCCGAGAGGCTGGATAGGCTGGGGCTCTTCTCTCTGGAGAAAAGGAGACTCAGGGGAGATATGATAGAGACCTTCAAGATCATGAGGGGCATAGAGAGGGTGGATAGGGACAGATTCTTCAGACTGAAGGGGACAGCAAATACGAGGGGGCATTCTGAGAAACTGAAGGGAGACAGGTTCAAAACAAATGCAAGGAAGTTCTTTTTCACCCAAAGGGTGGTGGACACTTGGAATGCGCTACCGGAGGAAGTGATCAGGCAGAGTACGGTACAGGGATTCAAGCAGGGATTGGATGGATTCCTGAGGGATAGAGGGATCGTGGGGTACTGAGTAAACCAACCTGGTCGTGCATGTGCAAGACCGGAGGGCTAGGACTTCGATAGGAGGGCAGAACTTAAATGGGAAACCAAGGTGGCAGGGGAGCCCCTTCTGATGATTCAGACAGGCCTTGACCTGTTTTTGGCCACCGCGGGAGCAGACTGCTGGGCAGGATGGACCTGTGGTCTGACCCGGCAGAGGCACTGCTTATGTTCTTATGAAAAGTCTTACCTTTTATCTAATTAGGGCAGCCTGAAGAGGATCATCGGTGCTGTAGCAATCCTAACAAGCTGCCATTGTCCTCCGCAGCACGTTATCTCTGCCGTGCTCCTGCCCCTGACATCAGAGGAGGGGTGGGACTGCGGCAGAGGGAAAGTGCTGCGGAGGACGAAGGCAGCCTATTAAGAACGCTACAGCACCGGCGATCCTCCTCAGGCTGCCCTAATTAGCTGAAGATAAGACTGGGAGGCCAGGGGGGAAGCTGGAGGATGCTACAAAGAAGGGGGGAACATGCAGGCCTTCGGAGGGGGGGGGCTGATGTGGAAATACATGGGGGGCCTGGTGTAGAAGTACACAGAGGGAAGGAGGAAGGGAGGGAAAAGGCGGTCCAAAGAGACGTGCATATACCGTACTGAGGGGGAGGGGAGAAAAGAAATAATGGGTCTAAAAACAGAGGGATCCAATGTCCTCTTGTACTGAGGATGTGACGTTTTCAGTGGCCTCGTCTGGCGGCAATGGCCCTCGAAAAATAAGAGACAGGAGGGATGCCCTCTCCCTGCTGCTTTAGCAATCCTAGTGCATCCAGGCCATTGGGACCCCCCCTAACACTCCCATGAGTACCCAAAAGAAGACCCTGGTGGGCTGTGGAGAGTCAGCTCAGAACCCCCTTCCCCCAGCTCAAGCACACTCCCCTCTACCCCCTCTACCTTTTTAGAAGACCGGCAGGAGGGGTGCTCACTCTCTCCTGCTGGAAGGCCTGCCTCTTCAAAATGGCACGCCACTATTTACTCTCAGTTATTTTTCTCAGTGGACTGCCTCAGGGATCTGTACTGGGACTGGGATGTGGTAAGAGCAGATAGTGTAGCTGGTTTTAAGAAAGATTTGGACAAGTTCCTGGAGGAAAAGTCCATAGTCTGTTATTGAGAAAGACACGGGGGAAGTCACTTCTTGCCCTGTATCGGTAGCATGGAATATTGCTACACCTTGGGTTTTGGCCAAGTACTAGTGACCTGGATTGGCCATGAGAACGGGCTACTGAGCTTGAAGGATCACTGGTCTGACCCAGTAAGGCTATTCTTATGTTCTTATGACTGGCGCTATTTAACTTATTTATAAATGATCTGGAAATTGGAACGACGAGTGAGGTGTTTAAATTTGCAGATGGCATTAAACTGTTCAAAGTTGTTAAAATGCATGCAGATTGTGAAAAATTTCAGGCAGTCCTTAGGAAACTGGAAAACTGGGCATCCAAATGGCAGATAAAATTTAATGTGGCCAAATGCAAAGTAATTCACATTGGGAAGAATAACCCAAATCATAGAATGTTGTTATACCTCAGTATTGCTGCATGTTGCAACTTAACTTTGAGTATTGCATTCAATTCTGGTTGCCTTATCTCAAGAAAGATATAACTGAACTAGAAAAGGTTCAAAGAAGAGCTTCCAAGATGATAAAGGAGATGGAACTCCTCTCATATAAGGAAAGACTAAAAAAGTTAGAGCTCTTCAGCTTGTAAAAGAGATGACTGAGGAGAGATATGACTGAAGTCTACAAAATCCTGAGTTGTGTAGAACAAGTGGATTGATTTTTGACTCTGTCAAAAATTACAAAGATTAAGGAACACTCTATGAAGTTACAGGGAAATACTTTTTAAACCAATAGGAGGAAATATTTTTCACTCAGAGAATAGTTAAGTTCTGGAACTCGTTGCCAGAGGTTGTGGTAAGAGCGATTAACGTAGATGGTTTTAAGAAATGTTTGGACCAGTTCCTGAAGGAAAAATCCACAGTCTGTTATTGAGACAGGTATGGGGAAAACTGCTTGCTCTGGATCAGTAACATGGAATGTTGGTTCTTGATGGGGTTTTGCCAGGTAATAGTGACTTGGATTGGCCACCCTGAGGATTGGTTATTGGGCTAGATGGACCATTGGTCTGACTCAGTAAGGCTATTCTTATGTGCAGCCCATTGTATACCTATGGACTTAACGGCACTTAACACACACAACTAATTTGTCATTGGGACACCTTGGTAAAAGGACCCCCTTTAGCAAAATTGTTAGAGCCCTCTTCTCTGAACATTTTAATCCATTCACTTGTCATTTCATGCATAGATTACTGTAACACCCTCCTCAAAGGCATTACAAAAAAGGAAATAAGAAGACTTCAAATAGTAGAAAACACCGCAGTAAAAATCATATTCAATGCAAAAAAGTATGATCATGTCACTCCCCTCTTACAGAAAGCTCATTGGCTTCCAGTAGAACATTGGATCACCTACAAAATCCTTTTACTTACTTTTAAAACCAGAGCAAATAATCAACCTGAATTTATTAACAACTTACTTATTCCATACAATCAATCTAGGACTTTAAGATCCACAGCTCACAACCTTTTAACTATTCCCTCATTGAAGTATATCAGTACAATTTTTTCCGTTAGTGCCCCCTTGCTTTGGAATAGTATTCCTAATCACTTACGTGAAATAACGAGTCTTGCCAATTTTAAGGCGGAGTTAAAGACATTTTTATTCCGTGATGTCTTTGTTACTTAAACTGCCCTTTTAAGGACAAACCAGATTGGAAAGGTTTTTACCTCCAGTCTCCCTTCCTTTTGTTCTTTTCCTTAAATGCTCTTTCTTTCTCTTTCTATCAATTGTAGTTCCATCCCCTCTTTCCCTTCATTCCCGTTCGTCAATGTCTTTAACAAATATGTCATTTTCCCCAATTTGTCTTTGATTACACACTCTGATTCAATTTGGTACACTGTTTTGGTATTTTTGTACACCGCCTTGAAGGTTTGATTAGGCGGTATAAGAAATTTTAAATAAACTTGAAACTTGGTTAGTTTTTTTCATTGCTCAATAGTGACCCCTGTTAATTCGAGCTAGGGTACATACTTGCTGGGTCCCAGAAATAATCAGTGTGTGGATGCCACCCAAGGCCTTTGTGATTGGGCTAAGGAAGGTTATAAAAATAGAGAAAAAAGCATATCATGTTTTTAAAGATGCTTTTAATACTCAATATTAATATTTTTATTTTTTAATTTTTTATCTACCCCCGTTTCCTTCTGCTTTTTCCATATATGTTTTTCTCGATATAACAGATGTAACCTTTGCCTTTCTTCCCTCCCCAGTTCAAGTCTGTCTTGTCATAAATTTGATGTTAACGAATTTTTAATTTGTATCTTTATAATCTTATCCCTTTTTTACTTGTGTACATCGCTTTGTAAACAGATTCAGCGATACATCAAATATTAATAAACCTTGAACCTTATCATGAGTAACTGTGATTGAAGGCTTACAGTGCATGGCACTGTTGCCCAGTGGAGTCTCCTTTGTGGTTGAGTTGAAAGTCCAAAAAAGCAGGAGAGAACTGCCAGGTCAAAATTACAATTAAAAGAAAAAAAATCTGTAAATCTTTGGGATGTTTAAGGATGGAAATATAAAATATTTTTCCAATGAATCAATCTCTCTCTCTCTCATTGCAAGTTGCTCAGGATAAGTGTTGCTTTACAAGACTAATTTTTTTTGTTTAACAGAGTGCTGGCAGTGAACAATGGCAGCTGCAAACCTGTGGGTATACGATAGAGACTTTTTTTTCCCACTTTTAAAGCTTTCCTTTCATGTGTAGCCAAGTGAAAGACTGGAAGTGAAATGTAAGCTGGTTTAGTAGATCTTCAAGCCCTATAGTATAAGGAACAATTTAAGAGTTTCAGTGGGGATTCAGCTTGGTTAGGAGGATTATTTCAGAATGCCACTAAATGGACCCCAGCAGAACTTGCTTCTCAGATCTTTTGATTGCAGTGAATGTTAAGAGAGTTTGGCAGATTTGTAATATATTACAGCTCTACAAATAAGTTCCAACTGGCAAGAACTATTTATCCACTCTTCATCCTGTTTTATTTATTTTTAACAAAATAAACTTAATTCTTAAGAATTCAGGGATCTCAATCCAGTCGGGTTTTCAGGATTTCCCCAATGAATATGCATGAGATCTATGTGCGTGCATGCACTGCTTTCAATGCATAATTCATTGGAGAAATTCTGAAATTTGACTGGATTGCGGCCCTCAAGGAGGGACTTTGAGATCCCTGGTTTAAATGGTCATTGACAGCTTTTCATACACTGCAATTAAAAATTAGGCCAATCTGCATAAATGATGTCCAATAAATTACATAAAGCAGGATTGTAAATTTTTTATTAAAACTTTTGAGAACTAGGGTGAAAATGTATTAATATTTTGTGTTAATACTGTGTCCTTTTATCCCTGTTTTTCTTTTTTAAATCTTCTTATTTTGTTTTGTTCTGACTTCTACTCTCAGCCTTTCTCCCCCAGGCTCTCTTCCTCAGTTCTCAGTCCAAAGCCCCTCTCACCTACTCAAAGTTTATAGAAACATAGAAACATGATGGCAGATAAAGGCCAAATGGTCCATCTAGTCTGCCCATCTGCAGTAATCATTATCTCTTTCTTTCTCTGAGAGATCCCACATGCCTATCAAGTTTCAAGTTTATTTATGGCTTGATATACCGACCATCACCAGGCCCTTTTGAATTCAGAGACAGTCTCTGTCTCCACCACATCTTCTGGGAGACTGTTCCATGCATCTACCACCCTTTCTGTAAAAAAGTATTCCTTAGATTACTCCTGAGCATATTGCCTCTTAACTTCATCCTATGCCCTCTCATTACAGAGTTTTCTTTCAAATGAAAGAGACTAGACTTAAGCGCATTTACATTACGTAGGTATTTAAACATCTCTATCATATCTCCCCTTTCCCTCCTTTCCTCCACAGATTGAGATCTTTAAGTCTGTCCCCATACGCCTTATTTTAGTAGTCTTCCACTGGACCGACTCCATCCTTTTTATACCTTTTTGAAGGTGCGGCCTCCAGAATTGTATACAATATTCTAAATGAGGTCTCACCAAAGTCTTATACAGGGGCATCAATACCTCCTTTTCCCTACTGGCCTTATCTTCCTATGCAACCTAGCATCCTTCTAGCTTTTGCTGTCACCTTTTCAACCTGTTTGTCCATCTTAAGATCATCGCATACGATCACACCCAAGTCCCACTCTTCTGTCGTGCACATAAGTTCTTCACCCCCTAAACTGTACCGTTCTCTCTGTTTTTTGCAGCCCAAATGCAAGACCTTGCATTTCTTAGCATTAAATTTTAGCTGCTAAATTTCAGATCATTCTTCAAGCTTCCTGGGTGTCTACTCTGTTGCAATTTATTTTTACTTTACAGTATATATTGCCTTCTTCACAGAGATTATAGCAATTTACTTCAAACAAATAAACTTAGATAAATAAGAACAAGAAATACAGTATAAAATAGAGGATGACTGAGTTTCAGTTATGGTGCTGAAACTGGCCCCAAATCCTTTTTTTGCCTGGTTTGTTTCATCCAAAAGACTATGGCCACAGTTACAGTTTTGGTAGAAACTGACTGTGTATATTCGTGGAAGCTGAAAATTTGTTCTTTGTACTGTTTGTCTACCTCCCTTGCTCTCCCCTCTGAACAAGAGTTGCCTTTCACCCCTGCCCTCCTATAGGTGCTCCTCTCAGGCATATTTTACAGTCCCTGGTGGAGGTATAATCAGGGCAAGAGTAAATCCCCAGTTGCTCCTTCTGGCTCTGCTCTCAAAATGGCTGCTTATGGCAATATGCTTTTTTTTTTTTTTTTAAATTCCAGATTGTACTTCATGATGATATAATGTCCACAGAGTAGACCAGTGTCTGGACTCCTGTACCCTATGCTAGTAAGAATCTTAACATAACATAACATTTTTATAGCACATTAACCTTCAGATCTATGCGGTTTAACAAATATAAAATACTGCTACAACACAGAATGAAATACATTTTCAATCTTTCAAAAATGTCCTAAATAAATAAGTCTTTAATAGTTTCCTAAAATTTTGATATGATGTAGATATAAAAAAAATTGCCAAAAATCAGTATCCCAAGTAGCTGCTCGAAGTGACAATAGTCGATTATATATTTTATAGCAGCAACCTATGGGTGATGGAAAATCAAAAAGGGAAGCTATCCAAGTAGAACATCTATGATGGAAAAAAATTAATTGATCGACTAAATAGGCTGTAGCCATACCAGATATTACTTTGTAACACAGTATCATGCTTGTCCTTTAACTAAATAAAAAACAGAAAATATATCAGTGCTACATTTTCTTGCTATTATGCAGTTTGGGTAAGCATTAAAAAAATCTAATAATTTTTTCCTGTCTCAGAGAATATTTAACTACATCTACGAGTACTTGACTTGGGAACATAAACTTGCCAGACTTGAGAAGTAGTTGTTAAAATGACTCTCCCAGTTGTCAGCCTGTGCTTGTAGTTCCTGGGAATAATCTCCTGTGGGTTTAGCAGAGTTCTGTTGACAGTAAATTTTTGATAATCCCCATTGGGCCTTATTGGTTCACATTCATACAACCAAACTGCAGGTTTCAGTTTTGGCCCAAATCAGGCAAATACATTTTGGCTGTAGTTTTGGGTTAGTTGAAAGTGGTTAGTCCATTTTGATGGCGGTTTCGGTTTTGGCTGAAACTGAAAGAAAGCAGCTTTGGTGAGCCTCTAATGTAAAATAGGAAGGCACAATCACAGAAGAATCTCTGTCTGGCAGCTTTTTCCCAGCTTGATCCTTTTCTGTCTGCTGACAGCAATGACTGTTAACTGGCCTTTTCTTAGCTCCTCTCCTGCATGTCCTCCTTTTTGTACATGTCATATTTAGGCACCTGGGTAAGATAGATGATGCATTGATTTTTCCAGTCTTTATAAACATTATTGGCATAGCCAGATGGCCAGTTTGGTTGGGCCTGATATATTTTGTGGAAAAGAACCTTTGACCCATGTGACATGCATATAAGCATGGAGCACATCAAGTTAGGTTAGTACATTGAACTATTCTTTGAGAAGTGCCCTATATGTCCTGCTTTTTAACTCTCTAATTTTGCTACTTGTCTTATTTTGCTACTGCTTTTTCTTGATTAGTTCATTATTAAAAAAAAATTGTAGGTTGCCAACAACTTTGTTTTTACTAAGGGGAAGTGTGTCTTTTAATCTCCCCTTTAGGTTATTTGCATTTGCAGTTGACAGATTCTATGCATGATTCATCACAGTGTTTGAATCACAGATTTACTCATAGCATTCTACCATATATTAGGTTACTACTGTCTTTTTATTTCAAAGGTCTTAATACTGTATCATTTATTTTATTGGTATCACTGGTATTTATTTTGCTAATAATAATTATTATTTATTTATATACCACAACAACCATGTAGTTCAGAGTGGGAAGGAATATACAGATGAATCCCCCCATAGAGATGGGTTTTTGAAAGCTTGAAAAGAAATGTTTGAACAGTGGATTTAAAACCAGCCGTTATCTGTCTGTGTTAAAAACTGAAAAGGGGTTTCTGTCTGCCATTTATCTAACTGCAGGAGAATTGTATCAAATTGGTGAAAGTCACATGGCACAGAGGTTTGGTTAACATCCTATGCAGATTATGCACTGAGGGGGTGAATATTCAAACACTTGGGTAAAATGTTATGCATTTTAAGAGATTTCAGGAGTGGGAATAAAGCTTGTGGGCTCAAATGAATATGGGAATATTAATTGAGAAGAGTTGAATCAGAATAGGGAAAGTGGAAATCCACTCCCCATGAGTTCAAAGGAGCAGCGGAAGGAATGGAGGTGAAGGCTTATGGGTCTGGCGCTTGTACGTGCCTGGCCTGGCTCGGGGGGGGGGGGGGGGGGGCAGGAAGAACAAGATCGCAAAGGCAAACCGATTGACTGACGTTACCTTTGTGGTCTACTGGTCGATCGCGATCAACCATTTGGGCACCCATGCTGTATAGTATGCAAAAGCAAGCAGCAGAAGGAAAGAATCCCATAAACACAAACAGGAACATCAAAAAACAGTATCAGACTGGAGAATTGTTATAGCTAATTATTCCTGCAACAGGAGTCAATTATCCTAGAATTGTACAATAATCTAATTAGACTGCTCTGTGTTGCCTAAGGAGTAGAGCATCTTTATCACATAGATCACAGTTCTTCAACCGCCGGACCGCGGACCGGTGCCGGTCCACAAAAAAATCTTGCCGGTCCGCGAAGGATTCAGGACCCCGCTGCAGCAAAAGGTGCCGGCGTCAGCTGACATGCAACTTCCTGTTGCCGTCACTATGCTGGCACTCCTGCCTGCCACCACCGACCCCTGCCGCGTATGTCTCCGCACCCCCAGAAAAGCAGCGGCAGGTCTGTGTGCTTTTAACTTCGACACACAGCTGCTCCTAGGCAGTATTTTAGCGCGGTTTCATGAGGCAGCCTCAGGGCCTTTGGTAGGCCGGCCCACATTGCATCATCGAAGCGGGCCGGCCTACCAAAGGCCCCGAGGCTGCCTCATGAAACCGCGCTAAAATACTGCTTAGGGGCAGCTGTGTGCCGAAGTTAAAAGCACACAGAGCTGCCACTAGCCTACATCGAGGAAACATTTGCTGGAGAGGGAAGGAGGGAAGGGAGTAGAGGTGCTCCTAGACAAGGGAGGGGAAGGGGCTACTGCTGGCAGGGGAGAAGGGAAAGGGAAGGGATGAGAATTACTGTTGGATAAGGGGAGGAGGAAAGGGAGAAGGGGTACTCCTGGACAAGGGAGGGGAAGGGGCTACTGCTGACAGGGGAGAAGGGAAAGGGAAGAGAGTTACTGTTGGATAAGGGGAGGAAGAAAGGGAGAAGGTACTGCTGGAACATTGGAAGGAAACAGCTGGCAGGGAGATTAGAGGAGGGGAAGGAGTCAGGATGGAATGGAGAGATCAGATGAGGGAAAGGAGAGAGACAGAGGAATGACAAGGTAGAGAGAGATTGATGCTGGGAAGGGGGGTCAGATGAAAAATAAGGAAAGAGGGACAAAGATGCTAGATCTGGTGTAGGAGAGAGGGGCATAGAAAGACGCAGATACCATATGGGAGGGGTAGGGGTAGGGGTAGAGGGTAGACAGTGGATGGAAGAGGCAGATGCTGGATTGAAGAGACAGAGGGCAGACGCCGGATGGAAGAGAGTGAAAAGACGATGAAAGCAGAAACCAGAGACGACAAAAGGTAGAAAAAAAAATTTTATTTCTATCTTGTGATTAGAATATATCAGATTTAAAATATGTATCCTGCTAGAGCTGATGTTAGACATAACTGGGGAGTGCAAAGCCCAGGCAGTGCTCTTTAGCTTCCAGCTGGCTTAGGGCTTTCTCTGACCAGGCGGCAGTTGCCCTAGTTGCACTGCCCCTAACACCATTCCTGCCATGTGTGACTGCGGTATTCTGTTAGCATGATATTTGTGTAGCATTCTGTAATAATTTGGCTTATTCAGTTTTCTTGATAGTAGAGGGGATATATGTGAAGGGGAGGGGAGACGGGGGTTTTGTTGATCCTTGCCCTGTATTATTTATATTTATAAAATGACAATTGTACAGAATATTGTTTCTTTTTATACTTTAATAAAATATGTTCAGTATAAAATCATAACTATTTGAGGCTTGTGCGGATGGGATCAGATGGTTAACGGGACCGAGCTCGCGAGGGCGGCAATGGGGTTTAAAAAAAATTTCAGTCTTATTAGTTTGCCGGTCCACGAAATAATTATTTTATTTCCGCCGGTCCATAGGTGTAAAAAGGTTGAAGAACACTGACATAGATGACATTTTGGCCCGGATTCTATATACAGTGCCATTGTTGTTGGCTGCCTTAAAAACGGCTGCCGGTCGTGTGTCAATCGAGCAACAGCACCTTATATAAAAACCGCACCTTTGGGAAAGTTAAACATTGGAAATGTAGGACAGGGTTTTTAAGACCTATATTTTCAGTGCTTACATTTCATGTGAATCGCACCTAAGGAGGAACTTTATGATACCTAACACCTCTTCCAGCAGTAGCCACGCCTACAGCGGTATTCTACAAGTTGGACCTGAAATTATATAGTTATGCCAGTGTCTCAAACTTTCTCGAGCCAGGGCACACTAAAGGTAGTGGCCACAGCTCGAAGCACCCAGAAGTGTGCTGACGTCGCTGTGATGACATCACATGCATATGTGACATCATCATGTTAACATATACGCAGAGCCCCTCCAGACAGGCCCTGAAATGCCAGTAGGGCGTGCCAGCAGGGAAATCTAACAAATATCAACTGAGTACCCCTAACCACAGACCTCCCACGCTCCACCCTAGACCCACCCAAGCACTTCCCCAGATCCCGCCCCAGAGAGTAGTAGAAAACTGGAACACTCTTCCGGAGTTTGTCGCGGGAAAAACACCCTCCAGGGATTCAAGACAAAGTTGGACAAGTTCCTGCTCAACTAGAAAGTATACAGGTGAGGCTGGGCTCATTTAGAGCAGTGGTTCCCAACCCTGTCCTGGAGGAACACCAGGCCAATTGGGTTTTCAGGCTAGCCCTAATGAATATGCATGAAGCAAATTTGCATGCCTATCACTTCCATCATATGCAAATCTCTCTCATGCATATTCATTAGGGCTAGCCTGAAAACCCGATTGGCCTGGTGTTCCTCCAGGACAGGGTTGGGAATCACTGATTTAGAGCACTGGTCTTTGACCTAGGGGCCACCGCATGAGCGGACTGCTGGGTACGATGGACCACTGGTATGACCCAGCAGCGCCAACTCTTATGTTTACTAATTGTAATGTAATTTTTTCCATTCATTTTTCATATACCCACAATATACACAGCAGATATAAATTCTCAAAACTGACACATTTCAATCACTATATTGAAAATAAAATCATTTTCCCTACCTTTGTTATTTTTCTGTGCTTTTAACTGTTTCCAGGGCCTTCTTATCCATTGACTGTTTTTCTCTCCGTCTATGAAAATGTCATAGAAAAACATTTGTGTAATTAATGAGTTGATTAGAAGATTAATACAGGTCATAGATGTGTGTATTGGACAAACTGATAATTTAGACCTGTAATACGTTTTTTATACAACCAGTATAATTGATTGCATCCATCTTTGGCATTAACTTAACATTCAATTTTTCTGCTTTCTTCTCAAAATCTACTTTTCCATGTCTTACCTTCCCTTCCTATCTCTCTCTTTCCCTTCCTATTTCCATGGTCTGACATCTCTCTCCTTCCTTTCCCCCCTTCCCAGTCTGTCATCTCTTTCCTCTCCTTCCCATAATCTGGCATCTCTCTCTATTACTACTACTACTATTATTTCTATAGTGCTACCAGACTCCCCTCCTTCCTTTCCATTCCTTGGTCTGATATCTCTCCCTTTAGTCATCTCTCCTTCCCCCCAGTGTAACATTTCTCTTTCCCTTCCTCCTTTCTGCCCCCTGCAGTCCATCTCCCTTCCCTTCCTCCTTTCTGGCCCCCTCCCAGTCCAACATTTTTTCTCTCTTCCTCCAGCATGCTTCTCCTCTGGTCCTCCTTCCCTCCCCCAACCAACATCTCTCTCTCCCTCCATGAGTCCAACTTTTCACTCTCTGCCCTCTCCCTTTTCCCCAGAGTGTAACATTTCTCCTTCCCTCCTTTCTGTCCTCCCCATTCATCTCATCCTCTCCATGAGTCCAACACTTTCTGTCTCCTGCACACTTTCTCTCTCTGTCCTTGCCTCTTCTCTTGAGTGGCATCCCTCCTTCTCACACCCCAACCTAACATGCTCTCTCCCCATGCACCATCTCACCCTCCTCTCCAGTGTGTAGCACCTTTCCTTTCCCTCCCTTTCTGCCAGGTCCAACAACACCTCTTCTCCCTTCCTTTTACCTCCCACTGTCCCAGAGTACCCCTTCTCCCTTCCCTCCTACCCCTGTCTAGCAGTAACTCTCCTCCCTTCCTTTTCCCTCCCCCTGTCCAGCAGTACCCCTTCTCCCTTCCCTCCTCCCCCTATCAAACAGCAACTCTCCTCCCTTCCCTTTCCTTCCTCCCCTGTCACAGTACTCCTTCTCCCTTCCCTCTCCAGCAATATCCCTCCTTTCTCTAGCCTAGTGGCTGCTCACTGTGTGCTTTTAACTTAGCTACACAGCTGCCGCTAGCAATAGTTTAGCCGCGGTTTCACCAGGCAGCCTCTGGGCCTTTGCAAGGCCGGCCCGCCTCACACCATCGAAGTGGGCTGGTCTAGCAAGGGCCCCGAGGCTGTCTGATGAAACCACGTGTAAACTAATGCTAGCTGCAGCTGTGTGGCTAAGTTAAAATCACACTGAGCTACCGCTGCTGGTCCAGGGGTGGGGAGAGAAGAAGAGGAAAGCAGGATACCCGGCAGCGTATTTTCAGTAGAAGGCAGGAAGATGCAGGTCAGCTGATGTCTGATCCGGAGCCTCTCTTCCTGCCTAGTGTGCCGCGGCATACAGTTTGCGATACACTGAGTTATACTGACGACATAACTATAATTGTTCCTATTACCTCTTTATCATTAGAAATGCAACATTTTGTTTCATCTATTTTGGGAATAGTAGAACAATGGGCTAAAGAATTTAGATTAAAATTAAATCCCCAAAAAACAAAAATCTTTCTAGGAAGCCCAATGGACAAAGTTAAGGTGACTTCCTTGAAGTTAAATGGAATGGATTATACCATTAATCCTACCATTAAAATATTGGGAGTCATTTTAGAACGTGCTCTGTCATTTGATGCTCAAGAGGATTCCTTGGTTAAAAAAAGCTTCCTTGTTCTTTGGAAACTCCATAATATAAAATTGCATTTTGATTTCATCTCTTTCAGACTCTTGATGCAGTCTTGGGTCTTGGGCCTACTCGACTACTGTAATATTATTTATCTAGGCTTCTGTAAGAAAACTATTAGGAAGATGAGTGTTATTCAAAATACGGCAGTTCGTCTAATCTTTAATCTGAAAAAATCTGAACATATAAAACCTTACTTTAGGAAATTGCATTGGCTTCCAGTTGAAGCGAGAATACTTTCAAATTTGCTTGTATTAGCTATAAGATACTGTTTGGTAATGCACCATGTCATATGCTGAAACATTTCAGACTTTCTGATACTGACCGTTGTACCTGTGGCTGTTCCTTAACAGGATGTACTCTATGTAGAAAAGATTTCTTGAAAGAACTATCTTTGCAAGCTGATAAATGGAGTAAAACTTTACATGGCCTAATTGCGGCTTTTTATTCCTACCAAGGCTTTAGGAAAAATGTTAAAACTATCTTTTGATAAATTTGTCTGACATGAATTTTAATGCTACTGAAGTATTATCACTGTGTTGTCCAGTTTCTCTTTATTGTAAACCGCATAGAACTGAGAGGTACTGTGGAATAAAAATAATTTTTTAAAATTATTATTAGACATCTTAAAATGCCTCCATAGGTACAATTCCATCGCCATACATTTTTTTTTTCTTTTAAAAGCTCTTTTTTTCTGATATTTTTTAACAGTGTTTTCAACTTAAGTTAGGTACCGGTAGGGCACTGCCAATACCTAACTTAAGACACCATTTATAGAATCTTGGTCTTTGTGAATAGGACCTCTCTTATTATTTGAGTTAAGAAGGATTTATCTGTACAAATCTCTGTATTGAATAATTGACTCCTAATAATTTTACATTGTGTATACATAGGAAACATGCTGTATTTTTAATTATTTGCACTTCACTGATTGTCCAGCTCTCTTCTGTGTAAACCGCCTAGAAATCGTTTGATTGTGGAGGTATAGAAGAATAAAGTTGTGTTATGTAATGGCTTTACAACACTCCTCTAGGCCAGTTCCATGATTTTGCTGCAACTCAACAATGTACATCTGTAGCTATTTGAATAATATCAAGGAACTGAGGGGATTTTTTTTTCTGACCTATATTACATTTATTTAAGGTGGTTTCATAAATTTTGAGGTAGCTGGCTGTTTCTCTATGATTTTGCATGTGTTCATGAATGTATGACCCAGTGCATACTTCAATATCTAAACCACTGTAAACCTTTGTAATGAATTGTTAGCATAATTATAACCTACCTACTAGTGTTACTAGAGGTAAACAGTCATCCAGAAAATCAGTACTGGAAAATGTTTTCCAGTGTTTTATCTATTTACTGTACTGAGGCCCCGATGTTCTAAACGTAGCTTGCCTTTAATAATTGACCAGTTCTGACTGGTTTAGCATCGAAGTATTTTAGCTTCCAATGCACATAATGGTTCTGCACAGTCTTTTCTGTGCTTCGAAGCATCCTCTGATAATACTATGTAAATGTAGTACAACAAGGTAATTAATATTAAAATGAGCTCTCTGGGCAATGCCCATTGCCTGGTGATGCACGAAATGAAGCTCTGACCTTTAACGCTTCAAAATTACTGGCAGGTCTGGAGGTGTCAGTAGTGTGATAAATGCTTGTGTCAAAAGTGTACACCGGGAGGTCTGGGCTACCATTTGCTTGAGAGATGAAAATACATTTATCATACTTAATGGGGGAGCCATATACTCATGTGTTTAAAGCTCATGTCTTAAAGGTGCGTCTCATACATGTTTGTTAAAAGCATACGTTGGCAAGTCTGGGACTGCTAATAGCATAAGAGGTGAAAGATAGAAAAAAAAAAAATTACAAAAGTAGTGTAGAAAAACCCCAACATTTGCTTATTGTGTGTGCCTATGATGCACTACAATAAGGCACACCTATGATTGATGCTCATTCACTTATGATATATCATTTCCTGGTATGTGCACACATTTATGCCTCTTACCATGGACTATTCTGCAAATGTTTCAGTCGCTTTCTCCAATGACTGATCTGATGGAATTTCCGTGGAATTTTGCGGAGCTCATTTGAATGCGAGGTTTTTGTAGCATTGCTTAGCTTTTTGAAATCGGAAAATCTACCGGCACTATGACGACCCACATGATTTTAACGATTAAGTTTAGAAAATCAGAGCCTTAGTTGGAAACCTCAGGAAATAAGTGACAGTCAGTGACTTTGCTGATCTAATGTAAATACATTAAGAGTGAATTTTAAAAGTTGTATTCTATACTTTCTCTGATTCTCAGCCCATTGTTACTAGCCTTTAGGCTACTCTTCCATTAACATCATGATGATCTTGTATAATTGATATGGAGTTTTGTTGGGTCTTTCTTGTTGTTAGAACATAGGAGGGTCCTGTGCCAGAATCATGTTTTGTGTGACACACTCCTAGTGCTTTGCCCCACCCAGTTTTATATCTATCTATCTATCTATCTATCTATCTATCTATATATGCCCCTGTCTGTCTTGTACAATCACACCACCTATTCAACCCTTGAAATGGCCTCGAAAGAGGGTATAATTTTCTGAGAAAGATGCTGTGTAAAACCTGAAGTCTTCTGCTTATTTCTTTATGAAATTCTATTTTATTAGTTGACATTTTGACTTTTTCAGTTGCTAAAGAACTTTTTTTTTCCTTTTCAGGGTGTACCTCAGTTACCTTGTGCCAAAGCACTCTACAACTACGAGGGAAAAGAGGCTGGAGATTTGAAATTCAGCAAGGGTGATGTCATCATTTTACGTCGGCAGGTTGACGAGAATTGGTATCATGGTGAAATCAGTGGCATCCATGGCTTTTTCCCTACTAATTTTGTTCAGATTATTAAACCCTTACCTCAACCTCCACCTCAGTGCAAAGCACTTTATGACTTTGAAGTGAAAGATAAGGAAGCTGACAAAGACTGTTTACCATTTTCAAAGGTAAAGAAAGAAAAATGCCTATCAAATTTTGTTAGGTTGCCTCTGTTAAAAGTAAGCCTTGTCCAGGTCAGTCCTGACTGTGAGAAGCCTACATTCAGTATAAAGCTGAGTCTTCTATTTTCCCACATTTTCTCTTCAGTCACTGGAATGAGTTTTCTTGTGTGTGTGAAGGAGAGAAGCATTTACCACCAAATTCCAGGCATAAACTGTGTTCTTAAATTCAATGAGAGAATAAATCAGGTTGAGTTCTGAATGATGCTCATACATTGGGTTATATTTTGGGCCACAAAACCCTGGGCACTTGGTCCCACCCCATTTTGTCCCCACCCCGCCAAGTTCTGCCTCCATCCATGCCTTGTACTGCCCCCCAGCCATGCTCCCACTGCCTCCTCTCTTCTTCCCCGATGAGCTCCGGCTGCATCTGGAGGTGTGCAGATGTGTGTAATATCTTCCACGCATGCTCAAAGGCTAGCCAGATATGGCTGGAACTCATCGGAGCTTCTGGAAAGTCCATCCGGGCACCTGGACAGTCCTCTAAAAAGAGGACATTTCTGGGATTTCCTTGAAGTCTAGTAATCCTAGTCATAGAAACATAGTAAGTGACAGCAGATAAAAAACTGAACAGCCCATCCAGTCTGCCCAACAGTTACACTCAATATACATTCATTGTTAAATTGTTGTTTTTCTTTAATATTTCTGGGCAATAGACCATAGAAGTTTGCCTGGTACTGTCTTTAGGTTCTCACTGCTGGAGTTCCTACTGAAGCTCACTCCAGCCTATTTTAACCATCCTGTCACTGGAGTCTCTATCATAGCCCTCTCCAGTTTATCCTAACTAAATCACCATATACGGGATACAGGCCATGCAGGATTTTCCAGTAACAGGCCTTAATTTGTTTTATACCATTTGCCAGCAATCTCTAGCCCTCCATTCCTGAAGCAGCAGAGCTGGTCCTGACAATCCCTTTCGTCCCCTCTGTTCTGAAACCAGCAGAGTTGGTCCTGACAACTTCTTCCCTCCCTCCTCCCTCCCTCACCCAATGATGTAGTGGTAGCCGGTGAGCAGAGGAAACGCCAGCAAACAGGCAGCTTCTGGCCAGCCCAGGCAGGACCTTTCTTCTGTCTAGTCATTGCCAATTTAGCAGAAGAAAGACCCTGATGGGGCTGGCCAAAAGCTGCCTGTTTACCAGTGCTTCCTCTGCTGCCAGCTTCTGCTACATCGTTAGGTGAGTGAGGGAGGAGGGAGTTTGTCAGGACCAGCTCTGCTGCTTCGGGAGGGAGGAGGTTGTCAGGAATTGGCTCTACTAGTTTGGGAAACACGGAGGGTGGGGGGTTGTCAGGACTGGCTCTGCTGCTTCGGGTAAGGGATGGAAGAAGTTGGGGGAGAAGGGAGGGAGAGAAAGTGGAGGAGAACAGGAGAGAGAAAGTGACCAAGAAAGAAGTGAAGATGCTGGACCTTGTGACGGGCATGGCCATACTGGATGAATCCAGGGACCAACCCTGACTGAGCGAAGACGAGGGAGTTAGTTGTATGGGTTACTGCAAAAAGGTTTAAGAACAAACAATTCAAAAGTCAGATAAACTGCAAAAATCTTGCTTTTATTTGGTCCATCACTCAGATATGTGGAAAAAGCTCAGAAAAACATTCAGTGAACAGACAAACAAAACACAGGGACTTTCCCCTTAGGTAAATAAAGTAAATGCACTTCACCCCAAAACACAGTCTGAACTTTCCAGCAAATTTTAAACACCACAAAAATATTCCCAGCATATTCTACCTGCCTTTCTGCAGGCTTCAGTCTGGCCTTTGTTAGATGTACCAGACCAGTACTATCACTCAGTACCTTGCAAACATGAAAAGTCAATTCCTCAATCTTCCAGCACTGCTTTTAAGCTCACAGTCTCTGCAATTTCAGCACTGGAGAATTTTACATTACATTAGTGATTTCTCTTCCGCCATTACCTTGCGGTTCGAGGCGGATTACGCAAGAGTTGTCAGGAGGTTACAAGAGTTGTAACATTACATAAGAATTGTCGTAAGCATAACATAAGAATTACATAAGAATAGTCGAAACTAAGAATTACATAAGAATTGTCGAGAACTTAAGGAGCAACATGTTGGGTAATTAGAAACATTTTAGATTGTGGAGTGTGTGGTAGGTGGAGTTAGGGAAGGAACAGGTTTTATGTGTTTTTTGAAGAGTAGGGTTTTAGTTTCTTTTTTGAAGGTTTTGTAGTCTGTGGTCGTAGATAGCAGATTGGTGATTTGTCCGTCTAGTTTAGCTGCTTTGGGACAACCCCAAGGCATAGGTTGTATCCGCCCAAATGATCAGCTTTAAATCAGATCCCTCCCAAAATCTTAACTGGATTTTACTTCTCTACAGTGTCATTTCAGTGCATTTTCCCAAAACAGGCTTGGCATGCAGGAATTTCTCAAAACAAAACCACACATTTTCCTTTCTTGACAGAAAAATAAGGCTTGACTTCTGACCTTCTTTTCTTGTAAGGCTGCTTTTTTTTTTTTTTTTTAGCAAACAGATTTCCTTAAAATTGGTTGTGCATTACTTCCAATCCAATTCAAATATACAGCATTTTCCTTTTTGTCAGCCACTCACTTTAACTGATTTCAGCTCCTGTCTATTTCCTCACAGCCTGAAGTTACTGAATAATCACCACCTTCACTACAGGTACTATGGCTCTCTTCCATTTCTACCTCCTTTGGACAAACAGTTATGATGTCCCCTAGAACCACCCAGTCCTGGGTTCCTACCTGTTCCTTGTACTGTGGTGTTCCATGTTGCTCCCCTGGGCTTAGCTTGAGAGGTCTGAACTCCTCAGAATTGCTGAGAACTCCAGTTCTGTGGCTGCCACCCTTTTCTTTCCCTGCAGCTGGGTAATTAATCTTGGGTGCAGATGTGTTCCTAACCCTGATTGCTCCAACCCTGTTTTTAGGGTTGACCTGCCCCTGCCATCTAGCTGGGACTTATAGTTTTGCCATTACCTCTTTAGCTTGTGAGCTAAGAAATAATAAACAGGTCTTTGGGAACTCAGACCCAGTCTGAGGACCGCTTCTCAAAGGTATTTTCTTTCCCTGCAGTATCCGAAGTTGCACACAGGGATTTGTATGTGTGGAAACCTGTGCCAACTCGCTTCCCTTGGCATCTACCCCTTGATACTGCAGGTGTCCTTTGAGCTCACAGGGTCTTTCCTGTGACAACCTACAAGTGGGGGTGAGGGGGATGATAATGTGAGGTGAGAAGGGAAGGGGAGGGAGACGCAACTATTTTTAATTAACTTGCAATAACCAGAAACTAGTTATCCGGCATCTACCAATCCCCATTAGTGCTGAATAACTGAAATTCTACTGTAGAGATTCTTGGTATTTATCCAAAACTGTGGTTAAAGCAGTTTCCTAAATTGCAGCACATTTTTAAACAATCTATGGGTCCAGCTATAGAAAAAGTGGATTTTACAGTCTTTACATACTTTGCGTCTAGGAACTAGATGGGAAAGCTTTTGTTGTTTCAGCTCCCAACTGAAAAAAAAGGGGGCTCTAGACCTTATAGCATTAGGAAGATTCCATGGCAGCATTCCCCAAGGTGGTGCTTCAGCAACATGACATACTTCTCTAAAGCTCCTTTTTGTATGTCCCTGCTGCAGTAACACACTCTGTTATTAGGGATCCCGAAATAGCCCTACGTAAGCCTTCAAGTTCAGTCTCGCCATAGTTATTCAGGGGTTTATCTGAGCGGTTTTCTGACTACTATGATAGGACAGAAAAGTATCAGGTAAGTTGAAGGCTTGTTGTCTTCAAGGGGTAGTCTCGGCATTTCTTCTGGACGTATACAGTCTATACAATTTAGCTCTGTCTCCTTCTTCTGGAAGAAGTGATAAAATCTACTTGTCTAGACCAGTTTGGCAGGACTTAAGGAAAGGCAATTTAGCTACACTTGATTTCTTCCTCCCTGTCTGTCCTCACACCTGCTGCCTAATATAATTTTTTTCTCCAGAAAAACTTGGGCTGTCTAAAAATAGATTATTTCATTGTACTGGGCTCAGATTAATGTACATCACTGATTTTATCTTCACTCCTGCCCGCATACAGACATGACATGCAAGACTGAGCAGGAATATATAGAAGACGTATGAAAATACAATTTTTAATTGTGATTTGGAGTTTCTTTTACAGTTGTCTCTAGGTTTATAGCATGATTGATGTATGTAATTGCACTTAAAATGGTACAAGAACAAACGTGCTAGACAGTTCAAGATTTTTCACTGCTCCCAGCAACTAAACAATAAAGTGCTGCCTGAAATTATACAATAAATGTAAAACAGCTGTGGCATCCAGGCTTTCTTGTTTCATCTTTTTATAACTAATGAGACAACTGAACATTATAGGATCTTGAGCCATCATTACTGCTGAACTGATTATTAAAACTTCACACATTATGGCCATTTGCATTTGATTCTATGCTGGCAAGCTTCATCTGTTTTAATTTTGCAATCGGGAGCTTAAAAATACCTGTTTCTATCGTTGCATTCTAATTTCTTTCAGAACAGTCGAATTTGATTTCCAATAGAAACATAGAAAATAGACGGCAGATAAGGGCCATGGCCCATCCAGTCTGCCCACCTAATGACTCTGATTTGAGGAATTAATATAAATCTGCTTCCTTTCATGAAGTTTGAGATGTTTTGCTTTTTTTGTGTGTTAGGAAGAAATGTTTGAATCCTTAATAGGTAACTTCAGTTATTTATTTTTGTAGTTTACCATAGAAAGAAGGATGTAGGCTGGCATGGTGACGGTGTACCATTCAAAGGGCCCTCAATTTGACCCCTACATCAGGTCCTCCTCTTCCCAGGTTGTCTGGGTGAGGAGTGCCCATGATTCAAGTTTCCAGAAACAGCCCTGGTGTATGGCCAAAATCTAATAGACTGTGGATGTTGGAAAAAAGGAAGGGGATCTAACCTAATCAGGATTTCTTAATTGCACTTTTCCAGTTCAGGTTCAAGGCGATTTATAGGAAAGAAGCCCTTGCAGCTTCATGAGGAAATAGTTACATCACATTGAAGAAAAAGGTTATACACTTCCCCTCCACATTCGCGGTGATAGGGGAAAAGCATGGCAGCGAATACCAAAAAACCGCGAATAACTTTTTGTATGTTGTTCACGGTTTTTCGGTAACAAACCCCTAAAAAAGGATAAAAAAACCGTGAATAACCTAACCTGATTTGCTCCGGGAGCAGCGATTGCCTCTGTTCAACACCGGGAGCAGCGATTTCCTGTGACATAAATTTGGAGGCGGAGCCAGAGAATGAAAAACCGCAAATAATCAAAACGAAACCGCGAATACTGAGGGGGAAGTGTACTGTTACAGGAGGGAGGGAAAGATACAACACATTGCATAGGATGGTTACATTGTAGTAAAAGGGAAGCAGGTATAATGCACTGCGGAGACGGTTGCACTGTCAAGGAAAGAGTGCAGAGACATTAAGTTGAAAGAAAATTGTCAAATAGATAGGTTTTCAGTCATTTCCTGAAGGTGAGGTAGTTTAGTTCAGTTCTTATGGATGTGAGAATAATAATAATAATTTTATTTCTTATATACCGCTATACCATAAGTTCAGAGCGGTTTACAACAAGATACATACAATGAGTGTATGAGATGTGAGGGGAGAAGAAAAAAAGTACTTTCTGGGATACAAATTACAAATGGAAGAGAACCAAGTTGGTTTGAATCAGAAGGATGTATCTAGTCAGAGATTGGGGTACAAGGGGAGAACAATTTGGGTGGAATACAATTATAAATGGGAAGAGCATGAGTTAATCTAAATCAAGAGAATTGGGGATTGGGATGGGAATAGCTGAGGGGGATTGGACAAGAATTGGGATTAGAATTTGTTAAAGAGACGGGCTTTCCAGGTTCTTCTGGTGACTTATGTGAAAAGGGTGTTGAATGGCTGCTTGTACTTCACTCCCTTGGATGAGAAGATGATCAGTTGGTGGGTGGTGTTTATCCTGGTTAAGGTGAAGAGGGAGGAGGAGAACAGGTGTAATATGTGCTCCGGTGCGTTAATGTCCAGTGTAGGGGTACCCACACTTTTTTGGCTTGCGAGCTACTTTTAAAATGACCAAGTTAAAATGATCTACTGACAATAAATTTTTTTTAAAAAGCCACAAAGCACACTGTACGCAAAGAAAATGTTAATTATCATTTATATTCAGGTTTTTTTTTTTCAAAGAGGTCAAGGCAGATGACTTTAAAATATGCAATGTCACCTCAGTAACAACTATACAAAAATAGACAAATATACCCCCTCCCCTTTTACTAAACCGCAATAGTGGTTTTTAGCATAGGGAGCTGCACTGAATGCCCCGCGCTGCTTCCGACGCTCATAGGCTCCCTGTGCTAAAAACCTCTTATTGCGGTTTAGTAAAAGGGGGCCCTAGTGCAAAATATAAACAGCAGATATAAATTTGGACAGATTTTGATCACTAAATTTAAAATAAAATAATTTCTTCCTACTTTTGCTGTTTGGTGATTTCATGAGTCTCTAGTCTCTGGTTGCACTTCCTTCTTCTGACTGTAAATCCAATATTTCTTTCTTTCTGCCTCCTACATGCTTCCTCTCCTCCAGACCTCATTCCATTCCCCAACCAACATCTTTCTCTGTTCCTCCATGA
Organism: Geotrypetes seraphini; assembly: GCF_902459505.1. Taxonomy (NCBI): domain Eukaryota; kingdom Metazoa; phylum Chordata; class Amphibia; order Gymnophiona; family Dermophiidae; genus Geotrypetes; species Geotrypetes seraphini. Next base: position 178,828,265 of record NC_047084.1, on the reverse strand, counting down.
GTCTAACTTTTTCTTCCTCTCTCCCTGCCTCTCTTTCTTTCTCCCTGCCTCCCACAAGCCACCATCACCAATTTCTCCCTGCTTCCCCGATGCCAGGCCAGGAATGTACAAGCGCCGGACCCACAGCCTTCCCCCTGATGTCAATTCTAACATCAGAGAGGAAGTTCCAGGCTAGCCAGGCAACGATTGGCTGGCCTGGAACTTCCTCTCTGACGCCAGAATTGATGTTGGGGGAGTTGGGGGAGGAAGGAGCCTGTGGGTTCGGCGCTTGTATGTGCCTGGCTTGGAAAATTACTTTACAGTTTTTGAATTTTAATTGTAAGTTTTATTTCTAGTTTTGCAACTAGAAAGATGTGCCTGCAAGTTTCAAAGGCAGGTGGGAGGTAACAGATATGTGTGCATGTCCAAACAAAACCAAAACTAACAGTACACATTGGCACCTGTTCTGTGCCTAAATGTGAAAATTTTACAAGGCTTGCTTCAGGTACAAAAGAATAGGTGCCAGTGTGTGTTGGCATTTGTTTTCCTTTGGAGATGCAGACAAAGAAACCAAGCTTACTGCAAAACCTTTGTGGACATATGTCTGGCATACTTCTATCCTATTATCTGCAAAATTTTCTGCTCATAATATCTGACTATGTTTAACCATGAGCCTTTCTGCATAGACCCCTAAGGTTGCTAGCAGTGCCATGTTGAAAAGAATGTCTGTCTTGACCAGATTGTAAGCTCTTTTGAACAGGGGTGGTCTCTTTTATGTTGGATGTTCAGCGCTGCATATGTTTAGTAGAACTCTAGAAATTAATAGTACTAGTAAAAGAATGGATGCCAAAACGGAGCCCGGTGGCATGCTGCAAGGGAGAGAATGAAGTAGTGCCCGTACAGGTAGCTGGAACCTCAGTCACTTCTCCCCACTGCACCAGGTTCCTCTGTTTCTAGATATACAGTGTGGTCTCTGCTGTAAAGATACCCTTGGATCTTAATCTCTTTCACCCTTTGTTTCAGCCTAAAGCTGGGTTAAATCTGTCTGATTTATGAGTTAACTGCCATCTTTATCAGGTGACCTAGCTAGTTGTCTTTGATAGAACAACCATGACTTTGTTGTACCCCTTTTGGGCAACTATAGCCACTTCTGCTTTCCAGACTCCTCTGCTGAAAAGAAGACCAAGGACTCCTTAATCTGTTTTTTTGGTGTGGTATATATGTCTCCTAATATAAACCAGTTTTTCACGTGCTGAAGAAGATGAAGGAATCAAAAGTGGCCTAGAAGCAAGAGGGTAGTGGTCAATGAAAATCACTCTGAGGAAAGGGATGTTACCAATGGTGTGCCTCAAGGTTTAGTTCTTGAGCCTATTCTTTTTAACATTTTTGTAAGCAATATTGAAGGGCTGTCTGGTAAGATTTGTCTCTCTGTGGATGTAGACACTCCTGATGGTGTGGGAAAAATGAAGAAGGACCTAACGAAGCTTGAGGAATGTCTGAAATTTCATATCTAAGATTTAATGCTAAAAAATGCAAGGTCATGCAGTTGGGCTGCAAAAACCCGAGGGGCTGAAGAGACTTTGTGCATGAAAGAGGAGCGGGACTTGGGTTTGATAGTATGTGATGATCTAAAGGTATAATAAAAACAAGTGGAATTGTCCAATAAGAAAAGGTGCAACAAATAAAGATGTCTCTCAAGGGTCGAGTATTTTTGGAAGAATAAAGGATAACCTGATTGTCCAGATGAGTTGAGAGACATCTTTATTTGTTGCACCTTTTCTTATTGGACAATTCCACTTGTTTTTATTATTCTGTTTTCTGTGGATTTGTTTCCCCTGTGTTTTGCGTTTATGATCTAAAGGTAGCCAAACAGATTGAAAAGGCAATGGTGAAAGCTGAAAGGATGCTTGGATGCATAGGGAGAGGAATAGCTAGTAGAAAATGGAGGTATTGATGCCACCGTATAAGACTCTGGTGAGATCTCATTTAGAATATTGTGTACAATTCTGTAGACCGCACTTTCAAAAAAGATGGAGTCAGTCCAGAGGAAGGTGACTAAAATGGTTGGTGATCTACGTCATAAGGCGCATGGGGACAGACTTAAAGATCTCAATATATATATTTTGGAGGAAAGTTGGGAGATGGGAGATATGAAAGAAATGTTTAAATACCACCACCTACTACTACCACCACTACTACTACTACTACCATCCGTTCAGTCGTGTCCAACCCTTGGAACTCTGGTCATACCTTGCTTTACCAAAGACCAATCTTGCGGCAGTATTTTGAATTAACTGGAGTCTTTTTTTCATTTCCTTTGCTCAAATCCATGTAAATGGAGTTACAGTAGTCCAGTTGTGCCAAAATGATGGGTTGGACTAAAATACAAAATGATGTTGATAAAACAGGTGATGGATACTTTTCAGTGTACGCACACTGAAAAAACCATTTCTTAATCTGATGGTTTACCTGACAATGAAAAGAGAGGGAGGAGTCTAAAAAGATTCCCAACACTCTAGAAGAAGACTCAATTGACAGATCATCACTGGGATTAAGGGTAATTGAACTAGGGAAGTTTGCAATTTCTGGACCAAACCAAAGTAATTTTGTTTTTATTGTGTTTAATTCCATTTGAACCAAAAATGACCACGAATGTAATTTGGATAAGCAAGAATTTATGTTGGCTGTAAGATTAATCAAATTATGGTCGATATCAAGCAAATAAAAATATCATCCAGATAAGTAAATAACGATTCAATAGGGCTTAGTTTATAATATTTTAATGTAGTCATGTTGATATTAAAGAAGATAAGTTGATGTCGAGCACTCCATTATGAGAATTTTAGAACTTTATAAGAATACTAAGGGCCTCTTCTATCAAACTGCACTAGCAGTTTTTAGCGCAGAGAGCCGCACTGAATGGCCCGCGCTGCTCCTGACGCTCATGGGAACTCTATGAGCATCAGGAGCAGCATGGGCCATTCAGCGTGGCTCACCACGCTATAAACTGCTAGCGTAGTTTGATAGAAGAAGCCCTAAATGTTTGCAACTAAGATGATAAAAACGCTTTGAAAGAGAACATAATACTTAATAAGGATACTGACTTTTCCTCTCGCTATCAAATGTAGGTTATCTAAACAGAATTTTACTATCTCCGACTCCTCCGTCAGCCCCCATTCTTCCTTTTCTCTCCTTCCTTAACCCAAACTGAGCGTATATACAGATAGCCTATAGTCTAGCTACTATTTGAATCTAGTGTAAATGTGTTGTTTCTTTATGCCCTCACCTGGAGTACTGCGTCCAGCACTGGTCGCCATACATGAAGAAGGACACGGTACTTCTCGAAAGGGTCCAGAAAAGAGCAACTAAGATGGTTAAGGGGCTGGAGGAGCTGCCATATAGTGAAAGATTAGAGAAACTGGGCCTCTTCTCCCTCGAACAGAAGAGATTGAGAGGGGACATGATCGAAACATTCAAGGTACTGAAGGGGATAGACTTAGTAGATAAGAACAGGTTGTTCACCCTCTCCAAGATAGGGAGAACAAGAGGGCACTCTCTAAAGTTGAAAGGGGATAGATTCCGTACAAACGTAAGGAAGTTCTTCTTCACCCAGAGAGTGGTAGAGAACTGGAACGCTCTTCCGGAGGCTGTTGTAGGGGAAAACACCCTCCAAGGATTCAAGACAAAGTTAGACAAGTTTCTGCTGAACAAGAACGTGTGCTGGTAGGGCTAGTCTCAGTTAGGGTGCTGGTCTTAGACCAGAGGGCCACTGCGTGAGCGGACTGCTGGGCATGATGGACCACTGGTCTGACTCAGCAGTGGCAATTCTTATGTTCTTAACTTTGGGGCCCTTTTACTAAGCTGCGTTTAGGCACTGTTGAGCACCTAACCCAGTAAAAAATTATCTAATGTGGAGCGCAATAAAATGTGTTGCCATCTCCATGTGATAAGCATGTGGTATTTATTTTTTTATTTTTTAGGGAGGGGGCATGTTTGGCAGAGAATGGTCATGGATGCACTAATCATTTATTGTGCTAGACGACATTGCCATATTAATTAGTTGGCGTGTATATAACACAGGAGCCCATAACACCTCCTACATAGGAGGCAGTAAGTGCTTCCACAGTAATTTATTTCAATGGCTGCACACTACTGCTCTCCCTTCGTATTCACGGGGGTTAGGTGCAGAGCCGGCCTGCGAATAGTGAAAAATCAAGAATAAGTGGCCGGCTCTGACCCATCCCCACCTCCCTCCTGTGTCCCCGGACCTTACCTGGTGGTCTAGCGGTGACGTGGGGCAGGAGTGATCTTCCAATGCGCCTGCCCCATGTATGTAAAAAAAAGTGGTTTAAACAATTGATTTATTATCCAAGAAAACCCCCCTTTCTTTGATGATGGCATTAACACATAGCCATAATGGAAACAAATGTAAAAAAAGCCCGTTTTGACAGCTGTGCTAAAAATGAGCTTAGCATTGCAGGAAAGGCTCGCATAAGAATGTGCTAAGCCCATTTATAAGTGGAGCATAGTAGAAAAGGCCCCTTTACTCTTAAAAGCTAATGAAGATGTATGAAGTTAGTCCAATAGAAATCATCTACAACTTGTTAGCAGGGTGACCAAAATACTTTATTCAGGATTGTAATCATCTCACATTTTTCATTGTATTAAATCTTCATGTTGCATAGGTATTATGGACAGGTAATGATGATATTTTAAAAGTGTGTATTGAAAAGCACATCAGAGGGGAGAGTGTGGTGCAGTGGTTAAAAGCTACAGCCTCAACACCCTGAAGTTATGGGTTCAAACGCACGCTGCTCCTTGTGACCCTGGGCAAGTCACTTAATCCCCCCCCCCTCCTTGTGAGCTCACTGGAACAGACAAGGGAAAATGTTTGAGTACCTGAATAAATTCATGTAAACCGTTCTGAGCTCCCTTGGGAGAACAGTATAGAAAATTGAATAAATAAGTAAATTATTCTGAGTAAGAAAGTATTCTAAAATAATTTAAATTTTTTTTCTAGAATTTCCTTCTTTTTTTTCATTTCTGGTCTCTGAAGTAGAGAGTTGCGCGGGGACAGAAATCCCACCCGTCCCCACCCGTCCCCGCCAAAATCCCACCCATCCCCACCCGTCCCCGTGAGGAATCCCTCCGTCCCCACCCGTCCCCGTGAGGAATCCCTCCGTCCCCGCGAGGAATCCCCTCCGTCCCCACCCGTCCCCGCGAGGAATCCCCTCCGTCCCCACCCGTCCCCGCGAGGAATCCCCTCCGTCACCATCCTTCCCTATAAACTTCAGAAATAGTTATTTTATTTAATTATGCTACTGAATTAAAGGCTCTGGTAGAGACCCATTTACAAATAAGCATAGAGACTATTAATTTGGAAATATTAATTGGGAAGAATACATACTTTGTAAATGGGTTTCTACCAGAACCTCTAATGTAAATATAAAATATAAATACTCAGCTGATGAGAACCCACAAACTGTCAGCTGAGGACTTCCTTTGCAGTTGGCCTGGGGTCCCTTTTGCCAAGCTTGGCAGGCAGCAGTAGCGTCCCTGAGTCACAGATGCTGGCACCTCAGTGGCTCATGGATGCTGCCAGCGACTGCTGCGCTTGGTGGAGGGGAGTTCTGACCATCTCTAGAGGAGGTCCTCTGCTGGCGGTGCTTGGGGATCCCCACCAGTCACAGCAAGGGCCAACAAGTACTTCAACACTGTAGAAATAAAACCAGAAATGCATTTCCTTTTCTTTTGAACACAAAACAAAGATATCTGCCATATACATTTCCTAAGGCAGATGACTCTATGCAATGTCACCTCGGTAACAAAATACAAAAATAGACAAATACACCCCCTCCCTTTTTACTAAACCACAATAGTAGGTTTTAGCACAGGGAGTTACGCTGAATGCCTCGCGCTGCTCTCAATGCTCATAGGTTCCCTGCGCTAAAAAACAATATTGCGGTTTAGTAAAAGGGAGCCATAGTGCAAAATATAGACAGCAGATATAAATTCTCAAAACAGACACATTTTGATCACTAAATTGAAAATAAAATCATTTTTCCTATCTTTGCTGTTTGGTGATTTCATGAGTCTCTGGTTGCACTTTCTTCTTCTGACTGTGCATCCAATCTTTCTTCCTTTCTTTCAGCCTCCTGTATGTTTCCTCTCCTCCAGACCTCATTCTCTCCCCCAACTTTTTCTTTCTGTCTCCCTGTTCCCCCTTCTTTCTGTCTCTCTGTCTGCCCCCTTTCTTTCTTTCTCCGTGCCCTCCCCCAAGCCACTCGGTTTGCTGCCACCGCCATCGGGGAATAGTCCCCAAGCCACCGCTGTCCCAAGCTTTCCCTGCAGAAGCGTCGCGCTGACCAGCATTCCGCTCCCTGACGTCAATTCTGACGTAGGAGAGGAAGTTCCGGGCCAACAAGGCATTTCTCCTCATTCCATCCAGCCTGAGCCCCATCTCTCCTTGATCCAGCATTTCCCTTCTGTGTCTGTCAGAATTACCATTCCACCTATTTTCCAGCATCACCCTTCTTTGTGTCCATCTCACCTATATCCCTATCTCACCACTTTTTCAGAATCTTCATTTGTCTCTGTCCTTGTCTTTACCCCATATTCACCATTTGCCCTTTCAATGTCTTTATCTCCCCCCCCCACACACACTTTTTCAGCATTACTTCTATGTCTCTATTTCACCTCCTCTTCATGTCCCCTCTGTATCTCTATCCTTATTCAGAAGGTCCTGCTTACCCTTTCTCTTCTTTGTGTCACTATCTCCATTTTCAGCTTTCCCCCCTTTTCCTTTGTTAATGCACCCTGTAGCCAGAATCTTTCCACCCTCCCTCCACTCCGGCCCAACCCAGTATGAAATATTTCCTTTTGTTTCTCTCCCCTCTCTCTTCTCCTCCCTCACCCACGAGTCCTGCATCTGGCCCTCTCCCTTCTACCTGCACCTGGCAACACCCCCCTGCTCCGCGGCTCTCTTAAGCAACTCGTCAGCAGCGGTGATCAAGACAAGCTGCCGACATCGAGGCCTTCCCTCTACGAGTCCCGCCTTTGTGGAAAAAGGAAGTTGAAACAAGCGGGACTCGCAGAGGGTAGGCCCCGACGTCAGAAGCTGCTGCTGAGTTGCCGAAGAGAGCCGCAGGTAGAAGGGAGAGGGAGATAGGAAGGCTGTAGAAGCTCCGGAGCATGACACCGAACCCGGCCAGGATGATTTCTTTTTCAGGCTGCTGCTGCCGCTGCCATCCCCCACCCGAAATGACAAAAAACAGCCTAATGCCCGCGTCGGGAAATAGCCATGCTGAGCAGTGAGCTCAGCACGTACACAGATGAAAGCCTTGCTTGCTGATTGGTCCGGCGGCACGGTGGGGCGGGGCCGCCGGACCAATCAGCAAGCAAGGCTTTCATCTGTGTACGTGCTGAGCTCACTGCTCAACATGGCTATTTCCCGACACGACGCCAGACTTGTAATCTGCATGCTTGCATCGCCAGAATTTAGGTAGGTTGTTTTCATCCCCGTGGGAGTCCCGTGGGCAAGGGGGCGTCCCCGTGGGAGTCCCGTGGGTCAGGGGGGCATCCCCGTGGGAGTCCCGTGGGCCAGGGGGCGTCCCCGTGGGAGTCCCGTGGGCCAGGGGGGGAACCCGCGGGATCCCCGCGGGACCCGCGGGATCCCCGCGATCCCCGTTCCCGTGCAGACCTCTACTCTGAAGGAGCAAAATGAAAAAACCTTTTACTTTGCTCGTTGTGGCTTTCACATCTTCATTTAGTCCTTGAAACTTGTACTAATTCCTGGAATTAATTTTTTAAGCAATCAGACTTTGAATCTTGGCTCTCTCTTCAATGCAGTTTCAAACAAAAAGAGAGAAAAATTGCTCATTGCAGCACAGTAGGTAGGATCTGCTCAGAAGACCCCAACATAATTGACTCATATAGGTTTTCATACTAACAGGACAACTCCTGAGAAGATGAAAGACATAGGAAAAAATAATTCAATTCTAAAAGCAGTGGAATTATTTAGTCAAGCAGCTGCCAAGGAGCCTTTCTTTGTGCATTGCTGCAATGTAATTTATTGTAGTGAGAAATTAATTGAAAGCTTCTCTAATAACAGGAGATATAATTGAATGTTTCTGCAGGATGATGTTTTGACAGTGATCCGCCGGGTGGATGAGAACTGGGCTGAAGGAATGCTGGGGGACAAAATAGGAATATTCCCAATTTCCTATGTGGAGGTGGGTAAACTAGAAGTCTGTTTGCTTCTCACAGATGACTTTGAAATTAATAGAAACATTTTTGTGCTTTAATAATGCAGTTCTTCTAGCTCAGATATCCTTTTTTTTTTTTTTTTTTACTGTAACCTTCTGTTACCCGTTGTAATCCAGTTTCATATTGGCCGACTTTAGGTTGATTGACCTCTTTTATTTCTTCGCATATTTTTTTTTTTTTTTACCTTTGAATTTTTTTTTGTTTTGGTTGTTTCATGTTTGCACTGTTCAGTATAAGATTAAGAATTTTGGATGAAGAGGTCTAAAATAAGGTGAGCAAGTTTGAAGGTGTCCTGGAGCTCTTGGAGACTTCAGATCCTTGTTTTACTGTAATAGTTTGTATATTGCTTTCTGACCAAATGGAACCACAACAGTTTTCAAAAGTATTCAGGTAGCAACCTTTGAAGTTCCTGCTATATAATGTAGAGAGGAAAAAAAAAAGAACAATATTTAATATTACCTCATTGCACTTGTTATAATAGCTTAAGCCCCCCTTTCTTTTCTCATTTCTCCTGTTGTTTTTGATTTGGAGTGTAAAAGAGAACTGAATGAAAGCTGAGGGTTCATATTGCCGAATGCCCCCCCCCTTCCTTCCTTGCAGTGGTGTCACATTGAGTCTTGGTATAATGAAAGCTGCTCAGTGGTTTCAAGCAAAAACTGTAGTGGTGATTAAGGGATGTTTTTCCCAAAATCTCCATACAGCAGTGTCATTAATGTTTTATGCACGTTTATGGTGTGTGTTATATTGAACTTCCATTTCTTATAAATTCCTCATGGCTTTGTTTCAACCACATATCCTGAAATCTCTTAATGTCTGTGATGGCTGTATGTTTTCAGATATTTCTTTTTATTGTCTCTCAGAACTTATACCAGTTTTATACCAGACTCAGTTGTTTAACTTTTTTGTTATTCTATGGCAGGGGTAGGGAACTCCGGTCCTCGAGAGCCGTATTCCAGTCGGGTTTTCAGGATTTCCTCAATGAATATGCGTTGAAAGCAGTGCATGCAAATAGATCTCATGCATATTCATTGGGGAAATCCTGAAAACCTGACTGGAATACGGCTCTCGAGGACCGGAGTTCCCTACCCCTGTTCTATGGGATCATGAGTGTTTTTTGAGAAATTGCAAGACTGGTCATTTAAATAGCAGATGAAATGTAGTGTTCTGTACTCCTACCTTCCTAGACCATCTCCCGATTCCCTATGCACTGTCTAGAACTTTACGCTCTACTCAACAAAATCTCTTAGGGCTCCTTTTACGAAGCCGCATTAGCGGTTTAACACGTGTAATAGCGCGCACTAATTTGCTAGCCGCTACCGCCTCCTCTTGAGCAGGCGGTAGTTTTTCAGCTAGTGCGGGGGTTAGCGAGCGCTAAAAATGTGCGTGTGATAAAGCCGCTAACGTGGCTTCATAAAAGGAGCCTTTAGTCATTCCTTCCTGTAGACAAATTTTTTATAATACCACTAGATCCGCCATATTTTCAGGAACTGCCCCAATCCTGTGGCACGCTCTTCTGACTCGCCTCAGAATGGACACTTCCATTGACAAGTTCAAAACTTCACTTAAATCCTTTATGTTTTCTGATGCATTTAATATAACCCCCTCTTACTTATGAACATTTCCCAACATTAGAAGAAACTTAAAACATTGACCATCATCTATGTTAACCTTTGGTGACAGCCTATGAAAGGCATCCCTTCCTTCCTCTCCATTTCCTCCTCTTCTTTTCTATTAAATTTTGGAGTTCTCCCCTTCTTCCCTCCATATGTACCCCCTCTCTAACTTACATACATAGTAAATGACGGCAGATAAAGACCTGAATGGTCCATCCAGTCTGCCCATTATGTTTTATTTCCTCTCCTCGCCATTAAATGGAATGATATCCCCCTTTTTTTTTTTTTAAGGAGTTCCAGTTCGTTTCAATTTTTCTGTAAATCTTTAAAAACCACTCTATTTGCTAAACATTTTGAAAATGAATTATTTTGAAATTTTGCTGTTGCCTTCTATTTATCATTTGTAAATCATTCCCTGTTTATTTAATTGCTGTAAACCAAGTCTAGCCTTCTCAGACTAGCTTTAGTTTAGTTTAATTGTAAACCGCTCATTCAGTCCTGATGGACAGTGTGGCGCAGTGGTTAAAGCTACAGCCTCAGCACCCTGGGGTTGTGGGTTCAAACCCACGCTGCTCCTTGTGACCCAGGACAAGTCACGTAATTTCCCCAGTGCCCCAGGTACATTAGATAGATTGTGAGCCCGCAGGGACAGATAAGGAAAAATGCTTGAGTACATGTAAACCATTCTGAGCTCTCCTGGGAGAATGGTATAGAAAATTGAATAAATAAATAAACTCTGACACCTTCTGCCGGATATGTGGCAGTTGCCAAGAAAGCAAACAGAATGCTAGGAATTATTAGGAAAGGGATGGTAAATAAGACCAAGAATATCATAATGCCTCTGTATTGCTCCATGGCGCTACCTCACCTTGAGTATTGCATACAGTTCTGGTCACTGTATCTCAAGAAAGATGTAGTAGAATTAGAAAAGGTTCAAAGCAAAGCTACCAAAATGGAAAACAGGGTGGAACTCTTCCCGTATGAATAAAGGCTAAAGGGCTGTTCAGCTTGGAAAAGAGACAGCTGAAGGGAAATATGGTTGAGGTCTACAAAATACTGAGTGATATATAGTAGAATGGGTAAAACAGATTTTTTACTCTCAAAAATTACGGAGACTAGGGTACACTCAATGAAGTTACCTAGAAATGCCATTAAAACAAACAAGGAAGAAATATTTTTTCATTCAATGAATAGTTAATCTCTGAAACTAGACAGAGGATGTGGTAACAGCGGTTATAGCAGTTAGCATAGCTGGGCTTAAAAAAGAGGTTTGGACAAGTTCCTGGAGGAAAAGTCCATAGTCTGCTATCGAGACAGTCATGGGAGAAGCCACTGCTTGCCCTGGGATAGGTTGCATGGAATGTTGCTGCTATTTGGGTTTCCGCCAGGTACTTGTGACCTAGATTGGCTACTGTGGAAACAGGATGCTGGGCTAGATAGACAATAGGTCCGACACAGACCCAGTATAGCTGTTCTTATGTTCTTATGAATTCAAGATCCCCTTGGCCAATATCTCTTCTCCCTGGGCCTACTTTGAATATTCTGGTATCTAGTAGAGTCCAGACGGGTACAATTCCTATTTGCCCTTGCAAGCATTGAGGCTCATTTTCAAAGCACTTAGACTCACAAAGTTCCATAGGTTACAGTGGAACTTTGTAAATCTAAGTGCTTTGAATATACATCTAATTGGGTTCAAAATAGCACTGGTGACCCCTAGTTGTAGTCTTGCAATACTACCACTAGGGGTCAGGTTTCTGTATAAGGCTCTCCCTCTAGACCCCAGGCTGCATGTTTTCTATCAATGGTAGACTGATTCCTGAACAAAAAGTCCATCAACCATTATTAATCATGTAGACTTGGAAAAATCATTGCTTTTCTCTTGATATGAGCAAAAATCGGATCATCTTTGGGATCCTGCCAGTACTTGTGTCCTGGATTGGCTATTGTCAAAGTCAGGATCGTGGGCTTGATGAACCTTTGATTTGACCTAGAATGACATTTTTAAATGCTTTTAAGAAGAGAACATACATCATTTCCATTTTTGTTGCTTTTATTCAGTATTTTTTTTTGGTAGGAAAAATGTACTGGTACTCATATTGTGCAACCTTAGGGGTAGGGTCATTATAGCTCTGCCCCTGCAGTAACCCACACCCTCTCCCTCCCTCCCTCCCTCCCTCCCTTCTGTTCTGTGTCAATCTCACCCCCTGCACTCCCCCCTTCCATTAACCCATAGACAACTTTCTCTCTCTTCTAACCCCCTATTTCCTACATCTCCCTTCTACTTCCTGGTGTCACTCATTTATTAATTCTCTCTCTCACCCTCCCACCCTCACTCATCCCCAGCCACAGTCTGTCACCTCTCTCCTTACATCTTCGCTCCCCCCCAAGTCTAACCTTCATTTCGGTGTTTGAAAAGTTGGCGGCCGTAGCAATTCCCAAACATTGCCCTGTTGCCAGCCCTGTCTCTTCTCTCTACTGCGGCCAACCTCTGAGGAAACAAGAAGGAAGTCGGAGAGGCAGGCTGCAGTAGGGAGAAGAGGCTGGTCCAGTGGCGGGATGGCATTTGGGAATCGCTGCTGCCGCAAACTTTTCAAACACCGAAAGGAAAGTTAGACTGGGGGTTGAGGAATGAAGGGGGGAGATGACTACGGCCATGGGGGAAGAGGGGGGAGGCGGAGCAAGTAAAAAAGGTACTAGTACTGGCTGCATATGGGCACAGAAAAAAAGCCCTGCCTTTATTTCTTATGGTAGTCCTAATTTATTCAGCTAAACATGCTGTTTTTCCTAGTATTACCCTAGTGAGGCTGTTCAGATTTATCAAATTAAAATTTTCTTTACCACTTAACTATTGGTGAATATTAGTGCTTTCCCATTAAACTGTGTTGGCCTGGAGAAAATAAAGTAAAATGAGTTGATGTTCATGAAATATAAAAGTACTCAAGAAGAAGAGTACAAAAAGGATGAAAATGAAAGAAACCAAGAGAGAGATACATCTGGGAAAAGCACAGGCGGAAGAGCAAACGGCTAGAAATATAAAAAAGAGAGACAAAAAATTTTTCTGGTATATTAGTGAAAGAAGGAAGATGAAAAAATGGAACTGCAAGGCTGAAAGAAGCTAGGAACTGCTATGTGGAGAGTGATGAGGAAAAAGCAAATGTGCTAAACAAATACTTCTGTGTTCATGGAAGAAAATCCTGGAGAAGAACTGCAATTGGATGGCAAAATTAAATGTGAGAATGGCCTGGATACTGCGCCATTCGTAGAAGAAAGTGTTTATGAACAATTTAAAAAATTGAAGGTGGACAAAGCCATGGGATCAGATGGCATCCATTCAAGGATACTGAGAGAGCTCAGAGAGGTTCTGGTGGCTCCTCTTAAAGATTTGTTCAATAAATCCCTGGAGACGGGAGTGGTTCAATGGGATTGGAGAAGAACGGATGTGGTTCCTCTTCACAAAAGTGGTCCCAGAGGTGAAGCAGGCAACTACAGACTTGTATGCCTCATTTCGGTTATTGGAAAAATAATGGAAGCGTTGCTGAAAGAGAAGATAGTGAAATTCCTAGAATCAAATTTACAAGATCTAAGACAACATGGCTTTACTAAAGGTAAATCATGCCAAACAAATCTGATTGAATTCTTTGACTGGGTAACCAGAGAATTAGATCGAGGAAGTGCACTAGATGTAATTTAAATTTCAGCAAAGCTTTTGACACAGTTCCTCATAAAAGGCTCTTGAACAAACTTGAGTGGCTGAAGTTAGGACCCAAAGTGGAGAACTGGATTAGAAACTGGTTGATGGACAGACGCCAGAGGGTGGTGGTTAATGAAATTTGCTCGGAGGAAGAAAAGTGAGTAGTGGCATGCCACAAGGATTGGTGTTGGGGCCAATTCTGTTCAGTATATTTGGGAGCAACATTGCTAAAGAGTTAGAAGATAAGGTTTGCCTTTTGTGGATGATACCAAGATTTGTAACAGAGTGGACACCCTGGAGGGAGTGAAAAAAATGAAAAAGGATCTGCAAAAGTTAGAAGAATGGCCTAATGTTTGGCAACTAAAATTCAATGTGAAGAAGTGCAGAGTAATGCACTTGGGGAGTAGAAATCCGAGGGAACTATATGTGCTGAGGGGTGAGAGGCTGATATGCATGGATGGGGAGAGGGATCTTAGAGCACTGTTCTTCAACTGCTGGTCTGCGGACTGGTGCCAGTCCGCAGGAAATTTCTGCCAGTCCGTGCAGAGCCGGCAAGATTACAGTCCCGTTTTCAGACCTCCTGTCCCGTTGTCCCCACACACAGCTTCGGGACAGTGTCCCTAAGCTGTGCTCGGGTACAATGGGACAGGTGATAAGAGCAGGGGAAAGGAAGGAGGGAGTTTTTGGGGTTTTTTTTGCGTGACAGGGAGGGAAGGAGGTAGGCAGGCAAGCAGGCTGGCTTTGGCCAGGGAGGGAGGGAGAGAGGTAGACAGGCAGGCTGGTTTCGGGGGTGGGGGTGGGACAAAGTGTGGAAGGCAGTGAGAGGGACATAGGAAGGAAGCACTGGGGGCACTAAAGAGATATGAAGGAGGCACTGGGGGCACTAAAGACATGGGAAGGAAGCACTGGGGGCACTAAGGACATGGGAAGGAGGCACTGGGGGCACTAAAGACATGGGAAGGAGGCACTGGGGGCACTAAGGACATGGGAAGGAGGCACTGGGGGCACTAAGGACATGGGAAGGAGGCACTGGGGGCACTAAAGACATGGGAAGGAGGCACTGGGGGCACTAAGGACTTGGGAAGGAGGCACTGGGGGCACTAAAGACATGGGAAGGAAGCACTGGGGGCACTAAAGACAGGAAGGGGCACTAAGGACATGAGAAGGAGGCAATGGGGGCACTAAAGACATGGGAAGGAGGCACCAGGGGCACTAAGGACATAGGAAGGAAAGAGGGAGGGAATAGAAAGGGACAATTCTTGGGCCTGAGTGCGAAAGAAAGAAATGAAAGAAAGGATACACAGTCAGAAGGAAATGCAACCAGAGACTCATGAAATCATCAGACAGCAAAGGTAGGAAAATGATTTTATTTTCAATTTAGTGATCAAAACGTGTCAGTTTTGAGAATTTATATCTGCTGTCTATATTTTGCAATATATTTGTCTATTTTGTATATTAGTCCTAGTAGTTTGCCGGTCCACAAAATAATTATTTTATTTCTGCCGGTCCACGGGTGTAAAAAGGTTGAAAAACACTGCCTTAGAGCGATAGTGTCTGAGGATCTGAAGGAAACAAAATAGTGTGACAAGACAGTGGCTGTAGCCAGAAGGCTGTATAGAAAAAGGCATAACCAGTAGAAGGAAGGAGGTGTTGATGACCCTGTACAGATCATTGGTGAGGTCCTATCTGGAGTACTATATTCACTTTTGGAGGCTCTATCTGGCAAAGGATGTAAAAAGACTTGAAATGGTCCAAAGAAAAGTGACAAAAATGGAATGGGGCTTGTGCCAAAAGATGTACAAGAAGAGAATGGAAGACCTGAATATGTATGCTCTACAGTAGAGGAGAAGAGGGACAGGGGAGATATGATACAGATGTTTAAATACTTGAAAGGCATTAATATAGAAACAAATCTTTTCCAGAGAAAAAAATGGTAAAACTAGAGGGCATGAATTAAAGTTGTGGGATGGCAAACTTAGGAGTAATGTTAGGAAATTCTTTTTCATGGAGAGAGTGGTGGATGACTGGGATGCCCTCCTGAGGGAGGTGGCAGAGATGAAAACAGTGATGGAATTCAAAAAAGCATGGAATGAACACAGAGGATCTCTAATTCTGCATGGTATGTGTCCCATATATGGTGATTTGGTTTAGGATGAGCTGGGGAGGACTTTGACAGAAGCTCCAGTGACAGGATGATTAGGACAGGCTGGAGTGGGCTTCAATGGCAACTCCAGCTGTGGGAACCTAAAGACAGTATTAGGCAGCCTTCTATGGTCTATTGCCCAGAAATATTAAAGAAAAGACAATTTAACCATGAATAAATTGTATAATAAGTGTGACTATTGGGCACAAAGGATGGACTGTTCAGGTCTTTATCTGCTGTTATTTTCTGTGTTACTATGTTAATCTATTCTAAACCAATCTTGCGTTTCTAGCCTGCTTGATCCCCATAATAGGTCCAAAGCGACTCGCTAGAAAACCTCTTATTCTGCAAGAATTTCATTTTTTGTTTTTGTACTCTGTTTTTATCATCATATCTGAAAAGCAAGCTAGGGACTTTAAGAAAAGCCCCAAAGTGCTCACAGATTTTAACAAAACGTCATGCTGCATTCTGTAGCTGAACTTAGGCGCTGGTAATATAGGCCAGGGTTTTAAAAGTCTGCATTTCTGGTGCCTAAGTTTATCGTAGAATTGCACCTAGTGGTGCCTAGTGACTCCTAAGGCCAACTCCGCCCCAAAAACATACCTACTTAGGCATGTGGCTTCACTAAGTGCCACTAGGTGCCCAGGTGTTAGCTGCTGGTCCCAGGAGACGCCTAGATTTTTTTTTTTAATTGAACTTTAATGGCACAATGAATTTATCTTGCCACTTAAAGCTGATTAAAACAATTAAGTTAGGTGCTGGCAGGCACAATCTACAGTAGGCATATGCCAGCATCTAACTTTATGTGGCCCTTACAGAATTTAGAATTTCTCTCTATGTGCTATTGTGGTGCAGTCTAGGTAAAATTGGACGAATATCCAAAGTATACATATTGAGATCTTTAAGTCTGTCCCTATATGTCTCTTATGATGAAAACCTTCCTCTGGACCAAGTCCATCCTTTTTATATCTTTTTGAAGGTG
The DNA here is from genome assembly GCF_902459505.1 of Geotrypetes seraphini. NCBI lineage: Eukaryota > Metazoa > Chordata > Amphibia > Gymnophiona > Dermophiidae > Geotrypetes > Geotrypetes seraphini. The sequence continues at coordinate 178,811,592 of NC_047084.1, read as the reverse complement.
TGGTCTCCAGAATTGTACACAATATTCTAAATGAGGTCTCACCAGAGTCTTATACAAGGCCATCATTACGTCCTCTCTCCTACTGGCTATACCTCTCCCTATACACCCTAGCATCCTTTTAGCTTTTGCCATCGCCTTTTCAACCTGTTGGTCACCTTAAGATCATCACATACTATCACAACCAAGTTATGCTCCTCTTTCATGCACAAAAGTTCTTCATCCCTTAAACTGTACCATTCCCTCGGGATTTTGCAGCCCAAATGCATGACCTTGCATTTCTTAGCATTAAACTTTAGCTGTCAAATTTCAAACCATTCTTCAAGCTTTGCAAGGTCCTGACTCATGTTGTTCACACACTATCACGGGTGTCTACTCTATTGCAGATTTTGGTACTTACTTCCACTTTTGAGACGAGGGCCACATCTGCCCTTTTCCAATGCTCCTGTACCACTCCTGACTCTAGAGAAGCATTGAAAAGGTCAGTAAGTGGAGCCACCAGAACTTCCCTACCCTCAGATGTCCTGCGGTACCGGCATGTCATGTGCGTTAGTGCCGGTGCCCGAAGATCGGCCTCCTCTTCTTTGCTGGGCCTTGAGCCGGTGCTGGTGCCGAGGCCAAGATGGAAGTAAGAAGCCTGTTCGAGTGGGTCTGGGGGACTTCAGATCGCGGCAGGAGGGGGGACCGGATCGTGGCAGGGGGGTGTTGCCACATCGCGGCGGGGGGATGCCGTATCATGGGAGGGGGGGAAAAGGGTGCCGGATCACGCAGGGGAGGGGCCTTCTGGGGGAGCAAGAGAGAGAGAGAGAGAGAAAACAGAAGAAAGGAAATTGTTGATGCCCCTGTACAAGTCATTGGTAAGGCCCCACTTGGAGTACTGTGTCGAATTTTGGAGGCCTATCTCTATAAGAATGTAAAAAGACTTGAGGCAGTTCAGAGGAAGCAACAAAATGGTGTACAGAGTTAGTGCCATGAGATGTTTGAGAAAAGACTAGCAAATTTGAATATGTATATGCTGGAAAAAAGGAGAGAGAGAGAGAGAGAGAGGTGATATGATACAGGCCTTTGAGAACTTGAAAGCTATTAATATTCAAATAAACCTTTTTCAATGACATAAGGGTGGTAGAACTAGAGAACACGAATGAACATTGCAGGGAGATAGATTTAGGAGTAATATCAAGAAATATGCTTTTTTACAGAGAGGGTGGTGGATGCTTCCGAGAGAGATGGCAGAGACTAAAACTGTGAATGAATTTAAAAAATGTGTGTGATAGACACAGGGAATGCTTAAATAGAATGAAGATGGAAACACAACATGGTTGTAGAAGTGGAAGCAAGAATAGTGGAATCTGAGATGGATGCTGGACAGACTTGAATGGTCTGTCCCACAAATAGTGAGAGACAAAGAAGAGTGACCAAATCCAGCTAGAGGGAACAGAAGCTGATGCCGGACAGGCTTGTACGGTCTATGTTCTGCATACACAAGATATAGGTGAAGGTTCAACAACTCCAGCGTGGTGTTCATTTTATTGTTACATATTGTGAGTTGGGGGGCGGGGGAGACTGTACAGCTTAGGAGGGAGGTGAAGGCATCTTGACTGGTATGTGGTATACTGGTGACATATTCAACTTATCATTCTCATCATGTTTGGCTGACATGGTGGTGACTCCACAACCAGCATTTAAACATGGGTGACCTGGGCCTTCACGGTGTGAAGGGACAGGTCTCTGGTCACTTGTTTGGCAGCCCAGATGGACCATGGGGTTCTTTTTCTGCTTTCATTTACTGTGTGACTGTGTTATTTCCTATCATCTAGCTACTCCCATCATCTGTTGTCTCTTTGTATGTCTCTCCATCCAGCCATGTGCAAACAAACATGCATACAGGCAAACAGGCAGATGAACTGAGCTTCAACAGGCAGTAATGCTATAATGGAAACACACCCATAAAAGCAAACTTTCTATTGTACAATGTGATGTCTCGTTTTAAAAATATTTTGCCTTTGAATGTTCTGTCAGTAAGATTACCTAACTGGCTAATCACCTCCATTCATGTAATATTTTTGTTTTACAGTTCAATTCAGCAGCCAAACAGTTGATAGAGCTGGACAAGCCCTCAGGTTCTGGGTTGGACTCTGGAGAAGGTACCTCAGGGGCAGCCTACAGCAATTCAACCCAAAAGCACACTGATACTAAGAAGAACACCAAAAAACGGCACTCCTTTACCTCCCTTACCATGTCTAATAAGTCCTCACAATCTTCTCAAAATCGGCACTCCATGGAAATTAGTCCTCCTGTTCTCATCAGTTCCAGTAACCCCACTGCGGCAGCTCGTATAAGTGAGTTGACTGGTCTGTCTTGCAGTGCTCCTTCTCAGGTAATGGACTTGGAATCAAATGCAAGACTTCAGTAGTCTTTAATCTACATAAGACATATCTTTTGTTGCATCTTTCATAGAAGAATATCCCAGAATGTTTTGCAATTATAATTTAAGAGTGTTGTAATATTGAGTAGTGTGAATTAATAATTGATGTTAACATGTTCTTAGCAAATTAAGAAATCAGCAAATGCTGACAATCTCTAGAAGAAGGGACAGGGAAGGTGAATTTAGAGAACTGAGATGGTGAAGTAGTGTGATTGATAAACCACTCTAGTGGAGGATAAAGAGAACAATTTATCACCAGTTTTTACAGAGCTGAATAACAGCAAGAGGAAAAGACATCAACTATAGTAGTAGTCTTCAAATTGTGGAATAAAACTAAAAAATGGATAACAGAATTTCTAGTCCTGTAGAGGGATATCTTTTCTTTGTGTACGTCTGTGTCTAAAGAAATACTTAGCTAAGTTTTCAAAATACTTAGCTAGGTTTTCAAGAGGATGTTAATAGGTTTGAAAAAAAGACATTGTCTGATATCTGATGTATGTTGGGCAATAAAGAAATCTTGTAGCACCTTCAGTAAATATTACAATCCCTCTATGACTCAATGTAGTAACCCAGTCTGATATTTTTCAAAGTTCATCCAAGTTATTTTGATCCTTTCATTTATTTGTGTCACTATAAGATGTATCCCATTTACCGTATTTTCACGTAGATAACGTGAAACGTGAAACGTGCACATGGGTATAGCACGCGAAAAACACAAATTTATGTACAGAAATTTTTATATACCGCGCACACCCTATACCGCGCATGCTGCCCGACTCTCCTTTCGCCCGCCCCGACTCTCCTCTCCCCCTTGAAGTCCTGTCCCCACCCTGAAAGCCTGATGCCCCCCCGACGTCCTATTCACCCCCCCCACAGGACCGCTCGCACCCCCACCCCGAAGGACCGTTATTCGCCGATGACGCCAAACTGAGTAATGTAGTGGCCAAATGCACAACAGACGAAGATTCAGTGCCCGACAACATGATGCACGACCTACTCCTACTGGAGCGATGGTCTAGGACAGTGTTTTTCAACCGCTGTTCCGCGGCACACTAGTGTGCCGCGAGATGTTGCCTGGTGTGCCGCAGGGCCGCCGGGCCCGGAGCTGACAGGGGGCCCGAGGCAGGGGCGCCAGTAGCTCGCCAAGGCAAAGTGAGTCGATCACCCAGGACTCACTTTGTCTTGGCGATCTAATCGATAAGTCTTCTTCTCCCCGACGTCAATTCTGCAGTCGGAGAGGAAGTTCGGGCCAGCCAATCGCTGCCTGGCTGGGCGGAACTTCCTCTCCGATTGCAGAATTGACGTCAGGGAGAGCATGCGTCGGCGTCGGCTTTGGGGCCTGTTATCCATTGGTGGGTCCTGTTCCCCGATGGCAGTGGCAGTGGCTTGGGGAACGGCAGGGAGAAAGAAAGAAAGGGGGCAGGCAGGGAAACAGAAGGAAAGAAGAGAAACAGAAAAAAAGAAAGAAAGGTCAGGGAGAGAGGAAGAAAAAGTTGGGGGAGGGAATGAGGTGTGGAGGAGAGAAAGCATACAGGCTGATAGAAGAGAAGAAAGATTGGATGCACAGTCAGAAGAAGAAAGTGCAACCAGAGATTCATGAAATCACCAGACAAGGTAGGAAAAATGATTTTATTTTAAATTTAGCAAAGTGGAGGCAGTATTACCACAGTTTTCAAAGGAATTTGCCCAAATAACTTAATAGTTAACTGGGTAAATTCCCAGAGATGAAAACTTCCCTTCACTTACTATGCACAGTTCTGAATTTATATCTGCTGTCTATATTTTACAATATGGTCCCCTTTTACTAAACCGCAATAGTGGTTTTTAGCGCAGGGAGCCTATGAGCGTCAAGAGCAGCGCTGGACATTCAGCGCAGCTCCCTGTGCTAAAAACTGCTATTGTGGTTTAATAAAAAGGATGGAGGGTATATTTGTCTATTTTTGTATGCTATAAAAACCAAATACAGAGAGAGACTGAGAGCTGTTGACGAAGAGCTACGTGTGTGTCTTTCTTCGATTCCAGCCAGAATATCAGCTTTGTGTTCAGCCAAACAGGCCCAGGTTTCGCACTGAATAAAGTATTTTATAATTTTTATAATTTTTATTTCGTAATAAAGTAATTATAAAATACTTTCTTTGTGTTTATTTGATTCCTATTCAAGAGAATTACTTTATATATAGTCAATATAGGCAGAGAGTTAAATTTTTTAACATTTTCTAATGGTGGTGTGCCTCGTGATTTTTTTCATGAAACAAGTGTGCCTTTGCCCAAAAAAGGTTGAAAAACACTGGTCTAGGACATGGCAACTCAACTTCAATGCCAAAAAATGCAAAGTTATGCACCTGGGCAGCCAGAATCCATGCAAGTCTTATACCCTTAATGGCGAGATCCTAGCAAAAACGGTAGCAGAACGAGACTTGGGAGTAATCGTCAGTGAGGACATGAAGTCTGCCAATCAAGTGGAGCAGGCTTCGTCCAAGGCAAGACAAATCATGGGCTGCATACGAAGGGGTTTCGTCAGTCGTAAGGCGGAAGTCATTATGCCATTGTATAGATCCATGGTGAGGCCCCACCTGGAATACTGTGTGCAATTCTGGAGGCCGCATTATCGCAAGGATGTGCTGAGACTGGAGTCGGTGCAAAGAATGGCCACCCGGATGGTCTCGGGACTCAAGGATCTACCATACGAAAAACGGCTTGACAAATTACAGCTATACTTGCTCGAGGAGCGCAGAGAGAGGGGGGACATGATCGAGACGTTCAAGTATCTTACGGGCCGCATCGAGGCGGAGGAAGATATCTTCTTTTTCAAGGGTCCCACGACAACAAGAGGGCATCCGTTGAAAATCAGGGGCGGGAAACTACGAGGTGATACCAGGAAATTCTTTTTCACTGAAAGAGTGGTTGATCGCTGGAATAGTCTTCCACTACAGGTGATTGAGGCCAGCAGCGTGCCTGATTTTAAGGCCAAATGGGATCGGCACATGGGATCTATACACAGGGCAAAGGTAGGGGAGGGACATTAAGGTGGGCAGACTAGATGGGCCGTGGGCCCTTATCTGCCGTCTATTTCTATGTTTCTATGACCGCTCGCACGCACCCGCACCCCCACCCCGAAGGACCGCTCGCACGCACTACCACCCGCACCCCCACCCTGAAGGACCGCTCGCACCCCTACAGCCTCCCGACCCCCCATCATGTAGAAGCTCCTACTGGTGTCCTGCTGCTTCCTCTTGGCGGTCTCGACTCCCCGACACGATCGGGGCAAGAGGGAAATCAAGCCCTCTTGCCCCAGCCAACCGCGGCACCCCCGACACGATCGGGGCAAGAGGGAGCTCAAGCCCTCTTGCTCCCCCGACTCCCCGACACGATCGGGGCAAAAGGGAGCCCAAGCCCTCTTGCCCCGCCGACTCCCCAACTCCCCGACAATATCGGGCCAGGAGGGAGCCCAAGTCCTCCTGGCCCTGGCGACCCCCCCCCCTAGTTGTTCGGGCCAGGAGGGAGCCCAAACCCTCCTGGCCACGGCGACCCCCTACCCCCACCCCGCACTACATTACGGGCAGGAGGGATCCCAGGCCCTCCTGCCCTCAATGCAAACCCCCTCCCCCCCAAGAACCTCCGACCGCCCCCCCAGCCAACCCGTGACCCCCCCTGGCCGACCCCCACAACACCCCCACCCCCCTTCCCCGTACCTTTGTGTAGTTGGCCGGACAGACGGGAGCCAAACCCGCCTGTCCGGCAGGCAGCCAACGACGGAATGAGGCCGGATTGGCCCATCCGTCCCAAAGCTCCGCCTACTGGTGGGGCCTAAGGCGCCTGGGCCAATCAGAATAGGCCCGGGAGCCTTAGGTCCCTCCTGGGGGGGGGGCCTTGGGCACATGGTCGGGTTGGGCCCATGTGCCTCAGGCCCCGCCCCCAGGTGGGACCTAAGGCTCCCGGGCCTATTCTGATTGGCCCAGGCACCTTAGGCCCCACCAGTAGGCGGAGCTTTGGGACGGATGGGCCAATCCGGCCTCATTCCGTCGTTGGCTGCCTGCCGGACAGGCGAGTTTGACTCCCGTCTGTCCGGCCAACTACACAAAGGTACGGGGAAGGGGGGTGGGGGTGTCGTGGGGGTCGCGGGTCGGCTGGGGGGGCAGTTGGAGGTTCTTGGGGGGGGCGGTCGTTGGGGAGAGGGGGGTTTGCGTCGAGGGCAGGAGGGCCTGGGATCCCTCCTGCCCGTAATGTAGTGCGGGGTGGGGGTAGGGGGTCGCCGTGGCCAGGAGGGTTTGGGCTCCCTCCTGGCCCGATATTGTCGGGGAGTCGGCGGGACAAGAGGGCTTGGGCTCCCTTTTGCCCCAATCGTGTCGGGGAGTCAGGGGGGCAAGAGGGCTTGAGCTCCCTCTTGCCCCGATCGTGTCGGGGGTGCCGCGGTTGGCTGGGGCAAGAGGGCTTGAGCTCCCTCTTGCCCCGATCGTGTCGGGTGTCGGGACCGCCAAGAGGAAGCAGCAGGACACCAGTAGGAGCTTCTACATGATGGGGAGGGTCGGGAGGCTGTGGGGGTGTGAGCGGTCCTTCAGGGTGGGGGTGCGGGTGTGAGTGCGTGCGAGCGGTCCTTCGGGGTGGGGGTGCGGGTGCGTGCAAGCGGTCCTTCGGGGTGGGGGTGCGAGCGGTCCTTGGGGGGGGGTGAATCGGACGTCGGGGGGGGAACTATGTAAAAAAAATTTTGTACAACGCGCTCACGCGTATAACGTGCAAGGGTATGCGTGGTACGTAAAACCCACGTATAACGCGCGTGTTATATGCGAGAAAATACGGTAATAGAGTTCAGTGTAGGAAAGAGGTCTCCAGGAATAAGTCTTGGTATTTGCAATGGGACCATATCATCATTGCTTTCATGTCCCAGTTGAGAGCTAGGAAAAAGGAGATATTGATGCCCCTATACAAGACTCATTTAGAATATTATGTACAATTCTGGAGGCCGCACCTTCATAAAGATATAAAAAGGATGGAGTCGGTCCAGAGGAAGGCTACTAAAATGGTGTGTGATCTCGTCATATGGCATTTGGGGACAGACTTAAAGATCTCACCATCCGATCTTCCGTTGTTATTGCCAGCATGCCAGCATAGAGTTTGGAGCAAACGCTTGAGGTGTAAATTAACAACGCTCTCTGACACAGTTGATTTTATGGCAAAACAAGATCCTATGTTGGAGAATTGAATGCTGGCAATACCAAAAGAAGATCGGATGTCGAGGGACCAACATCATTTGGAGTATGAAGGCCAGCTTTTGAAGTTAAGTGGCAATTGCTTTTCTTTTCCCTGTGCACGTGGTGGATGTTTGGTCCAGTCGTTAAAGTTACATTTGTTTAAAGTGGAGTTTTTTGCCCATGATAAGACTATGAATGGCTTGAAATCTTGATTAGATTGCCATCTTAATTATAAATTTTTGAGGCTTTTTCTCCACTATTTGATTTAAATGTGTGTTTTCTGAGGTCAGATCCACCACTGGCTGATAACATATTAGCATTTTTTAAATATATTTTGTTATCAATACCTATTTTTGCTTGAGAGACGTTTAAATACCCATGTGGCGTAAATGCGCATGAGTCGAGTCTCTTTCATTTAAAAGGAAGCTTTGGAATGAGAGGTCATAGGATGAAGTTAAGAGGTGATAGGCTCAGGAGTAATCTAAGGAAATATGTTTTTACAGAAAGGGTGGTAGATGCGTGGAACAGTCTCCCAGTAGAGATGATGGAGAAACAGACTGTGTCTGATTTCAAGAAAGCTTGGGATAGGCACGTGGGATCTCTTAGAGCAGAGGTACTGCAATTTGGCCCGCCAGCCAATTTCAAATCTCTCCCAAAGCTGGCCCGCTTGTACAAGCGCTGCATCATTTGTAGGTTCATGTGGCCTGCAGAGGATCGCTGGTCGGCAGTAGTGATCCTCTGCAGGCCGCCGTAGCCTCAGCTGCACGTTCCCTCTAGCGTGGTCCTGCCCCTCCTCTGACGTACGGGACCGCGGGCGGCCTGCTAGGATCGCTACTGCTGATCAGCGATCCTCTGCATGCCGCGTGAACCTGCAGAGTCAGATCCCAAACAGACCTGCAGCTGAGGAAAGGTATTTTGGGGGTTTCCTAAAGGGAAGGAGAGAGATCAAGGAGGCACACAAAGAGAGGCACACATTCCATTTTCTATTCATTTATTACAATGGTGTGTCCAGGAGGCCTCATTTATTCCAGGGAACAGTTTTTATTATTTCAACACCCACCTGCATGCTTCTCAACCTTCTCTGCCCTCAACCCCACCGCTACTCCCTTGCTACCAGGCCCCTGCAGTTATATTATTGAATAATAATGCACTACACCCTCTCATTCACCCCAGCCTCAACAAGAGCACACACATACACACAAAATCAGAACAGAAAATCTGACCCCCATGCCTGTCTAGGACCTAAAAGAGAGAGGAAAAGTCTTTTTTATTTATTTTGTTTACATCACAGAGCCGGCGTGGGGTTGGAGAGGTTGTAACTCTATACTTCTGCTAAGACTAAGGGGTCTTTTTATTAAGGTACACATTTAGTGCGTGCTAAATCGGTTAGCATACCTTAATAAAAAGACCCCTAAGTATCTAAAAAAAAAAAAAAAAAAAAAAAATTTGGCCCGCAGCGTAGCCTTTATTTTCAGATTTCGGCCCCTTATGTGAATGAGTTTGACACCCCTGTTTTAGAGAGAGGAAGAGATAATGGTTACTGCGGATGGGCAGACTGGATGGGCCATTTAGCCTTTGTCTGCCATCATGTTTCTATCAAGGTGTTTAATCATAAAGTTAGTGTAAGAAACGGATCTTAATAAATGTTCTTACAAAGAAGTCTGGTAGGTGACAAATTTAATATACTTCTTATTTCTTTTCTTAGATTGTAAAATTATTACCTCATTAAACCAAGCATTGTGTAGAATAAACTATTCAGCAGTTGACATGGTCAGACCCAGATCTAGAGAGATGATTCTGTGTCATATTTAACCTTTTCCTATCGTAATAAATTTTACGTTACACTGGTTCCAATTGTAATTATTTTAGCAAAGTGTTGTATTATTTACCATTATCATTTACGGCTATTGTAAACATAATGTAAATAAGTCATAAGTCTGTAAATTCAAATATTTTGTGTTCTTGTCGTGTACTGTATGTCCCATGCCATGGGACATACGATTGCAACGACATTTTTGGAATGTCCCGTCATCCGCGACACATGATAGGAAAAGGTTAAGATCTGCTGCTTCAGTCTCAAATTTGATTTGTGCAGGTTAGAGCACATATAGGAGGAAGACAGAACATATTTTTAGGCCAATCTTCTTTGCTGGCAGTTGCCCTAGGACAGAGGTTCCCAAAGTGTGATATATGTACCCCAAAGGGTATACAGCACTGACATCGCAACTGTTTTCAAGTGCTGAATGTTTCCTGTCCTCCTTCCTTCTCTCTCTAAGCCAGCACCATCTCTCCCATTCTATCCTCCCTGTCCTAATTTACCTGAATCACTGCCAATGGCAGCAGCTGAGTGATTCAGACAGGCAGTCTTGAATCTCTGGCTAGGCCCCACCCTGCCTCCTCGATACAACTTCCTGTTTCCTTGAGGGTGGGGATTAGCAAAGTTCCAAGGCTCCCTGTCTGAAGATTCAGGTAACAGAAGCTAGACTGCAAGAAGGCTGACAGAAAGAGGTGGTGCAAAATTGTGGGAGGCTATGCTGCTGCTGGACTTGGGAGGGATGAAATAGGCCAGGGAGTGCAGCTGGCCCTAGAGATAGGAGAGGGATGGGTGCTACTGGTTATGGGGGCAGGAGAGGGAGGGGTGCTGTGGCTGCTAGACAGAAGGTAGGGATGAGAGAGAAGGGTGCTGCTTGATTTGAAGTGGGAGAGGGAAAAGTACAGAGCTGCTGGCCCTGGTGACAGGAGAGGGAGGGGTACTAAAGGCACTGGGGGTAAGATAAAAGGGAGAGGTGCTGCTGGAACTGGGGAGAGGTTTGAGAGAGGGAAATGAGAGGAGAAAGTACTGCTGGACCTGGGGAAAGGATGAGAGGGAGGAGTGCTGCTGAACCTGGGGGTGGGGAAGGAGGAAGAGAGGGAAGGGTGCTTCTGGATCTGGGAGGGATGAGAGGAAAGTGTTGCTGGACTTGGGGAGAAGAGTAAGATGTTCTGCTGGAGTGGGAGAGAGAGAGGTGCTGCTGGATCTGGTTGGGGAGAGCTGAGAGGGAGAGCTGCTGCTGGGCTGAGGGAAGGAGAAGAAAAATGTGCTGCTGGACCTAGGGAGAGGATAGAGAGAAAGATGCTGTTGGACATAGAGGGAAGGAGAGAAAATAGAGATGCTGCTAGACTTGGCGTGGGAGAGGGAGGGAGAGGTGCTCCTGGATCTAGGGGGATGGAGAAGGAAAGATGCTGCTGAATTGGAGAGGGGAAAGAGAAAAAGAGACTGAATTGAAGGGCAGTACAAAAGGAGAGAGAGAGAGACTGGATAGAGAAAAGAGAGGGGGAGAGGCACTGAATTGTAGGGGAGAGCAAGGAAGAGAGAGGGAGAGAGATTAGCCCCAGTAGGGGTAAGGGCTGGTGGCAGAAGGGAGAGGAAGGGGCACAAAGAAGATGCTGGCCATAGAGGGAGCATAAGGACAGGTTACAGTAAGGAGATGATGGATGTAGAGAGGATATGGACACAGACATTAGGTTGGGGATTCTACTTCCAAAGCCACACTCAGCAAGCTTCCTTTCAGGGGCAATATGCTGTTTGGCCTGGGATTGGATGACCACATAGCTAGCATCCAGGACCAGTGTCCAGAGTCAGTCCCGGACAGCAGGCCTAGGACTTATAAAGGGTAGGCCTGTGGGTCATTTCGAGGCTCTCGCCATTCGCGCCTTTTCTTCTCTGGGTCCTTGTCCCAGAGATCCTTTCAGAGTGCATGGCAAAGATACTCTGGGAATAGAAAATCCCGGGGCTCCACCTCCCATCCAGGTGAAAGATCAGAGGCAGGCTACAGGGCGTTCTGAACGCATGTGAAGCTATCATGCCCAATCAATGGGTCCTGGAAGTCATCAGGGCCGGCAAAAAGTTGGAGTTCACCTGTCCCCTCTCTGCCTGATTCATAGACTTGCCAGTGGACAGTCCAGAAATGTGGCCCAGGTCCAGGCGACTCTCCAAAGGTTGTTGGACATTCAGGCAATTGAACGGGTACCAGACATAGATTCAGGCTCCTGCAGATACTCTATATAATTTGTCATGCCCAAGAAAGGCTCAGAGGATTGGAGGCTGATCCTGGATCTCCAGTACATCAGTGCGGGTCTCAAAGTGCCTAATTTTTGTTTGGAGACCCTTCAGTTGGTTATCGCCTCAGTGCAGCCAGGGAAGTTCCTGACCGCGCTAGAACTGACAGAGGCATATCTTCACACACCAATCTTTACGGGTCACAGGCACTTCCTTTGTTTTCATGTCCTGGAACAGCATTTTCAGATTAAGGCTTTCACATTTGGTCTAGCTACAGTCCCCCCGGACCAAGGTAATAGTTGTAGTAGCGGCTCGCCTCCACAAACTGGGTTACTTGCCCACCCTTACCTGGATGACTGACTCCTCAGAGTGCCCTCACTGGAGGAAGCAGAGAGAGCAGTTCATACAGCCTTAATGACCCTTCAAAGTCTGGGATAGATTGTCAACTTGAAGAAGAGCCAGCTGCAGCCTGTTCAGTCCCTGGAGGATCTGGGTGTCTGATTCCATATGGAGAAAGGCCAGATGTTTCTTCGAGGCACACAGACTGAAACTAGGGAACCAACTCTCCTGGCGGTCCCCTTCGGTCTGAGATTATCTTCAGGTTCTGGGCTTTATGGCAGCCACAATAAAGGTGGTTTCTTGGGTGCTCTCACCCTTGCAGCATTCCCTTCTCTCTCGCTGGTCTCCCCAGAGGGACCCTCTGCATATTTGACTGCCTTGGATAATAGCAACCCACTGCAGTATGGGCCTGGTGATTTTGCCCTTGATTGTTGGCAAACTGGAAATATCTCTTTAGAACATGGAATCTTAAATATTTCCTGTGGTCCAGGAATATGGGAATGTGAAGATAGGCCTCTGTCAAGTTCAAGGAGGCTAAAAATTCCCTCAGAGCCACTGCCACAATGACCGACCAAACAGTCTCCATTTTGAAGTGAGCCATCCGCAGTGCTGCATTTACAGCCTTCAGGTTTAGGATAGGTCTCCAATCGTCTGAGCCTTTCTTGGACACTATAAAGCAGTGGTCTCAAACTCAAACCCTTTGCAGAGCCGCATTTTGGATTTGTACGTATTTGGAGGGCCTCAGAAAAAATAGTTAATGTCTTATTAAAGAAATGACAATTTTGCATGAGGTAAAACTCTTTATAGTTTATAAATCTTTCTTTCTGGCTAAGTCTTAATAATATTATTGTCATTTAGAGCTAAAGAGACCTATGATCAAGAAACTGTTTTATTTTACTTTTGTGATTAGGATAAACATACCGAGGGCCTCAAAATAGTACATGGCGGGCCGCGTGTTTGAGACCACTGCTATAAAGTATATAGAGTATCTGCCTAAGCCTGATTCTTTTTCTGGAATGGGCTCTATGGCTCAAATATCCAAGTCTTTGAGCCCTCACTTGGACCTTGGGTCACTTTTCCTGGTCTCACAGCTGGGGAATCCACAAAGAGATGCATTGGAGGGCGAGAGAACTCTATCTTGTGGCTGTCCCGAATAAGATTTAGGACCCTGTGGTCTGAAGAAATCTGCATCCAAGCCTCCCAGTAAGCTGACAGCCTCCCTCCAATCTGTGGGGGCATGGCTACTATCTTGGCGTCGTGTTTTCTTGGAGGCTGCACCAGCTCAAGAACCAGAAGCTTGATGTCATCTGGAACTGCAAACCTCTGCCTGGATCACTGAAAAAATCTCTGTATAGAGGAGCCACCTTAGTATTGTTGAGAATGTTGTTCCATAGGTCTAAATATCTTGATCTTCGAGCTGCCTGATCTTCGGAACAAGCCTGACTGAGACCTCAGACCGTGTGCAGCGACAGGGGGAGGAAAAAAAAATCACAGCCAGCACCTTAAGTCCAATGGACTTTCCCCAGGGCCAAACAGCCTGCACTCATGCCCCTGATAAATCGGGGTGCGAGCTAGCTCTGAGGGGAATGGACCCTGAACTCCAAAAAACTGTTAGTGCAAGCTGACTATACATCTGAAGGGTTGTCCTGCTAGCAGAAGATTGCTCCCAGGGAATATGCATCTTCTCCCAGGCAGAGCTACCCCAAAGAATGAGGACTTCTGGGCACCACAGCCTCAAAAAGATGAAGAAAATCCCAAAAATAATAAAAGTAAGCAGAGCAAACAGGGAAAACTGAAGGTGGCAGTACAACCCACTAGAGAAAGAAGCGGAGTCTAAAGATGTGTAGATGACATCCTTCTGCAAGCAAATTGCAACCAGGGGTATAAAACCTATTGTTCCAGAATCCAGTGCCCTGTGCTCTGCAAACTCTGTTAAAACACAGATCATGAGATTATATTTGGCTGCCCTATGGAGACTGGAGTAAAGATCAAGTTCTTAATTGAAATTAGGTTCAGAAAGTATCGTCAAAGGGTGCACATTTTTCTTCAAGGTCATAAATGAAAAAGTATCATCTAAAGCGTATTTGTTGATTCTTACTGTGACATATCCAAATGGACTAAAAGAAACCTCAATTCTTTGCTCCATATAAGAATAAGGTTAAGGGAACACATTCATCTTTGTGGCCTAAAAGTAGCTAAATATGTATAAAATAAGTGTTCTTTTTTATGTCACTGAAAAGCAATCAATGTTTGATTCTTTGGAGAAGGCGTGGTTATGTGCTGGAGCAGGAGATACTACATATATCCTAGGGCAGTGTTTCCCAACTTCCTCAAGCCAAGTAACCCCTAAGTCGAACACATTTCAGCTGAGTACCCTCAAGCTCCAAGCAGCAGAGGTTGTAAAATGGACATTTTATTGTTAAAACAGTTAACTAACCAGGCAACACACCACACATAACAAATACAGGTCACTACAACTGGCGTATAGACCAAGACACAATTGGCATGAGTGGTGTGCTCAATTTAAAATCTACAAAAAAGCTATTGAAGAGTCAAAGGAGTACTATGCATGTCTGATTAATGAGGCAGACAATAATAATAATAATAATTTATTTTTTTGTATTTAAAACCTTATTTTCCATTTTTAATAAATTGACTAAAGTGGGTCAACTTACTACAATTAGTGAAATTTTGCAACCAACATCTACGGAGTTAGCTGACTTTTTTCAATCCAAAAGTTAGCAAAATTAGAGAAACATATGATTTAAATTCAGATAAGTTCTTATCAGGAGCTGATTACAAATAATATACCTTGTGACAGACTTTGGGGCAGATTTAGGGCTCCTTTTACTTCCACTTAATTGTTCCTGTCATTCGATTCTAACAGATTTGGAGCTCCTGTCACCAAGAGAACTATCTCCACATGGCTAGCAGAATGTATCACTTTTTGCTATGCTTGAGCTGGGCTATCACTAGCAGGTAATGTCACAGCATATAAAGTTAGAGCTATGGCAACCTTCAGTAACTTATCTCCGTTCCACTCCCACTGAGGACATTTGTCAGACAGCCACTTG
Organism: Geotrypetes seraphini; assembly: GCF_902459505.1. Classification (NCBI taxonomy): domain Eukaryota; kingdom Metazoa; phylum Chordata; class Amphibia; order Gymnophiona; family Dermophiidae; genus Geotrypetes; species Geotrypetes seraphini. The sequence goes on along the minus strand of NC_047084.1, from coordinate 178,796,529 downwards.
GTCCTCGGTTCATATCTTCACATCTCACTACTGTTTGGAAAATCATTCCAGATGAGATAGTTGGTTTGGCCAAGTAGTTCTATAAAATGTATTTTCTGTTTAGATGCCAACTACCCGCTATCTTCTTTTTCAAAGGCCCCACGGCAACAAGGGGGCATCCATGGAAAATCAGGGGCGGGAAACTACACAGTGACACCAGGAAATACTTCTTCACCGAAAGGGTGGCTGATCGCTGGAATAATCTTCCACTACAGGCAGCGTGCCTGATTTTAAGACCAAATGGGATCGTCACGTGGGATCTCTTCACAGAGAAAGGTAGGGGAGGGTTATTGGGGTGGGCAGACTAGATGGGCCATGGCCCTTATCTGCCGTCTGTTCTATGTTTCTATTGTTTCCAGTTAGGGAGTCCCACATGTGAGAATACACTTGCCTGCTTGTCCGTAACAGGTGTTATCCAGGGACAGCGGGCAGATATTCTCACAACCTTCCCACCTTCCCTAGTTGGCTTCTTAGCTTTTTTACTGAACCGATGGTCCTGCGACATCAGACAAGAAGGCACTGGTGTATACAAAGTTTGGGCAATATCAAGATTTTCAAAAGATTTAAAGTGACAGTACACTTTTTATAGTGTTCATCATACCAGGCTCCATGGATGGCATCTCACCACATTATTATTTGCTGATAATTGTAGGGTATAAGGTATGGTATGGTAATATCTCCCTGCTGTCTCCGGATAACATCTGTTACAGGTAAGTAACTGTGCTTTTTCAATTGAAACATGAAATTCTGTCTATCCTTGCAAGTCCCAGTAAAAATTCAATTATAGTGCCATCTTCAGTTTTATCCTTTCAATAAAAGTGCTCTGGACTAAAGCCAAAGTGCTTTCCAGAGAAAGCAAAAACATCTGCACTGATCATCCCCCAGCCAAATGCATTAAAATCCAATGTTGATATTTAGCATGCTTTTATTATGGGAGACATCTTTCATAATGCAGGCAGACAATGCCTTTTTCTTTCTCTCCCCTCTCCCCCCCAATTTGAAAGTCAGTGATTATAAAACCTTCACCTCTTTGTACTTTGGACTTCATTCAAGATAGCAATATTTCATGTAGGATGCTGAACTTGATTCTGCAAGCTGTGTTCCCCAATGCTGCTATATGAGGGTGGTTAGAAAAGTTTGGTTAAAAAACCCCCCACCAAAACAAGTTCAAGAAATATTTTAAAAAATTTGACAAAACTTATTTTTCCAACAGGATGGAAAAACTGGACACTTGTTGGACTAAGTGGACAGGCCACAATGGAAACTATGTTGAGAAATATAACTGTTTTCAAAAAATATTTGTTTACCATATATACTCGAATATAAATTTAGATTTTTGGGCCACAAAATGGTCCAAAAATGGGAGTCTCGGTTTATATTTGAGTCTTCCTCCTCCACTGCCAATACCCTCCCAAACCGGTAGACTTCAATAAGTACCTGCATCCATGTCCCTACCCCACCCCACTGGCTGGTAGCTAGTGTTCCCTGCCTCCCTCATAAGTAAGAGTAACCCCCCAGGCCTACCGTGACTTCCCGGTGGTCTAGGGGCACGATGAGGCAGGAGTGATTCACACTCATTGGACTGCCCATTCTTTCTCTGCAGCAAAAATGACCACCGAGACTTCCAGTGACAATCTCGTGAGGCTTCAACAGCTTCGCTGCAGGCTCTCTTGCTTGTGAGGGGAGGGAACACTAGCTGCTGGCTGGTGGGGATAGTGGTGTGGGTGCAGGTACATGCTGAAGTCTGCCAGTTTGGGGGAGGAGGGTGGGCAGTGGTGGAAGGAGATTACAAGGGAGGGTAGGAGGAAGGACGGTAGGGCACCACAGGGAAGGCAAGGGGAAAATAGTAGAATATAAACCCTCCACTTTATATTTATATTCAAGTTACCATTTTTCCCCTAAAAAGAGGTGCAAAACTGGTATCTTGGTTTATACTTGGATAGATTTATATTTGAGTATATACAGTAATTTGTTTTTTTAATCAAATTTTTCAAACCGTTATATATAGCACTTTAATAGTTACTTGTGCCTGCAGTTAGTGTGGTATTGTAGACTACCAACAAGCAAATTTTGGGCAATATGAGTGCATCATTGAAATAATTCATTCAGCTGTATTCTTGGTTTCTGGAAAACCCCAGCTATATTGATAAAAGTCAGCCTCTTCTTCAAGCAAACACATTAAGAACTGACCTTGCTGCAGGCTTCTTAGGAGGATACTTTTGTTAGCACTGTGCTCTTAATTTTATATTCCTACTTCCACTCTTTGGGTTAAGGCCACGGGATAGGATTATTGTTGGAGCTACTCGTAGAGCGTGGAATGCTCTTCCCTTTGACTTTAGGCTGCTGTTTTTTTTCAGTTCTGTGTGTGAATTGAAAACATGTGGGTCATTATTATGAGTTAATCCCCCCCCCCACACACACATGTATTTAGCACCACTATCTAGAGAGGTGGCAGCATTGAGTATATACACATATAGTCAACAGTCAGCTACTGTACCTGTAGCAGTGATATTCATCTGCTTTATCAATAATAATAAACCCCTTAGCCACGCATGCACATTGAAAGTCCATGCCTCGGCATGCGCAGTAGAATAGAACTCTCTCCATCTGCCAGGAGCCTGCGGCGACTCCCCCATCGCCCTCCCTCGGCGACACTGCGAGCCCGGAGCCAGTGGCAACCACCATGGTGGCGACTCCCCCTTCCCGCCCTCGCTCCGTCTGCTGAAGAAACCCCGGGCGAGACCAAAAGGAAAAGTAAAAACAACCACTGCTGTGTAAGAGAAGGGGGCAGAAAAGGGGATATGTGTGAGGAGGAAGCTGCAAAAGGGACATGTGAGAAAAGGGGGCTGGGGTTGGAAGCTGAAAGGGAAAAGATGGGAAAAGGGGCGGACTAAAAAGGGGTTTGGAGCTGGGGCTGAAAATAAGGTACATGTGAGGGAAAGAGGCTTTAAAGGGGGGTTCTTGGGAATGGACCAGGGTCCAAGCCACACTTCAGAGACAAAAGGGGTCAAATAGGAGAAGGAGGCTGGAGTTGGGGTCGGTATTGTAAAAAGGGAACATGTTAGAGAAAGGAGCTGGGAGCTGACAATGGGGATGCGTAAGAGAAGGGGGCTAGGGGCAGAAAAGGGGTTATGTATGAGAAGGAGGCTGCAAAAGGGACATGTGAGAAAAGGGGGCTGGGGCTGGAGGCTGAAAGGGAAAAGAAGGGGGCTGAAAAAAGGGGACATGTGAGAGAAAAGGACTGGGACTGAAGCTGGGGACTAAAAAGGGGGCATGTGAGAGAAAGGGGCTGAAGATAAGAGCTGGAAGAATAAGTGAAGGTTGATGGGGAAAGGGGGAATGGAGAGGGAGTTCTATGGAGGTGAAGGACAGAGAAAGGGGACAGATTTTTAAGATGGTGAAAAAAGGTGGAAATAGGGAAGGTAAAAGAAGAAATGGGAGCCTGAATATGGGGGTAAGACATAAGAAAAATAGTCATACTAGATCAGACTAATCTGTTCTAGCACCCGTTAATGTAATGGGCTTAAATGCTAGTGTATATATATATAAAATTTTTTTTTGAAAGGAAAAGAAACCCCATACTTCCAACTGCCCAGTACCCCAGTAAACATTGTGCCACTCCAATCACTTCTGCTATGCAGCAGGCACTGCCCTTTTACTCTGTCCCACCTCACCTGGTCTAATATATACCCTGTAAACCCCAGAAATCCACCGACTCATTTGTCTGATCCCCTCACCAGATAATCCCACTGCACTTGTAGCTGTGCGTCTATGAGAAAGGAGTGAGTACCAAACTTGGACGGGTCCTCACTGCTCTGCCACAGCGCTATCCGTAGCACAGCCAAGAACTGGTACCTTTTCAGCGGAGAACAATCAGCATGAATAAAAAAGATAGAACTGCCCTCTGGGTGGACCTCCATAAAATCCCTCATCTGCGCCACTGGACACGAGGCGCTACCTGCAATCTGGTGCAACATCATCCATTGCCCCCTCCCCAGATGGTCCGTCTTTGATCTCACAATGAGCACCTACATAGAGCACTCTACAAGCAGTACGTTCTGTAGGAAGAGCCCGCTGGTATTCTCTGCAGCCACTGGGTGCACCAGCAATTCACCTACCTGGAGGGACCTGAAAAACGCCAGGGAAAAAGCTGCCTTGAACAGCCTCTCTTCAAAGAGCTATGACCTACCAATGGTAGTGTGACCAACAGGTCATGAGTGATAGGCAGCCACGGGTCAAGTCTGTGTGGCATGAGCCAACCATAGCTACCAACATCCTGCTGACTAGAAAGCCCGAAGATGGGCAATCCCACCTTAGAGCCTTACAAAAAAAGTCAAACCCTTTCAGCTGACCCTTAAGTGCCCCTGGGACAACCCCAATTGATGAGACTCCAGTACATGGTCTGCCAACAGGGATTCAGAAACTGGACCCAGTAACCAACCTCTCCCCGAAAGGAAGGAAGCAATGACCCAGAAGCCTGCGTTGTAATGAATCCAGGTGGAGGGAGCCACCGAAAGTCTCAGCACCGCCCAGACCTCTTTTCAACCAGGCTCCATAAATGCTCCAGCATCCGCAAACCTTTCGCCCGTGCTTACAGCTCCAAACTGCAAAAGTGTGGAAATTGAAGACGGGATAAGGTGTCAGCAATACCATTTTGCTTTCCCGCAACATGCCGTTCCCAGATGAATAGATTAAATTGCAAACAGCACAGAACCAGCTCCCTCACTAGTGAATTGATCAACAGGCACCGTGTGGACTTCTGATTCACAACCTCCACTACCCCCAAGTTATCACACCAAAAAACTATGCGCCTGTTATGCAATTGCTCTGGCCAGAGCTCACAGGCTACAATCAATGGGAACAGCTCCAACAATGTAATGTTCTGCATGACTCCGAGCAATCTCCACACCACTGGACTGCACACCACTTGCCTTGACAATAAAGACCAAAACAATTCAAAGTCAAAGTTGGACACCTCCAGCTCCTGGATTGGAAGCGTACCATTGAAATCGCAGAGAAAGCGTGCCTACATGTGAAGGTCAGCTTGAATGCCTGATGAAATCCGCACTAAGTGCCTTCTGTCCTTGACTCCTGATGTAGCTACCACTAGTCGATGAGAAAACGCCTACCCCATGAGGAGAATGCAACAGGTGAAGTTAAAGATCCCAGCAGAGGAGTGTGTGGCGCGGTGGTTGAAGCTACAGCCTCAGCACCTTGGGGTTATGGGTTCAAACCCCACGCTGCTCCTTGTGACCCTGGGCAAGTCACTTAATCCTCCATAGCCCCAGGTATGTTAGATAGATTGTGAGCCCACTGGGACAGATAGGGAAAATGCTTGAGTACCTGATTGTAAAACCGCTTAGAAAGCCTTGATAGGCAGTATATAAAATCCTAATAAACTTAAACCAGAGTAGATTTGAGTGCATGACACTTGAGAGATAAGCTCAAGCAAGTGGCGAACCTTACCTTCAGGAAGCCGGGTCACCATTGCCACCGAGTCCAATTCAATCCCCAGGAAGTAGTAGTTGTGCCTTCCGACTTCTCAGCCACCAGGGGCATCCTAAATTCCAACGCCCACCTTTCGAATGTCTCCTTCAAGATCCATTCCTGCATTCATTTAAGTCCGCCACTCCTATGAACAAAAAACAAGCTGAACATTTCAAAATAAGTGCATATGATGGAGCATCCCATTGGCAAGCACCGGTCGAAGTAGAAGCCCTCTTCAAAGTGGAACCATAACAAAGGATAAGACCTAGGATGCATTGGTAACAGGCAGAAAGCTGACTTGATATCACAGTGAGCAAAGGTCATGTGGAATACCATCATTCATGGATTGACCCATGGGCTGCGATAAATTGTGGATTAGACGGTATTTTCCCTGCTCTTTTTTGGGAATCACTGCCAATGGAGAGACCATCATTTCCTGGAAGGGAAGCATACTGAATAGACCTGCATCATGCCCGAAGCCAATCTCTTCCCGCAACTTACTGAGTACCATCGTCCAAAGGTGGATCACTGAAGATGCATTCTGTACACGTGCATTATGCACTTCACCTTGAAATGGAATCTCAAAACCCTCCTCAAACTCCTGCTCTAATACCTCAGTAGCCCCGACGTTACTATACAGCTGAAACGTGCCTCCACTCGACCCCCGCAGTGACACCCCCCCCTTGGAGGCCATGTGGGTGAGCCACAGGTTAATATCCTTAGTGCCCACGACATATGAGTGTTCTACATTTTATCCCTAAATGTCTCATCATAGTTGAGTCACGCCCCAACCTCCGACTGCTGGTATGCATTGAGAACGGAGTCCTTATATGCCAGCAGCACTTCATAATACTGCGGATGGGAATGCCCCAAATTCTAGCGAGCTGAAGGAAGTACCTCACTAGTTCACCATGTTCCACGAAACCACCGCGGGCTTAACCGCACCCCCTTCCTTCTTAACCCTCTTCTTTCCCTTCCTATGCGCTCTGCCTTCCATCAATTGAAAAATATCCAAGCAAATCCGCTTCCTGATCTTGCGACACAAGACTTTAGGCACCTTCTCCCATAACTCGGTCAGTGCCACTAATTCCGGTGCACCCTGAGCCTGGTCACCTTGTGCTGGGGCCCTGTTCGACACTGTCAAAATCCCGACCCCCACCACCGATGGTGAAGAAGAAGTGGATGAAGAAGAGGAAGACAATGAAGAGGACGACGATGATAAAGAAGCCCTCCTCTGCTGCCTGCACTTCCCCTTCCCCTGTTTCCTAGCCTTCTTTTTTCCCAAGGAAGTACCTAGTACCATGTTACCCATATCAGGCCCACGTGGAATTCTAATCACTCCTCCAACAGGTCCACCAGTGACGCCATTAACAGCAGGCACCATATCCGACAACTGTCTGCGTGCTTCTTTGACTACCGGCACTTCCTCACTGGTCCGTGCTGTCACATCTACATTGCTCCAGGAGGGTCCACCCACTGCCATGCCATCGGGAACACACCAACGCAGCTAGGGAGTCTTGTGAAGAGACATCAGAAGAAGGAGCAGCAACAGGATCCCCTGACCAGAACTCCCTTGCACCTGCTGCCATGAACCCACCCCAGGGGGTGAAGGGACAAGGAACAAGGAGGGGTGCCGTACTTCAGGCACGTTGATCCAATACTCGCCATGCTACACCCCCTGACGCCAGCGCACTCAAGGCCACTGACTTAGAGCAGCACAGCGGCTGCATGTACTCTTCAACTAGGTCTATCCAAATCTGGTCAGATGAGCCTTCTTCAGCAAAAGAGTCACTCTTCCTGCAGGGAGATTTCCATCGGCTCCTCCTCCACCGATGATCATCCCAGAGACCTGCCCGATGCTATGGTCAACACCACAGAATGAAGAAAACAGGAAACCAGCCTGGGAAAAAGCCGCCTCCAAGGACCGGTAAGCCCAGTGTCCTTCAAGGTCCTGGCTTTAATCCCTCCACCCGGAATCTCCCGTGATTTTCCCCCTTCCAATCAGATTAAATTCCCCACAGCGGGAAGAGCGCCGCTGCCCTATCCCCACCTTTGGAGGACTTTCTACCCCCCTCCCTCAGCCACGCTGCTACCCAGCTCAAAGGGTGACAACACGAGCAAGCCAGCCAGCCCCATATTACCGTCGCCCATTGAGACCAACTCTCGGGCTCACTTTAGCTGTAATCCACTTATGATGGGTTAAGCAGAATTAAAATGCCAAAATGTAATTATGTCTGGTTGAAAATCTACTTTTTCAGTGGATTTCTTCACTGTACCTCCAGCGACAGTCACTGGTAACATGAGACATCAATTCTGTACTTGCTAGCATTATTAACTGTTTATACAGTAGTTGTGTCTGTTTAAGGCAGTATTGGTAACTCACATAAGGACTCTTTTGTTAATTACTGGCTTGCAAGAGCCCTTTTGTTGTTGTATTGTACACAAAACAAAGCAAGGAGAACTGCAGTAACTTGTACAATGATACAGGCAAAGTTTATTAAAATTATTGCGGTTAAAAACAATCTATCAGGCCACGTACAAGCTGCTCTTCCACGTTCGTCTTCACACAGGCTTCAGCATGCTTTTTGCGATTCAATTTGACTCCTTTCCAACCTAGGACCCCTGAAGAAGGCGTGTACTGAAACACGGACCGTGTCGGGTCCCGTGGTTTAATTTTAAGGTGTTGTTTTTAACCACAATTATTTTAATAAACTTTGCCTGTATCATTGTACAAGTTACTGCAGTTCTCCTTCCTTTGTTTTGTCTTCAATCCTTTTACTGCAGATTTTGTTGGTTCTTCCTTTTTTTGTTTGTGTTGTATTGTACACAACAGAAATCAGTTTTTGCTTCTCATTGAACAACAAATGCACATAAATTGGATCTGGATGTACAGTATTTGTCCTCTATTGTAGGGTAACTAATGACTTCAGCATTTGCCAAATGGATAGCTCAGAAAGCTGGCATTAGACACAATTCCACATGTAAATAGTGACATTTATACTCGTATGTATATATCACATACACATATAAAGGGAAATTTCAGAAAACTGTTGTATGTGTGGAAATCCACCCACAGAGATGTTTTGTGTGGCTTAGGAGGACCTATAATCTATACCAGGGGTGCCCAATACGTCGATCGCGATCGACAGGTCGCTCGCTCAGGCGATCCCAGTCGATCGCAGAGCGGGTTCCCTTCTTCCCTTCTCTTTTTTCCCCTCCTGACTGGCCTGAATTCTGCTGCTGCTGCCGCTGCTCAACATTAAAAAAAAAAAAAACAGCTTGGAGAACTTATGCTCCGGAGGCTAACGTGTGCTTGTACCGGCTTCCCTTCTCTTCCCCCTGAAACCGGAAGTTATGTCGGGGGGGAGGGGGGGAGAGAAGGGAAGCCGGCACGCACATGTTAGAGCCCCGTTCACGGGCTAAAGCGGGAGATAGGTCAGTGAAGCTTGCGATTTGCTCTTCTTGCTGCCAGGTCCTGCCTACTTTCTGTTTCCTCAAAGGCAGGACCAGGATGCATTTCTCCCAATAGGTCGATCTTGGGCCGATCAGCCTTCCTCTCCCCGACGTCAATTCTGCTGTTGGAGAGGAAGTTCTGGCCAGCGGAGTAAGTTCTGACGTCGGGGAGAGGAATGCTGGTGGGCCCGAAGCAGGGAGAGCTTGGCCGGCGACCTGTTATCCGATGGCAGCGGCAGTGGCAGTGGCTTGGGGGAGGGCAGGGAGGGAGAAAACATTGTGGGGGGGGGGGAAATGAGGTCAGGAGGAGAGGAAGCATACAGGCTAAAAGAAGGGAAGAAAGATTGGATGCACAGTCAGAAGAAGAAAGTGCAACCAAAGACTCATGAAATCACCAGACAAGGTAGGAAAAATGATTTTATTTTAAATTTAGTGATCAAAATGTATCTGAATTTATATCTGCTTTCTATATTTTACACTATGGTCCCCTTTTACTAAAATGCAATAGAGGTTTTTAGCGCAGGGAGCCTATGAGCGTCTAGAGCAGCGCTGGGCATTCAGCGCAGCTCCCTGCGCTAAAAACTGCTATCGTGGTTTAGTAAAAAAGGGAGGGGGGTATTTGTCTGTTTTTGTATGGTTGTAAGTGAGGTGACAGTGCATAGAGTCATCTGCTTTGACCTCTTTGAAAAACCCTGGAATAGGAATGATGATTAACATTTTCTATGCGTACAGTGCTCTTTGTGTTTTTTTTAAATTTTATTGTTGGTAGATCATTTTGACTTGGTCATTTTAAAAGTAGCTCGCAAGCCCAAAAAGTGTGGGCACCTCTGATCTATACGCATTCTCCATTTTACAATAGGAATACATGTTGATGAGAAAAAAATGTTCCCTGTCAGATTTTACACCAGCACAGAAGCATGCACTGCTTTTTTTTTTTTTTAGTGCTCATTTTGGCCATGGTTTTAAACCAGGTTTAAGGGAATAATTCTCCTTAATCCCCTGTTTTTTTCCAACTCTAAAATGAAAAACACTAAAAATTTTGGCCTCTGTACTTAATTGGCACCACTTACCATACGTATAGGTTTGTAAAATGGGCAGGCTTACAAGTGTAGAAGTCGTGTAGCTCGTAGTGCAGAAGTAGTGAAAATGCTGCTTTTACGTGAAAGTGTTGAGTTTCTGCTGCTCATTTTTTCAACGTGTATTTTCCTAAAATGGCTGCTTCCTCTACACAAGCAGGTAAATTTGTGTATTCTTGCACATCCTTGTACAAAATGTGCTGGATTGAGCAAAACCTTTGTAAAATACTGTTGGAATTGAGCATGCCCTGCTCTGGATGTCTCAATTCCAGCCTCAAACTTCTGCATAAGATGGGCCTTGATATAGTTTTAAAATCCTGTTTCCTTCTTCTTGCAAAAATTTCTCCATACATAGACCTGCACACAGGATAGTATCCAGCAGCCACACCATCCTGCAAATAAGTTACAACTGAAACACCTGGAAAATTTGTACTAAGGATTAGGGTAGAAAAGCTACAGTGTGAGGGGAATTATGTAAACTTTAAAAGAAATAGCTTTAGTTTGATCTGATCTCATCACTTAGCATGCTTTGCTCCCTCTTTGACAAAAGCCGACAGTGCGGGCCAGCGGGTACATGCTTTGATACCCATAGGAATTAAATGGGCGTTGGTGCATTTTCTGCGCGGCACTCGGCTGTGCGGCTTTGTAAATGTAGTTTTCCAATGCCAGTGTTTAAACATGTGGTTTAGAATTGTCAGATGATGCCGTAATGCTTTCAGTACATTTCATAACTGTTTCATGTTTATATATTGTATGATGTCATACCCAAATTGTATTGAACTAAAGGAGGAAGAGAAGGAAAGAATGAACCTAAGAGGAATTTTCTAATGGCAGCTTGGAAGGGTATCACAGAGAGCTGGAGAATGATGTGAAGAACAATGTGGTCTGTTTTTATATATCTTTTTTAAAAGTGAGTTATTGTGTATGTTAAAGACTGAGATTTAAGATTTGGCAGTCCTTAAGAGGACATAACAGAGTCAAAATGTGAAGATAGAAATAATAGTTTTGACAATCTGGAAAATTATGCATACACTGCTCCATACTTGCTTAAAATGCATTTTATATATTCCACAAATATTCATAATGTCTTCCCAGAAAAGTGCAATCTGTCACCAATAATATTTTTAGGCTCTGATCAAATGTAGAAAAAAACATGTTGTTCTGATTAAATCATAAACCACAAACCTAGTCTTAGTCAACAAAATTAGGCTTCATCCTCTGACAAAAAGCACCTGATAAGCTTAGTACAAGTCATAAAAGTTGGTCCAGCGAGTCACTGTTAATGGTACTTTAGAATTCTATATAAATAATACAGTTTTTTAATGGAAACTTTCATTTATACAATTTTGTTTGAGTCTACATTATACTTCTAACCACCCTGTTTCATCCATATGTAATTTACTTAAAGACAGCTTTGTCCTCTGTAAGCCATTTAAAGTCATAGCCAAATTCCATGAGCATGGTTTTCATTTTCTTTTCATTCTTGTTTTTGTTTGTTTGTTCATTGTGAGAATAGTTTGCACTATTTCAACATAGCATTCAATATTCCCAAACCAGTAAAGTAAAGAATTCAAATGAATTGGGGGGTGGGGTGGGGTTTGGGGGGTCTTTTGGCTGTTTGTGTTTTTTGTCTCAAAAGAAGTGCATATCTTTAAGTTCATACCTCATCAAACATTAGCAATATAGAAAAAGACAAGACTGTAACTTTATGATACTCTGTTTTAAACAGGTGAAATATAAAATTTAGTAACCCTTGATATATTTACTCAAGTAGGAGTTGATAAACTGATGCACTTGGGTTTTCAAGATATCCCTAATGAATGAACATGAGAGAAAATTGTTTGCACGTTTCTTCAGTTGTATGTAAATATCTTATGCATATTGTAGCTGGCAAGCTCCAGGCAAGGTGTCTGGAATCACCAGTACATGAAAACTCTTGTGAGCCGCTGCGGGCTGCACAAGGAGGAAATAATACAGCGTTTAGTGCAAGAGACACCATCAAATGCAATAAGCACAGCTTCAATGAAACCAGGAACTTTAATCCTCAAAACAGAAAAAATAACAGAATATTTCTCAGGATGCTTCTGTAGGAGCCAACAGGCTTCAAATGCACATTGCAAAACTATGTCAGAAAATAGTCTCTGTGGGAGAAACAAATAAAAATAGTTCAAAATCATATAGCAAAGATCTTCCCTTCACAGAGTTAAGTTCACTTTCAATTTACAGTCCAAAAAGTGTTCATAGCCAAAGAAAAGAAAACTTCCAAAACTAAAGCAATAACTTCTGGGCTGTATCAATTCAGCTTCAAGCCAGTGCCGCTGTACTGACTTCTTCAGCAGCAGAGTGCTGGTTAGACAGTGTGCTCCGTGTGGTCTTTAAATTGCCAATAATTAGGCCCACTATCCCACCACAAGAACATGGGGCAAACCCCACTGCCTCTGATTATCACAGTCCACTTTCCCAACCAGGAAAGAACAATTAAACTTCCAAAAGAAAAACAAAACTTCAAAGTAAAGTCCTTGCCCAGTTCAACAAAAGAGCAACTTCACTCTTCAGCTGGAGTAAGAATTATTCAGCTCTTGCAAATAAATAGGCAAAACAAACTTGAAGTATTCTTAGCAAAATATTTAGTTACTTGTTTTTAGGCAGCAGACTTCCATGGGTGCAGCTTCATGAGCCAACTCAGCACTAGTATCAGGGCTCAGCTCCAGCTCCATGGCAAGTGGTTCCTCCAACAGACTGGGAGGTACTTCTTCTCCAGCCTCTGTTAACTCCATAGATTCAGGAGTTTGGCTGCTATCAGGAGCTCCTGTCCTGCTGCTGTTCTTCCCTCCTCTGATTCTCCAGAAGCTTAGTTCTCAGGGAAAGCAGTTTGTAGCTCTGCCCCAAACCCTCAGGTGGAAAGGATTTCCGGGTAATCACCTTGGGACACAGTGGGGGATGGGAACCTTGCACTTCTGCTTTCCCTCTCCCTCTACAGGACAAAGAAGGAAAGTCCTCTTCTGACTCAAGGAACGGTTTAAAATGAAGGAATAATAATAATAATAATAATAATAACTTTATTCTTGTATCCCGCAATACCATGGAAGTTCAATGCGGTTAACAATAGAAGAGACTGTACATTTACAGCGATGATACATATTACAGTGTTATTACATTTACAAAGATGTTACATAAATAGCAGTAATAAAAAGGCATATACTAAAGAAGAGACTGTACGTATACAGCGATGTTCCATGTTAAAGCGGTGGTACATTTACAGTGATGTTAAATATGAGGCTATGGAAAGGCAGGGCAATTAGATAAAACAGAGCTTGAGAAAGAGAGGCCATAGTGGCTTGGGAGGGGGGCGTAGTCAGAGGGAATGGAGGCATGTCGAGGTCAGGAGGGTGCAGGGAAGGGGGGAAGGCAGCGTTAGCGGAATTTGTCGAAGAGGTAGGTTTTTAGTGACTTCCTGAACAGGTGGTAGGGTGGAGAGTTGAGAAGGGTCTGGATTAGAACTGTGCACTGTTCTAGGGACACTCCTAGCAGACATAGTCTGCCTATCACAATATTCAGAATGTTTATCCTGCAAATCTGAGTGTATTGGTGTTCATGGGGACTGGAAGTTGCCTGTCTCTCCTCTGAAAGCCAAAAAAGATTCAGATATTGTGAAAAGTCAACAATATTAACAAAACACTTTCACTAAGAAAGATGCACAATATCAAATGATGTATTAATAACACAGTTCAGGCTAAATGACAATCAAAATGGAGGAAAAAGCCTCAGACAAGGGCCCTCACACCTCCACAATGGTGGAATAATGGTGGTTAAGCATTCACCTCATTTGCAAAAAACCTCCTTAATATGAAACAAGCACTGTACTGTGTTATGCTTTGCTTGTAGAAGATATTAAAAGACTGATGAAAATATTATCAACTTATCTTCTGTTGATCAGTACATCAATGATGGCCAGCGTTTCACAAATCTGCTGTCTCAGGGTGTAAAGTATCTGATCAAGCTTTAAACGGGACGCTAAATGCATCTCCTACATCCTCTGAAAGTCACCATGTTCGCACTTAGGGTCATAGTACATCATTTTGAGAAGCATGCTGGCAATTTGTGGAAAAAAACTAGAAGTATTTTCTGTTCATGTATAGAACTTCCTACGCAGTGGCAGCTATTTTGTTTTCATTTTTCCATTGGCCTACTGGGATGATCTCTAATATGCTCCATTACTCTAATTTGGCATTTGTGCTTTTTTCTTTTGTAATTTTCTTTCAGTTCTACTTGAGGTTTTGGTGTTTCAAAGGTTGTTTTTTAAAAAATTTTGTTTTGTTTTTAAAGTACTACTGAATCAATCCTTTCCCCCTCATCTTGATATTTCGGTGGGAAGTGAGTCTTCATGCAAGGCTCCAGAAAATGCCTGTGAGAGAAAACCAATTGAAGATTTGTTTGTTTGTGTGTCTTATTTGCATCTGTTTTTTATTTCACGTCAGACAAGTAAGCCAGCTGTTTCAATTTGTATGTGTGTTTATGTTTAGTGAGGTTCTTACAATGCTGCTTTTCAAGTGCATAAGGTAGTAGTTATTAAGGTGTTGTAAAAGCTGATGTGGCTAATCTGTGGTAGATCAGAACTGCAGGTCAGTCACTTCCGCAGTATATGAATAATGCAACTTGCAATCCTCTTCACAAGATGTTACTCATAATGCCTAGCATCTGATTGTAAAGCTACAGCTTAGTTAGAAACATAAGCCATATGGTCTTTATCTGCATTTATTTTTCTATCTAGTCTGTGTAACCGTGTCATAAATAAATCTACTATCCTCTACTCTTCCTCAGAGAACCAACACACTTGTCCCAAGCTTTCTTAAATTCAGATACACTTTTTGTCTCCACCACCTCCACTGGGAGGTGGTGGAGACCACCACCACCCTTTCCTTGAAAAAGTATTTCCAGAGGTTACTTCTGAATCTGTCTCCTTTCATCTTCATCCTATGCCCCTTCATTCCACAGTTTCCTTTCCATTTATGCCACATAGGTATTTAAATGTCTGTATCATATATCCCCTCTCCTGCCTTTCCTCCAAAGTATACATATTGAGATCTTTAAGTATGTCTTCATACACTTTATGATGAAGACCACTGACCATTTTAGTAACCTTCCTCTGGACTGACTCTATCTTTTTTTATATTGTTTTTAAGGTGTGGTCTTCAGAATTGTACATGTTCTAAATGCGGTCTCACCAGAGTCTTAAACAGGGGCATCAATACCTCCCTTTTTCCTACTGGCTATTCATCTCCTATGTACCCAAGCATCCTTTTAGCGTTCGCCATCGCCTTTTCAACCTGTTTGGCCACCTTAAGATCATCACTTACTATCACAGCCAAGTCCCGCTCCTCTTTCATATTTAAAAGTTTGTCACCCCCTAAACTGTACCATTCCCTCAGGTTTTTGCCGCTCAAATGCATGTCCTTGCATTAAATCTTAGCTGCCAAAATTCAGAACGAGATCTCCGAGAGAACAAGAGCCAGAAGGCCTTGAGCATGCGCAGATGCTCAAGGCCCAGCCCAGGCAAGAGGCAGGAGCTCGCATTCACCCTTACAACGAGCAGAAGGGGTAAGGACCGTGCTTGGGAGGAAGGGCGGGCAGATGCCGCTTTCAGCACAGGGGTGTTTTGCAGTTCTCGCGGGGGGGGGGGGGGTGCGATGCCGGTTAGAGTGAGGGAGGGGGTGATGGAGCAGCACCGGTAGCCTCGGGGGGGGGGTTGAACGAATTGTTCAAGTTTCCATTATCTTCTATGGGGAAAGTTGCTTTGATATACGAGTGTTTTGGTTTAAGAGCATGCTTCTGGAACGAATTTATGCTCTTAAACCAAGGTACCACTGTACTTTAATTTGCAGTAGTTGGGGAATATATGGATGATAATTAGTAGGATTTTCTGTCCATTGCTGTGTTTTCCATGCCATGATGGGGAGTTACATAATGTGATCTATAACTGAATTTAGTTTTTGTAATGATCGTTTTTCTATTGAGTTTTCTCATATTTTTAAGTGAGTTTTTCCTTATATGATCAACAGCAACACAAAACTGGCAGTTTAATGTCAAAAATTCAGAAGGAACTCCTCTTCTCAAAACCCTTCAATGCCATCCCCAAGCTGGCAGTAAGTTTTCAGTGGTAAGGCCAGCAATTTTTTTCTGTGCTGTTCTCTGGGCATTGGGAAGGAATACAGAGTAACCTCTTTAACAATACATTTTGCAGCCATCTTTGGGGTGCAGGTTGATACCAGTGCTAGATCCCTTTCAATGTTCTGCGAACATTAATAATGCGCCCTACTCCAGTGCTAATCACCTTTTATGCCAGCATTAGGTTTTGTTTTTAGTTAGGTCTATGTGAGAAGGGATTCAACCAGGGCTTGGGTCAAACTTCTGCTCTCCAGCAATAATTTTTTCCCTTTCAGGACTGTAGGCTTCATTTTTCCTTTTGGTGGGCGAATTTATGTTTATGTTATAAATATGAGAAAATGAACTCAGATAGATTGGGGCATAATAATTTATTCAGATTAGTTTGGGGTCCATTAGCGACTTTTGTTACTTCTGTATAGTTGTCTCTTACCTTCAATTTCCTGTTATTTTATACACACATCCAGGGAAGGGTGGGAGGGGGATATCTCAGTTAGGGCACTGCTCTTTGACCAGAGGGCCACTGCTTGAGTGGACCACTGGTCTGACCCAGCAGCGGCAATTCTTATGTTCTTGTTTTATTCCTGGTTTGGATGTACTGGAAGGGAGTGTGTGTGTGTGGGGGGGGAGAGTAATTCATTTTGTATTGTTATTGATTGATCGTAAGTGCTGATTCTGATTATTAATGTATGTATAATTTTATGCACTTTGCATTAGCATTGAAAATTTAATAAAGTTAAAAAAAGGACTGTAGGCTAGCAGCAGCTTTGTTCTGTTTCCTTTCCATGAGGATAAGATCAGACCTCCTCTTTCTCTTCTGTGTGGTACACCCTGCTTCAGGAGACAACTGTAAAACAAGATCGCAGCCCCTGTTTTCTTTATTTTATATGGGAACTGGCTTCAGTAAACCTCCTTTGTGGACCAATCTGGCAGTCCCTGTACTTTTCTCCTCTTCTTCCTTAGCCCCTAGTGCAGGGAACCAAGGTTCAGATTGTAGTTATTCATTTCTTCTCTCTCCTGGACTCCTCTGGGGAGGAAGAAGACAAGACCCCATCTTAGATTCTGTGTTTTATATTTCCCCCCCAAAGGTAAGGCTATAATTGGGTTTTTTTCCCAGAACAGATCACCTTTTAATTATTATTGAATGGCATGACTCTTGAACAGGGACCGAGAATGTTCCTCTCTTCACCAAATAGGAAAATACATTTTGGAATCCTACTACACTTCGATAAGGAGACCCATTTGTAACATGTTCTCTGAAGATAATCAATCCCCACCCCATGCATTTGGAGGGATCACTTAATTCTACTCTTACACTCCCCCCTTTACCTTTGAATCCTTTAAGCCTTTGCTGACAGCAAAATTGCATCAAAGGGTAGGATCGGACTGGCATGAGAGGAGGGAATGTGTTGCTCACTGCCGTTAAAGAAATAAAGATTTAAAGGTATCTATGAGTTAGGGAATGATGTTAACTGACACCCCCAACTCCCATGATCTTCTGGAGGGCTTGGGGATCCCCGCCAGCCACATTGTTGCTGTGCCATTGCTGGGTGGGCCTGAGTACAAAGTGGGTAGGCCTGTGTGCACCACTAACTCACTGTTCCTTTTTTGTAATTGTTCTCTGTTTATGCATTTTGACTGAATAGGAACTGACTTGCAGGGCAGCTGCAGAGCATAAAGCTTAATGCATGAACAGAAACAACATTTAAACTTTGCAGAAATTCTGGAAATTTATTATGTTCAGTGCCATGCACAAACACTTGTATGACTACTGACTTAGGAGCCATTTGACTAAGCTGCACTAAGCAGGTAGTGCAGATTTTACCATGCAAAATAAATTAAGGACAAACCTTTGCAAGCTGTTTACTTTGGGTCATAGGTCATGGGCGTGAAGGGGTGAAGCAGAGAAGTAGCCAGATAGTGAGTTGATTGGTCCTAGCCATCACAACTGCTGATAGCATGGATGCACTTAACGCCACTTCAAGAGGTAACATTAAGACCCTCTTTTACTGAGGTGTGCTAAGCGTTTTAGCGCGCATCCAGAGCACGCTAAATCAACGCGTGTGCTAACCGCATCCATAGAATAACATGCATGCCTATACTTTTTATTAAAGTTGTATTTCGCTTAGTAAATTAAATAAGCGATTCATCAAACCAAAATAAAACTTGAAACTTGTTTAGCACGCACTAATATTTATCGCACGCTAAAAAGCATAGCACACCTTAGTAAAAGAGGGGGTAAGTGCAGTCTGATTGAGTGGCTGCTGCTCTGTTGGTTCTGGGTTCTAAAATGGGGCTTCTGTTATCCTAATTGATTGTAAGATTTTTTAATGTTTTGATCACAATGTTGTAATTGCTAGGTATCGCAAGTTATCTTTTTTTGGAAATCGATTTGAACTCCTATTGAGTAATATTAGTGATTCATAAATATTGGTGTAGATGTACCACTAGGGGTCAGCTTTATTTACTACTATTAATTATCTCTATAGCGCTACCCTATATGCGAAGGTGATTTCTAGAAGTTGTACTGCAATACTACTGCTTAGGGAGTCATCAGTGCCATTTTGGAACCTGCAGTTGTTGGGGCAGGAGCAGAAGAGGACTACTTCTGCCCTGTGCTTCTAGAGGACAAGCGATTCCACAAGAATAAATTCCAGGAGTAGTAGGAGGGTCCAGGGAGGCAGGGGGTGTGCTTGCCAGGGAAAATGTGGCAGAAGTTTTGTGCCAAGGGGGAGGGGCTTAAAGTGGAATTGGATCAGGAGGAGCTGGAGTGAATCTGATCTTAGAAGGTCTTAGATCAGGGGTCTCAAAGTCCCTCCTTGAGGGCCGCAATCCAGTCGGGTGTTCAGGATTTCCCCAATGAATATGCATGAGATATATGTGCATGCACTGCTTTCAGTGCATATTCATTGGGGAAATCCTGAAAACCCGACTGGATTGCGGCCCTCAAGGAGGGACTTTGAGATCCCTGGCTTAGATTGTGAGGAAATTTGGGAGGGGGATGTTAGGGCTGTGGCCATTCTACTGAACGGCTAATAGTAAGGCTGCACGTACTGCCAGTTCTTGAAATGTTGGTAAATCTAGCAGTGTTATCAACCATTGAGACAGCTAGTACACAGTAGAAAATGACACGGTAACAAAATCCATCACTGTTCCCGTCCCAGCAGAAAACAGTGAGTAACCATCTCCATATCATTCTTTAAGGAGGGAGGGAAGAATCAGAGTATGAATGAGCAC
Source organism: Geotrypetes seraphini (assembly GCF_902459505.1). Taxonomy (NCBI): domain Eukaryota; kingdom Metazoa; phylum Chordata; class Amphibia; order Gymnophiona; family Dermophiidae; genus Geotrypetes; species Geotrypetes seraphini. Next base: position 178,777,075 of record NC_047084.1, on the reverse strand, counting down.
AACCACTGACCCTCAAGCCTTGCATGGAAGAATGCTGGTGTAGAAGACTGAGGTTGAGATAGACACTAAAGAATGACAGTCTCTGTTATCCTGAGCAGATATTGTGATGTCATAATGCCTCATTCTACCAATGCCTAAGAGCCAATCACATCAGTGATGTCTCAATGGCTTCATTATCCTATACTTGGCTCACATATGAATCAGAGTATGAATGGGCACAGCCACTGACCCTCAAGCCTTGCATTGAAGAATGCAGGTGTAGAAGGACTGAGATTGAGATAGACACTAAAGAATGACATGGGATGGGTTGTCGCGGAATCCGGAATGGTGATGAATTTTGTTACCATGTCATTCTCTAGTACGCAGTACTAACTTGCCTGCTAGCTGTTGTAGCCAGAAGTCACTCCTCTAACCAGCTCATTCCACACCTAGTTTCTGTCCACGATAAGCAGCTTGTTGGGTTTTTACCATACTGCTTAGTTTTAACACTGTAGATCAGGGGTGTCAATGTCCCTCCTCGAGGCCCACAATCCAGTCAGGTTTTCAGGATTTCCCCCAATGAATATGCATGAGATCTATTTGCATGCACTGCTTTCATTGTATGCTAATAGATCTCATGCATATTCATTGGGGAAATCCTGAAAACCCGACTGGATTGCAGCCCTCGAGGAGGGACTTTGACACCCCTGCTATAAACGATAGTACAGATTTTATCATGCAGCAGTCGTTAGGGAGAATCTACACTATCTGCTTCAGGGCTGCCCAAGTCCAGTCCTACTGGCAGGCCAGGTTTTCAGGATATCCACAATGAATATGCAGGAGAGAGATTTGCCTGCACTGCCTTCTTGGTATGCAAATCTCTCTTTCATGCATATTCATTGTGGATATCCTGAAAACCTGGCCTGCCAGTAGATCTCAAGGACCGGACTTGGGCAGCCCTGATCTACTTAACCCAGCTTACTAAAAGGCCCCTTAGTTTATTTAAAGTTAACATTGTTGTGTATTGTAGAGCTGCTTTGTTGCAAGAAAGCTTACATTAAAACTAATCTTTTTTTTAAATATTCTTTTCAGGTTCATATCAGCACTACAGGACTTATTGTGACTCCACCTCCCAGTAGCCCTGTTATAACTGGACCTTCATTTACTTTTCCACCAGAAGTCACCTACCAAGCTGCCCTCGGAGTAAGTACTATATCATAGAATTTGGGATCTTTAATTGCATTGTTGTACCCTGCACTTAGTGTTAGCTGTAAAGGTGGTTAATTAATCAATTTTGAAATATAATAAATAAGTTTTCATTTTGAGGACTCCGGCAGCTATGCTGCTGCTGCTCCCTTCTCTGGTTTTTTCCCAGCACTTTCAGCTCGCTCCTTTGGGCTTCCAGCTCAATAGGAACTAAACCGTGTTGAAACTATAATGTCATGAATGTTCATTTTCATCTACTTGGGGAGTTTTAAAAATGGGGAAAATCCTTCACTGCTAATCATCAAATTGGGGCAGATACTTAATTCCCTTGGGAGACTTGCATATGTGCACACTGGGGGCAATTCTATAAAGTGGCACCTAGGGTTAGGTGCAACTTGGGCATTTCCCTGCCATCAACAGACAAATCTAGACATGTGGGTTAAGTCCATTCACCAGCAGGCAGAGACAGAGAACACCAAAACTACCTATCCAATGTACCTGAGGGAGTGGAGGGTTTGAACCCACAACCTCAGGGTGCTGAGGTTATAGATGTACCTACTATGCCACACTTTCCTCTATAGCTGCACTAGATGCCAGATCCACCATATTGAATACAGCCATCGGGTCCAAAATAACAGATTTATTTTTGGCCACTGCTGATTGAATGTCCAGAATCATGCCCAATAAAGCTATCTCAGTATTGTGATGTGGACAAAAGCCCATTTGGTTGGAATGGAGGACATTATGTGTTTCCAAGAACCTAGATAATTAGGCAGCCATAATGTGGTCTGTGATCTTCGACAAAAGGGGAAGCTGAGCAGTTGGCCTATAGTTGAACATTGTCTGTGACGGAAATCTATATATTCTGCAGTATGGTGAAACCAGACACCGTATAAAGCTATTCTGCACCATTTGTGTTATAAATGGTAAAAAAAAAAAATAGTTGCATCACATTTCAACAATAAAGTAGGCAATGGATCATATGCTATGGTAGATTTTATTGCACAAATTGCATAATATAAATCTGGTAGAGGGAACTTGTGTTGGGGGAGGGGAGGGTCACGCAGCAGAGGAGAGCTTTCGGATAGCCACAGGCATCATGTGGGGATCACTGCCACTGCCAGTGACCTTATTAATGAGAGACATGTTTTGCCTGGCCGAATTCTGCGAGTATAGAGTTTGTGTAAAATTCCTCACCCTCTTAGAATGCATAGAATTCTGCACAAGCAGTAGAAGAGAAAGTAATGTTTATGTGAATCGTGATTTTGCATGTGCAGAATTCCGCCAGGAGTAACATTTGTTAAGGGAGGGAGATGTAGGACCATGCGAGCCTCCCTAGCCATGGAGCCCAGCTTGCTTCTCCCATTCTGGCATTGTCAGGGGTGCTGAGCGGGCCTGGGCCCATCTGTAGCTACACCTTTGGTCCCGCATCCTGTTTCCAATACTAGTCCACCCATGTCGCAAATACCTGGTGCAATCGCAAATAGTAGCAAGATTCCACGATACCTTCACTTCACCCTCCATTGCCTCAGATTGAAACTTAGATAATAAGCTCTTAGGAGACAGGAAAATACCAACTGTACCTCTTGAGCTAGTACAAAAAGGTGTGAGATAAATCTAAATCAATTGAAAACGAGGCAGAAGAGGGGCAACTGGCATTTTCTTGATTTACTACTTAAACCTTTTTTTTTTTAAGTCACGGTTTTTTTATTGTAAAAGTTTTACAATCAATAAAACAAAAGCATAGTAACATCAACAAACCATGTGATGGGCAAATACAATTACAATCATGAAAAAAGTTGCTATAACAATTAGAACTATATTCCTTGGAAGCAATCCGACATAGGAAAAAGCAAATCACATGAGTAAAACATTATCTATGATAAAATAAAACAAAAAGGAGGGAAGAAAAGAAAAGAGGAAGATAAAGGAAGAAAGTAAGTTAAGTTAAAAAAAATAAATAAATAGAAGATAAATAAAAAAAAATAAAGAAATACCTAAGAGCTGGAGCTTTGGAGGTAAAGTTTGAGAGAGTTCCATTTAGCAAGAAATTGAGGGAATCTGCCGCATTTTTTTGCCAAATATGCTTCATATCTATATGTTAAGCAGACAAGATTCCACCATTGTGTTACGGACACCTTAGATAGATCTTTCCAGGAGTTAAGAAGAAGTTTCAAAGCAAGGGAGATAAGAATATCAAAGAGAAAAGCATCAGAGGAAGAAAGAGGGTATGGTAAAGCAGAGGATTTAAGTAATAACATTTGGTATGAGAGAGCCACATTGATATGAAAAAGAGAACAGATAGTGTTCCACAGAGATGACCAATATGTTTGGATAGAGGGACAGAGAAATAATAAATGTTTGAGGGAGCCGATATCTGTAGAACATGTCCAGCACTCCTTTGCAAAGGTAGGATTAATACGATTTGATTTAATCGGGGTCCATTGGGCTCTGTGACAAAGGAAAAATAGGCTTTGAGTAAGGGAAGCCGACCTAGAGGAATGAAAAATAGATCGTAGATAAGAGGACCAATCACAATCAGAAATAGGGCAGCCAATATCTTCCTCCCAAGATTTTTTAACAGAGGAAAGAAGTGGGAATCGGAGTTCCTTAAGAAGGTTATAGAACTTGGAAGCTGAATGGCCCAAATTACGGAATTGAGTGGAAAGAGTTAACAAAGTCGGGGGTTGGCGATTAGTTTTCAGGTCACCATCAAGTTTACGTAAAGCTGAACGTAATTGTAACCATTGATAGAAGTAAGAGTCAGGAAGGCCAGATTTATATTGAAGCTCGTAAAAAGTGAGCCAGGAGCCATCAGGGTGACATAGTGCAGAGATATCCCAAATATGATAAGTAGTCCAGGATGGCCAGAATACTGGCTTTTTCTCTATTAGTAGTTTAGGGTTTCTCCATAAGGGGCATAGTGTGGATTGAGACCAAGGGCAAACTAATAAGCGGTCTATATCCTGAAGTGTGCGGAGGGAAGTGAGAAGTATAGGGTTACGAGTTTTAATTTGTAAGTGTGTGGACCCAAGAAGTCGTAATGTAGGAATAGGATGTAGAAGGGCCATTTCAAGTCGAAGCCAATTTGGGGCCATTGTGTTAGTACATGAATCCGAAGAATGTAACCATTCGGATCCCTGTCTCAACAAGAAGGCTTGGTGATAAAGAAATAAATCAGGGAAGTTAACACCTCCAGCCGACTTGGGAGATTTGAGTTTACGTTGCGAGATTCTATGTGGTTTATTGTTCCATAGGAAATCAAGAAGTAGTTTTTCTAAATGTTTGTAGAAGGAGTTAGGAAATAGAAGAGGAAACATAATAAACATATATGTAATTTTTGGAATGACCATCATCTTGAGGGTATCTAATCTCCCCCACCAAGATAAATGTAGAGGAGACCAGTTGGACAAAGCGGATTTCACAGAGGAGACAGTCTTAGACATGATAAGGTCCATTGTTATCTTGAGGTCTTTGTCAAATGGGACACCTAAATATTTCATCCCTGTGGATATCCAAGTGAACGGATATGAGGGAAGAGTGAAGGGTGTGCAGGCATCATTGAGGGGCATGAGCTCAGTTTTGTCCCAATTGACCTTATACCCAGACATAGAAGAGAATTGAGAAATAAGATCAATGAGAGAATGCAAAGATTGTTCAGGGTCAGAGAGATATAGGAGAATGTCATCAGCATAAACAGACAGCTTAAATTCCAAATCAGCAATAGAGATTCCTTTAATAGAGGTAGATAATCTGATATGAGCCAGGAGGGGTTCTAAAGCTAGGTTAAACAATAAGGGGGATAGAGGACAACCTTGACGTGTGCCCCGTTGGAGGGTAAAAGATTCAGAGAGAGCATCATTAACTATAATCTTAGCAGTAGGGTTGGTGTATAATAAAGAAATCATATGAATAAATTCAGCAGGGAATCCAAAGTGGCGAAGGACACAAAATAAGTATTTCCATTCCACTCTGTCAAAGGCCTTCTCAGCATCAAGAGAAGCCACTAAGAGGGGTTGGTCTCTTGACAGAGTGGAATGGAGAATGTGGCATAATAATCTGGTATTGTCTGCTCCGTAACGGCCCTTTAAAAAACCAACTTGATCTCTATGTATAAGAGAAGACATAACAGAGTCTATTCTATTAACTAAAATTTTTGCAAAAATCTTATAGTCCAAATTCAGCAAAGAGATAATAAGAGGTCTATAATTTTTGACATATTGGGTATCCCTGTTGGGCTTTGGCAGAACAATAATACTGGCTTCATGGAAGCGGGATAAACAATTAGGAGAAGCAATAATAGACCGATAATAGGACAAAAGATGTGGAGTCCGAGAGTCCGAGAGAGTTTTGAAGAATTCCGCAGGAAGACCATCAGGTCCTGGTGCTTTTGAAGAAGCCATAGAAGAAATAGCACGTTGGATTTCATCAGTAGAGATAGGATAATGCAGAGATTCATGCTGAGACGGGGTAACAGATGGCAAATGTGCAGACTTCAGAAATTCGGAAATCACATCTTCTGGACAGGTAGATTCTGAAGTGTACAGAGAGGCGTAGAAGGAATGAAATTCTTTGAGAATGTCAGAAGTGGTATTGTGGATTGAACCAGAGGCTGACTTGATGTGAGAAATCCGATGTTTGGATCTTTGCCCTTTAAGATAGGAACACACACAACACTACACTCAATAAATATGCCAAAAATCCTATAATAGTAACAACAAAGAGGCACAACCAGTCACAACAGGGTTTGGATGGGGGACGCTCAGAATAAGCTACAGTACTAGCCTGAAACAACTCCACTCAAGAAGTAAAGGGCGCTCTCAGTGTGAACCATCAGCAATGGGAGCAGAAGCTCCGATACTTCACTTCCGGGCTGAGGCGGGAAGCCTCCACCACCACACCATCATTGAGCCCCCTATGTGTATATAATAATGAAAGACACCTACAATAAGGCCCTAAATAAATAATGCAATCCAAACAAACCCGTGAGCAATTTAAACTCAAACGGTGGAGATACAAACTGAGCGACCCCCACACAAACCCTGCCAGCCGAAACCCGCCAAGCTAACTACAAAGCAATATCAAAACATACTTAAACTCAATCAAAAAAATACTTATCTAAACCAAACTGCCACAATAAGAACGCCAGGAGCCGAAGTTCAACCAAGCTGGTTTCGGGGAGGAGCCCTTCTTCAGGAACCAAGCCCCCGACCGCAAACCAAAAACAAAAAAATGAAATGAAAAAAATGCCGAAAAACGAAGCGGGACGGCTGGAGGGAGGGGTAACCGAGCGGGAGAGCACTCGCGCCTAAAAAGCGGACCAGGAATTACGTCACACACAACCCAACCAATCATACAGGACGCACAACGCGTCCTAAATCACTCATACAGGGGCGGGAAAAAGAAAAAAGCCCCAAAGCTACAGAAAGAAAGCAGCAAAACCCGTGCAGTACTCGAACCCAAACATGCTGGAAACCACCCAGCACAGGGAACCTACACGATAACACGGCACCCAGAAAGAATAGGCAGGAACCCTATATAATGGTGTTCCATTCCACACTTTCATTAAGGCCGTGGGGAACAACAGCTTGAAGTTGGAAAATTCCTTTGTATTGGATACCACCAATTTCTTGAATAAAATCGAGTCCATCCAGGTTCAACACACTGACCTCTTGGTTACTATGGATTTGGAAGCCCTATATTGCAATATCCCTCAGACTGAGGCCTTGAAGATTGTGGAACAACAGTTATCTGAAGGGCTTTTCCATCATCGTATAACCAAGGTTTTTTTGATGCAATTAGCCACCTTGGTTTTACAGCGGAATTTCTTCGAAGTAAGAGGGGAATTCTATCTGCAGACTCACGGGGTAGCCATGGGGACGGCCATGGCCCCTAGTGTGGCTAACCTCTATGTTACTAATTTCGAAGAACGGCTGTTATATCCATCTATGTGGATGTCGGATATTGGCACATGGCTCCGGTACATCGATGATGTGTTCCTGGTTTGGACTGGTACCAAGGCCAGATTTGATGAATTCCTTACCTGGCTGAATACCCTGGATAGACACTTGAAGTTCACCGCTACGGTGGATGGAGCCAGGGTTACCTATTTGGATACTATGGTCAGCAAGTCCGGTGGGCATTTGGTTACAACGGTCTTTCGGAAAGTTACCGATCGTACCTCATATTTACACTTCACCAGCTGTCATCCTGCCAGGCTGCGTCAATCATTGCCTGTGGGGCAATTTCTCAGGATCCGCCGAATCTGCTCCTCATTAGGGGAGTTCAGAACTCAGGCTAAGCTGTTATGGCAGCGCTTTAAGGCACGCGGTTATCCAGATTGGACCATCAAGAGAGCCTATCGCAGAGCACGCTATGCCAATCCTGAGCTTCTGCGGGCTCCTGCTATTAGGCCGCCCATGGAACAGCAGGTGTGTGTCATTTCATTTTCTGACCAAGCCCACCAGGTAGCCGGTATCGTGAGAAAGCACTGGCATGTTTTGGACCATCATGCCATCTTTAACCAGGCTCCTTGCATTGCTTTCTCTCGTCCAAAAAATTTGAAGGAATTGTTATCTACTAAAGGCCGAGCTGTCACCGGGGGGAGGCATGGTCCATGTGGCCATTGTGATATGTGTGCGTCCTCTTTATCTATTTCTCAATGGCAACATCCTCGGACGCAGCGCACTTACCATCTTAGATCCCAAACGTCCTGTGATTCTGCTTGGGTGGTATATATTATCATCTGTCCTTGTGCGCTTCACTATGTGGGGCGCACGAGTAGAAAGATCAGGATAAGACTTCAAGAACACAGGAGTCGGATCAGAACGGCATCTTTAGCCGCCCCTCTGGTGCCTCATTGTCTGGAAGCTGGTCATCAGTTCACTGATCTCGCATGGTTTGTGCTGGAGCAAATTCCCTGGGATTTCAGGGGGGATAAACAATTTCAGTTAAACCTTAGGGAACAATATTGGATTTTCCAACTTCAAGCTGTTGTTCCCCACGGCCTTAATGAAAGTGTGGAATGGAACACCATTATATAGGGTTCCTGCCTATTCTTTCTGGGTGCCGTGTTATCGTGTAGGTTCCCTGTGCTGGGTGGTTTCCAGCATGTTTGGGTTCGAGTACTGCACGGGTTTTGCTGCTTTCTTTCTGTAGCTTTGGGGCTTTTTTCTTTTTCCCGCCCCTGTATGAGTGATTTAGGACGCGTTGTGCGTCCTGTATGATTGGTTGGGTTGTGTGTGACGTAATTCCTGGTCCGCTTTTTAGGCGCGAGTGCTCTCCCGCTCGGTTACCCCTCCCTCCAGCCGTCCCGCTTCGTTTTTTCGGCATTTTTTTCATTTCATTTTTTTGTTTTTTGGTTTGCGGTCGGGGGCTTGGTTCCTGAAGAAGGGCTCCTCCCCGAAACCAGCTTGGTTGAACTTCGGCTCCTGGCGTTCTTATTGTGGCAGTTTGGTTTAGATAAGTATTTTTTTGATTGAGTTTAAGTATGTTTTGATATTGCTTTGTAGTTAGCTTGGCGGGTTTCGGCTGGCAGGGTTTGTGTGGGGGTCGCTCAGTTTGTATCTCCACCGTTTGAGTTTAAATTGCTCACGGGTTTGTTTGGATTGCATTATTTATTTAGGGCCTTATTGTAGGTGTCTTTCATTATTATATACACATAGGGGGCTCAATGATGGTGTGGTGGTGGAGGCTTCCCGCCTCAGCCCAGAAGTGAAGTATCGGAGCTTCTGCTCCCATTGCTGATGGTTCACACTGAGAGCGCCCTTTACTTCTTGAGTGGAGTTGTTTCAGGCTAGTACTGTAGCTTATTCTGAGCGTCCCCCATCCAAACCCTGTTGTGACTGGTTGTGCCTCTTTGTTGTTACTTTAAGATAGGAAGCCAGATGATGGCCCGCCTTATTGGAGGTAGCATAATATGAGGCTGATTGGCGGAATAGTGAGACAGAAGCAGATGAACTGAAAATCTCGTTGTATTGGAACTTAAGTTGTTGTAGGGATTTATAAAGAGTGGAGTCAAAAGAACCATATAATTGTGATTCCAAGGCATGTATTTCCTGTTCCATACGTTGAAGGTTAGATTTCTTAGTTTTGAGTTGATAAGCTGTGTAGCTAATACATTCCCCTCTCAACCAGACTTTATAAGATTCCCAGACCGTGGTAAAGTTGGATACAGAAGATTCATTCCGGGCAAAAAAGGCATTAGATTCAGCAGTAATGTGAGATAGAAACTCTTCATTGCTAAGAAGCAGGTTATTTAATCTCCAAGAACGAGGTGGCTTGTCAAGGGACCAGTTGAGAGAGCAGGATATGGCAGCATGGTCTGAAATAGATATATCGTGAATAGTAGTTGCGGTAGTGATGTTCAAGATGTCTTTAGATGTCAGAAAATAGTCGATCCTGGAATATGATTTGTGGGGCGGTGAATAAAATGTAAAGTCCTTGGTTGTTGGATGAAAAATTCTCCATAAATCAGTCCATCCGTATGTTTGCATCATATTGGAAAGGGTTGAACGGACCCTCAGTTTTGCAGGGCGGCAAAGAGAGGATCGGTCAATGAAAGGGTCCAACGGAAAATTGAAGTCTCCAGCGACGATAGTATGTTCTGAGAATGAGGAATGGCAGATGGTATGAAGATCCTGAAAGAAAGAGGGATCATCTGAATTAGGTGCATACAGGTTTAGTAGATTCAGTGGTTTGCCATCTATGACACCCTCAATATAGGACCATCTGCCCATGGGATCAAAAGAATGAGTGGTTGATTGATAGTTGAGTGACTTGCGGATGAGAGTTATAACCCCATTCTTCTTTCCCATGGCAGGGGCGGCGTAACAATGTTGAATCCAACCGCCGGTGAGTTTTTGCGCTTCAGCAAGGTTTATGTGTGTCTCCTGTAAGAGACATATATCAGCCCCTAAGTGTTTGAAGTATTGTAGTATTTTCTTGCGCTTCATGGGGCTAGACAGGCCCTTAACATTAAGGGATACAATCTTTAATGAGACCATGGGGTTAAGTGAACAGAAGCTAATATTGGAACTCTATAAAATGTCAATAATCCCTTTAGAAAGAGGCGTCCAAATGAGCAACAATGATGGCTGTAATCCAGAAAAAATGGAACATCAGACAGCAAGAGAGAAGAATCATGATGATGATAAAAAGAAAACAAAAGGTAATACCAAGCTCCAGAAGGGAAAAATAAAATATAAGGTGCAGCCATGAAGAATAAGAACAAGAATGTGCTGCAATGCATAAAACAGGAGATGTAGATACTATAGATGGGGACCCGTGAGGTCAAGAGGCACTCAGTATGCATACAAAAACTCCAGCCATCAGCAGATAGTCCAGATCAGAATGCATCCATTTTGAAATGTAACATTGAAATTAGCTCTAAAATTCAGGTCATGGCTCCAATATTTTCATCTAGATATTTCTGTAATTCAGCAGGATCCTCAAAATTCTTGGTGGAATTATGATAGGTAACCCTCATTTTTGCTGGATAAAATAATCCATATTGTGCTCCAATGGTCTTGAGCTGAGGCCGCATGGCTAAGAAAGCTTTTCTTCTTTGAGCAGTGTTCTTAGAAAGATCAGGTACAAGCAAATTTTTTTTCCCATCTATCAAAAGAGGTTGTTTGATTTTTGCTGCTTGCAGTATTTGTAAGGCATGAGAGTATCTAAGGAGTTTCAAAACCACAGGTCTTGGAGATTTAGATGGTAGAGGAGGGCCGGAGGGTACTCGGTGGGCTCTTTCTATTTCTAGAGCTGGTGAAAATTGTATGTTTAAGAGAGATGGAAGGAGAGAGTGTAAATAGGAGATGGTATCATTACCCTCAACAGACTCCAGTAAACCAATGATACGCACATTACTTCGTCTCATGCGATTAGACATATCATCCAGGTCCCTCTGCATAAGATCCATTTTGCGGAGACCACGTTGTATATCTAAGAACTGAGCATCATGGGCTGTTAGTCGTTCTTCTGAGAGGTCTAAACGAGCTTCAAATTGCTTAAATCGGAGAGTAATATTACTTAGCTCAGATTTGATATCAGCTGTCGCTGCCAAATTTTCATGCATGAGACCCTGCAGTAGTTGTAAATCGTGGGACAGGGAAGCGTCTGCCACGAGGAGTTTGGATGAGGCCTTGTCCGGAGACGGGGGCTCGTGCTTGGATCTTTTAGAAGCGTTTGTAGCGGTGTGGGAGCCAGACGCAGTCGCCCCGTCAGACTTAGGGGATTTCGCGGCCATCGGGGCAACGGAAGAGAAAATTTTTGACCTGAATAGAGCGGTGAGACAGGCAGGATGCCGATAATTACGATCGGGCTGGAGCGAGTGAGCAAACTAAGCAGCCATCTCGATGCCGGTCACGTGACCACCCCCCTTAAACCTTTTTTTAAAGATTTATTTATTTATTTACAAACCACCTACAGCTAAGCAAGGGATGGGCAACTCCAGTCCTCGAGGGCCATAATCCAGTCGGGTTTTCAGGATTTCCCCAATGAATATGCATTGAAAGCAATGCATACAAATAGATCTCGTGCATATTCATTGGGGAAATCCTGAAAACCTGACTGGTTTCCAGCCCTCAAGGACCGGAGTTGCCCACCTCTGAACTAAGTGGTGTACAAAAAGTTTTACATGCATAATGAATTAAACAATACTTTAACTTCCCCCCCCCCCAATAAAAGCATCTTTCCACCCTGGCTACTATGCCGTTCTTTAAAACAGAGCCAGTAAAACATTTATTTTTGATACAAAATGGATATCGTGTCTTTACTCTAATTAAGAACATAAAAGTTGTCAAACTGGATCAGACCAAGGGTCCATCTAGCATTCTAGCCCATTATCTTTTCCACCAGTGGCTAGTCTATGCCATAAGTACCTGGTAGAATCCCAAAATGTTTCAATATTCCATGCTATTTAACTTTTTTCTGTAAAGGAAATATTTTATCTTTTAGTGCTAGGGACCTCTAAAACACTTTCATTCATAAAAGGACGACTTTAGTGTAGTAAGCATAGGCTACTGAAGGCAGCTTAAAGATTGTTGCAGTGATAGCAGAAATGGAAGATTCATGCCCGTGGATGTTTAGATGTGGCAATGGATGTGAATTGTTATTTGAATTACTCCAGTTGCTTTAGAGACGATGATGAGAGGTTCTGAGCTTTAGAGCTTTTCACAGTGTATGTAAAGGGAAATTGCTGATACTGCATTACCAGGAATCTGATTAGATAAGACAAGGCTTTTTGACCTCTTATTTTAGTGTCTTGTTTCATTTAGCTCTGTTTCAATCTTTCAAACTCATGGCAAAAGATAGTTTGTTTAGGTTTTAAAGTCTCTTTAAAATTTGCTGTCTTTTGGCAGGCTGTAACCTGTTTAAGATTTTATCTTAATATTAAACTCTTTAAGGTGGAAAGACAAGGTTTTTGTGAGAGGTCCAAAGTGCAAAATTATTGTGGTAGATTTGTTTAAATTAAATACATCTCTCATTGAATAAAAGTTAATACATTTTTGTAAGCAATATTGCTGAAGGGCTGTTTGGTAAGATATGCCTCTTTGCGGTTGATACCAAAATGTGCAATAGACTAGATCAGTGTTTTTCAACCTTTTTACACCTATGAACCGGCAGAAATAAAAGAATTATTCTGTGGACCGGCGGTTGAAGAACACTGGGCTAAGTCGTGGGCCAGACCCCGCCCATCTCCACCCCAAACCCCGCCCCCAGAATAGTACTAATTGCACCTTGCACTTCCAGTGCCTCATCTGGAAGCCTGACGTTGCAACGTCAGAGAGAAGGCTTCCGGTTCAGGCGCAGGATGCCCAAAGGAGCTACTGCCCGTGCCTTTGTGCACCGAATCAGTTAGGAAGAGGGAGCTGGCTCGAAGATAACGCCGCATCGATCGCACCGTGGACCGGCGGTTGAAGAACACTGTTTTGGGCCTGATGCACGTTCTGGCCCTGTGGACCGGCAGGAAATTTCACGGACCGGTGGTTGAAGAACACTGGACTAGATACCCCTCTGACTTCTTGGGAGAGCATCAGGGTGGATGCTGGAGAACATGGAGGGGCTGGAGAGGAGAACATCATGGGGGGCCAACGAGGAAAGCATCGGGGAGGGGGTTGCAGAGCATGAGGGGGGGGGGCTGTTCAAATGTTGTTTATAGCCTATTATCAATAGTAAAATAAATATTTTAGTAGCTTAACAATTTTCATTTTTCAGGTGTCACGTGCACCCATTTGAATTAATTAGATAAGGAATGGTACAGCTGAGTTAAATATTGTTAAACTAGTAAATGGAATTCCTATTAAAGCAGCAAGCAGTCTTTGGGGGCTGAGAAAGGAGAAGCTTTTTATGCTACAATCTGGGCATTTGATTTTTATTACATTTTAACTAGAGGTAGAATGGAGTTGATTAGCCTTGTTGTATTAGCTGCTTTAAGAGAGAGAGAGAGAGAGAGAGGAAAAACTCCTTTCAAAACATGACATTAAGGAACGCAGATGTTTCAGTGTGCCTTGTGTAGTTAAAATTGTAGTTACCATTATATATTAACGTATTTCCCCATGTATAGGCTGCCCCATTGTATAGGCTGCAGAAAATGCCAATTTTCATTTTAAAACTCTTAGATAAGTCGCCCCATTAGATAAGTCGCGGCATTACTGGAGTCCCCCTGTACCTTTTTAAATAGCTCCCTCGCTTGACGGCTGCCAGCTGCCTCCTCCAATGTCGCAGCCAGCGGTGCTGCCTGGCCCCGCGCCGCTTCCTGAATGGCTGCCATCAGTTCTCGCGAGACTCGCAGGACTCGCGAAAACTGACGGCAGCAGTCCAGCAAGGGAGGTATTTAGGGGGGATGACTTTAGATAGGCTGGCCCATATAAGGAAGCCGCACCCAGTACTCATGTTAGTAAAATCGATGTATAAGCTGCGGCCTATACATGGGGAAATACAGCAATAAGATTATATTGCGTGTATATGAAGAATGAATGGAAGAAATATCATTACAATTTTTACTATTATTATGGGGGTGAGGTCTGTGGTAGAGCCTGGGCAGGGTGTGGGGTGGAGCTTAGATGGGGACTGGGACAGAACTCGGGTACCCTCAAACAAAAAGGCAATCTGCCACCCCAGCGATATAGTATAAACAGGGGAAAAAAGACAGCAGAATTCCAGCAAGACATAAGTCAAAGTGTAAGGAATCCAAATGGTAGTTAATACTGACCAATTCTCCAGATATATTTTGGATGGCACATACAATGCAGTTTTATTTGACTGAAATACTAATCACAATAAATAAAAATAAAACTCGCAATGGAAAATCCACCAATGCACTCACTGTGGGTACTTTGGTGGCTGCCATTTTGTGTCTGTGCTTAGGTGTGTTTTAAGGTGGAATTTTAGTAGAATGTAGATAGAATTGCATTTTACGCATCAACATTATTTTCGCATTCTTATCAGCAGGTATACGTAAATGTCCTCGGCTTTAATCTAGCTGTGATTTCTGCCGGTTTAACACTTGTATTTTTTAAAGACACATAGAGGGCAATATTCCCTCTAAGGATCGAGTTCATGTGAGCAAAAACTTTTTTACATGAGCAAAGGACTGAGTTGATGTGAACAAAAATTTTCCATTACACTACCCTGATGATATTATACTACTGTATTTATTTATTATTTATTTATATACTGTATAATAACTATGCGGTTTACAAAATTACATGCATACATATTTAAGAAATGCTAAACATGTTTCAACAAGACAAACACAAGAAGACATTAATTAACGGTATCATTATTAAAATCTTCTTTTAAATTCATCCTACAAGATGGAAACACAAGATCCCATAAAATCATTTACAAGACAGGAAAGCATTAACATTACAAATTAAGAATTACAAATTTAATTTTAAAAAATGGAAAATAAGATATTTTATTGAAAGAATTTAAAAATATTTTTCAGTTAGTTCTCAGAGGCCAATACCTCCTTCCCCAGGTGAAGACAGTACGCTGTCCTGACCTGAGAAAGAAGGTGACAGTTGGTCAAAAATATATTAAAATTAGTCCAATGAAAAGATATTATTTTAATTCTATTTGTTATTTATGTTTATTAAACTTTATAAACATGGGTACCACACAACTTTATCGTGAATTAAAAATAAAATTATTGTTTTTACCTTTGTATTCTGGCCATTTCTGTTTTCCTCCATCTTAAGTCTCTTGCCAGGATTTTCTCTCCTCCTTTTCCTTATGGCTTTCTTAAATTTATTTTTCTACCTTTATATCCAGATTTAACTCATTCTTACTATTTTACTTATTCCCAGTCTTTCATTAACTTTGCCCTCTTTCTTTTCCATTTCTATAAAGTGTTTGCCCCTATATCTGCCCTTTCTTTCCCCTTCCAGCCTTATCTTCCTCCTTTCTGTCTCTTCCCCATTATCTTCTCATTTCTTACCCCTCTTCCATCCAGCATCTGCCCAATTCTGTACAGTGTCTGCCTCTTCTCTCCTCCTTTCCATCCAGCATCTCCACACTCTCCCTCCTCCTCCTTCCATACAGTCTTCCTGCTCTTTTCCCCTTTTACTTCCCCTTTCCAACATCTCCCTCCAGTTTCTCCCCCTCTTCCATCCAGGCTTCTGTCTCCCTCCTATATAGCGCATTCCACCTCCCCTTTCCATCCAGCATCTCCCATCTCTCCTCTTCCATCAATATTTCCCTCCTCTTTGTATCTCTCCTCTTCCATACAACGTCTGCCCCCTTTCTTCCCCTTACCTTACGTCCAGCATTTCCCCTTTCACTTCCCCTGTTTCATCATCTCTCTCCTCTCTGTACCGCACCCCCACATCTGCTCTCTCTCCCTTATTCCACTTCTATACAAAATCTGCTGCTCTCTCTCCCCCACCCCAATCCATTTTCACCAGCTTTTGGCCCTGCTCTCTCTTCCCACCCCACTTCTACCCATGTCTGCCCCCTAGCATCCCACAGCTGCTACTGTTTTCCTGAAACCGCAACTGTGGCAAACAGAATGGAGGAGGGAAAGAGGTAGAGCTAGAGGCAGGAGAGAGAAGGACAAGAGATGGGAACATGTCCATCAGGAGGGAGCCCAATTACTCCCACAGGAGACTGAGGCCTCTTCAAAATGGTGGGACTTCCCCCTTTCCAGTGCATCCTGGGATGCACTGGGAGGGGCCTAAGGCCCTAATTGGTTAATATGCCTAAGGCCCCTCCTAGTGCATCCCTCCTGCTGGTCTTCACTACAAGGTACGGGGGGTCGGGGGGTCCAAGCAGGAGAGAGTGGGTATTCCTCCTGCTGGTCTTCACCAGGTACGGGGAAGGTCAGGGGGTTTTGGGGCATCCAAGCAGCAGTGGGCTTTTCTCCTGCTGGTCTTCACTACAAGGTATGTGTGTGTGTGGGGGATCAGTAAGTGTGGGGGAGTCAGGGTAGAGGTGACCGAGTGGGAGGAGGGTCAGGAGGGTGGGAGGAGGGTCAGGCGGCAGAGGGGACATTTTTTTCTGCTGTTCTCCTTGCTGGCCAACTCTTCTGAGCAAACGCCAGGTACAGATCCTCCCCCCTTTTATCAGTGATTCCCTGCACGAATAGCATGCATATAGTTTGCATGTTATTGTGCTGAGCATCACCAGTAAAAAAAAAAAAAAATAAATCTCTGCCACTATGTGGTTTTTTGTTTTTTTTTTGGTGGGGGGGGGGGGTTACCATGGTGCTGAAGTTTTGTACATCCTACCTCTAGGAAGGTGGAAGTAATTGATTTCATTTCCTGCCCACTTAAAATGCTTTGAATATCATCCAGATTATTCATACTTTGTATATTAGTTTCACAAAACATGGAATTATTTCAGTTGTTTCATTTATACCCTTTTTATTGCAAAAGAAAAATCTGGTTGCATTTAAACAAAGAATACTACTAAGAACTTAGTAATTCTCATTATACTTTGGGTTCACAAGCTTTTTGTCAAGCACTGTAACTGCTTTGAAAATCATCAGGAGTGGAATGCAGCCCCAAAGGAGCTTTAAGAAGGTGGCAGCAAGCCAGGGAAGGCTTCTTTAGAAATATCCTTCCAATTCACATATTTCCTCCATTCTCCGTAGACACCCACTGTACCTCCTCCCCCCTCAGAATTCCCTCATTAGGACTGTCAGCAGAGACCAGCAAGCAGGGCACAAATTATCCTGTTCCTTGGCCTACATAAACACATACACACACACGCCTACACACACACCCCTAAACACACACACACACACCCCCTACAGATGTGCCTATGCCAGACTCCCTACATCCATGCATTTAAACAAACTCCACATACATTATTTAACTCATAACAGGGGCTCATTTTTAAAGCATTTAGACACACAAAGTACTATACAAACCTGTGATATTTTGTGTCACGTGTCTTTGGCCTCGATGCACAAAAGGTTTCCTTGCTTGCAAGGAAACTTTCCTCCTGATGCTCAAAAGGGTTCTCGGTGGCTGCTACCGATCTTCGTAGCAGCCACCAAGAACCCTATGTAAATGCATTATAATGAGCACTCCGTGTAATGCTCTAAACTTTTTGCCCACTTTTTACAAGCAAAATTTTCCAGCAGGGTCTGAGCAGTTGTAGCCTTTCATGTCAGTGTTTGAGTACTGATTGGCTCAGGCAATGACAGGAAAGTAAGGCTTGATAGCTCAGACCCCCCTCCCCCCCACTGCAGATTTAAAAGAAAAAAAGACCCCATTCATGCATGCATGCCTCCAATCCCTCCAGCCATCTATACCCCTACCCATTGTGCCAGAACCCTTTCTCCCCGTGCTCCCACCCCTTGTACCCTGCACTTAAAAGTCAGCTGGAGGGATGCCCACTCCCTCCTACCACAGAGCCAGGACACCCTTCACCTAACCCCATACCTTTTTTGAAGTTCGGCAAGAGGGATATCCACTCCCCCCTGCTGGCAGATCTGCCTCTTCAAAATGGCAGGCTTTCCTAGTACATCCTGGGATACACTGGGAAGACCCTGATTGATTCAGGTCCCTAAGGCCCCTGCACTGTTCAATGCATCTCACATATGTGCAAAGCAGGCAAAGGGAAGTCCGAGCAGCTGAGAGGCAGGAGAAACCCTGAAAACAGCCTCCTGCCACTCAGCTGTTTGGGGCAGGAAACCTTTTTTTCTTTTTTTTTTTATGGACAGATGTGCGTGTGTTAACGTACAATATCTGTCCCATAAAAATAAAGAGAGAAAGAAAGCCCTCCCCGATGTCCTGGGACCAGGAACCAACCAACCAACTAACCAACCCCCTCCCAAGCAGCGAAAACGGCAGGAGGGATGCCCACTCTTTCTTGCCAGTGGAGCCCCCCTCCCCCTGAACCATCCCCTACTCTACCTCTTCCTCCTGAAAAAAAACTCAGGAGGGATGCCCCCCTCCCCCACTCCAGAACCCCGTACCTTTTGTAGATGTTAGAAGCTGGAGAGAAGCACAGTCCCTCCAGTTCTGAAGCCCGCCCGTCAAAAATGTTGGGCCTTCCCCTTTCTGGTGCACCATGTGATGCACAGGGAGGAGCCTAAGGTCCTGATTGGCTCAGATGCCTAAGGCCCCTCCCTCTGTATCTCATGTGATGCACAGGGAAGGGCCTAAGGTCTGATATCTGAGCTGGTCATTACATTACATTAGTGATTTCTATTCCGCCATTACATTGCAGTTCAAGGCGGATTACATAAGAAGTTATCTGGACATTTCCAGAGGTGTTAAAGAGTAGAGCGGGTTGTTTCAGGGGATTGAAATGCTTCCTGCGGTGTTAGTTTGTCTTAATTGATTTCTTGAATAGCAGGGTTTTTATTTCTTTTCTGAAAGTTTTGTAGTCTGGGGTTGTGATCAGTAGGTTGGAGAGTTGGTGGTCTAGTTTTGCTGCCTGTGTGGCCAGTAGGCCATCGTACAGTTTTTGCGTTTGACGCCTCCGATTGGAGGGTGCGTGAATGGTGTCTGGGTTCTCCTATGTCTGGTTGGATTAGGCGGTTGTTCAAGTAGGCTGGGCTGTCTCCATTTATGGCTTTAAATAGTAGACAGTAGAATTTGAATAGTATTCTTGCTTGTATTTGGAGCCAGTGTGAATCGAGGTATGCGGCAGTGATGTGGTTGTGTTTCTTCAGTGAATAGATCAGTCTCAGAGCTGTGGTTTGTAATTGTTTTATCATGATTGCGGGGCAGGGGAGATAGAGGATGTTGCAGTAGTCTAGAAGACCTAGGACTAGGGACTGGACCATGAGCTGGAATTGTTTTCTGTTGAAGAATTTTCGGACTTGCTTTAGGTTTCGCATGACCGCGAATGATTTCTGTATTGTTTTGTTGATTTGTGGTTGCATGGAACAGCTTCTGTCTATCATCACTCCCAGAAGTCTTAGAGTGGGTTGAATAGGATATGTGATTGAGTTTATGATTAGGTTTGTTATGGTTGGAGGTTTTGTTCTTTTCACGAAGTATGACTTTTGTTTTATCTGGGTTCAGTTTTAGTTTGTGATCTTTCATCCATGTTGCCACTGTTTCTAGTGTCCTGTGTAGTGTGTCTGTCATGGAGGGTGTTGGTTGATCAAAAGGAAGGAGAATGGTGATGTTGTCTGCATAGCTATAAGAGGTTAAGCCTAATTTGTCTAGGCAGGTGCCGAGGTATGCAATGTAGAGATTGAAGAGTGTTGGGGATAATGGTGATCCTTGGGTTACGCCGCAGGGGTTGGACCATGGTTCTGATTTTTCTTTGTTTGTCTTTACTCTGTAGGTCCTGGATTGTAGGAATCCTTGAAACCATGTGTGCACCTTACCTGCGATTCCTATTGTATCTAGTATTTGTAGTAGGATGTCATGGTCCACCAGGTCAAATGCTGCGGTGAGATCTTGTTGTATAATCAGCATTTTTTTTGCCTGTGCTGAGGTGTTGTCTAGCTGTGTCTAGGAGGGAACCTAGTAGTGTCTCTGTGCTGTAGTTGGGTCTGAACCCAGACTGTGTAGGGTGGAGTAAGTTGTGGTTTTCTAGGTAGTTGGTGAGGAGTTTAGCTATGAGGCCTTCCATTAGTTTGACATATAGTGGTATTGAGGCTATGGGTCTGTAGTTGGATGGTAGATCTGTTGTTCCTTTTGAGTCTTTTATGATCGGGGTGATAATGATTTCACTGAGGTCTTGTGGGAAAAGGCCATCTGTGAGCATGGATTGTATCCATTGTATGAGGAGAGTGTGGAATGTTGGGCTGGAGGCTTTTAACAGGTATGGAGGGCAATGGTTGAGGTCGCAGGCTGCGTGGCTGTATTTTATATAGAGTCTGTTTAGGTCGGACCATTGTATTGTGGAGAAATGATAATGACTTTTTTGTCTTGTCGATGGTCTTATGAAATTTTTTTGAATGTGCTTGATATTGGAAACCGCCTAGATCCCAGCCAATATATAAATGTGTTAAATAAAGAAATAAATAGAAATGTTCATCATCAGGCTAAAAGTTAATTCTGTTAAAACTGGAAATAAAAACTGGGGCTTTTTCCATCTAGAAATTGATATATTACATAGTAATTAGCATGAGAAAGTAATATGTATTTTTCTGTATCATATTTCTAGTTTTAAAACAATTTCCCTTAGTACTGCAGAGCAAACTTGCAGTTTCCAGGCAGTATCTTTTCTGAACTTTCTTTCCCGGGAGTGTAAGTATAGAAACATCCAAGGTTTTGTGCGTCAGAAAACAATTGCAGCATTGATTCTGAAAGGTATCCACATTTGTTTGTCATTCCCTCTGTAGCCTTTTACCCTCTCTACCTCTTCATCCCTATGTATTTCCCTTCATGAGCAGCATATATTGATTCACCTTTTTTGTCCAGTATTTCTGTCATAATTAGATTGTAAGCTCTTTCAAGCAGGGTCCATCTCTTGCATGTTTAATGCACAGCGCAGAACTGCTTCATTGATCTATCCCTGCAAAACTTCAGTTTCTTTGATGTACTGTACTTGTCAAAGAAGGCCAGCTTTGCTAATGTTGAATTTCAAAGGCTGGCAGTGTTAAAGGGAAGAATGAGTGAAAGTGGCAACAATAGCGAGTGACTCTGGATTTTTCCTTGCTTTTCCTACAGCACACATCAAAGGGATGTCTCTTAAAGGAGTGGGTTTGGGCGGAGCGCAGCTGAATTGTCATGTTCTGCCTTAACATTTCAAATTACAAACACAACCCTGAAACTGACTCCTGTTCAATTAAACCTTTAAGAAAGCATCTGGAGATTTTTCAAGTCCCCACTTAAAAGCATTTTAATAAAAATAGATTGTATCAAGACTGCTTCCTTGTCAAAAGATTGTCTTGACTTTCTGACCTTTATGAGAGCACAAGATTGAAACAAACATACTTGTATTGCTAAGTCTCCCCAAAAATTGGTCCTGTATTTTTTTTCTTGAGGGGACCAAGCAAAACTGAAGTTTTGTTTTATTACTTGCTTACATTTTTTCTGTATAGGCAGTCCCCGATTTAAGAATGCTCGACTTACGTCCAAACTCGTACTTACGAACTGGGGTACTGCGTCTTCCCTTCCGTGTTCCAATGCGCCCCTCGTCGTACCCCTACGTTTCGCATCCCATATTCATGCCTCTCGCGGGTGTTCACCTCCTCTGGCCGGCTCCTTCCTCCCAGCTAACCTTCTGTTGACAAAGCCACAAGTGGCAGCTCCAGCACCTGGTCCCCTGGTCTTTGCAAAGCAGTGATTGGCGATGCAGCCCGCTGACTCGGAAGCCTTCCCTCTGATGTAGACAGTAGAGGAAAGGCTTCCAGTCGGTGTAACGCATGCAGTAGCCGCCAATCGCAGCTTTGCGAAGACCAGCAGATCATGTGCAGAAGCCACCGCTCGCGGCTTTGCCAACAGAGGTGCGGCTGGAAGGAGGGAGCCGGACAGAGGAAGTAAATGTTGGAGGCACAAATTTGGGATATGGAACGGAGAGGGATGACAAGGGCGCATTGGGACATGGAAGGGAGGAGGAGGGTCGCGTTGGGACAGGAAGGGAGGAAGAGGGACTGCATTGACATAGGAAGGGAGAAGTAGGGTCGCGTTGGGACACAGAAGGAAGGGGGGCAAAAACTTTGGACAAAGGATGGAAGAGAGGAGGGAGGGAGCATGAACATGGGACACAGAATGGAGTGAGGGAGGGGAGCATAATCTTGGGACATAAGATGGAAGAATGGAGGAAGTGAGGGAAAGAGATGCTGAGATGGGGAGGGAATAGAAAAGGAGAATTGTTGGGCATGGTTGAGCGAGAGGGAAAGAGAGATGGTGCACATGGGGAAATGAAGAAAGGTGACTTGGGCATAGGGAGGGAGAAAGAAATATTGGACATGGTGGTTGGAAAGGAATGAGGTTGAGAGGGAGAAATGTTGGATGTGGTGATGGAGAGGGAATAGTGGGACTGATGAAGAACAAAAATAAGTGTAAACCTATCTTTTCTTTCTATTTAAACTACAGTACTTTATTTTGAGGACTGTTTCTTTAATGTTTAAAGTTCTTAATGTTTATATAGACTGTGCACTGTACAGGCAGGATCCAAGTTACATACAAATTCAACTTAAGAACGGTTTAAAAACTGGAACTCATTCTTAACCCGGGGACTGCCCGTAATGGGTTGTATGACTTTGAATGTGTATATTCTGTTGTCTGACACAGGACATGAATCCCCCTCTTCCTCCTCTGCCTATGACTGCTGCATTGATGGCCTCCACATCATCCGGAAGCACTTCTTCAGGAGCAGGACAAAGGCCTGTGTCTGGATCTGGTGACCAAATATCACATTTACGGCAACAAACTCGACCAAGTGTGTAAGTTTTCAAGAAATCTTATTACAGTAAACATGGCTTTCAAACCATAATAACATTTACATGGAACATAGGTACTCTACAGCGGAAGCAAAATAGCACTTAATTGATGGTTTGAAACATTCATCAATAATGTAGCCTTGTCCAAAGAATGTGATGGTTAGCCATGGCACTGAAATTTAATCCTGTTGAAAATTTTTTTCCACTTTAAAATTTGATAGACAAAAACATCCAAGTAATAGATTTAGTTGAGAAAACATTGATAGGAGAAACACCACCTATTTTGGTAAGGGGAAAAGAAAAACACATTGAATGCTGTCAAGATTTGTGATTTTAGAGAAATTTAGATCAAAGTCCCAAGTGGTGACTAGTACAGCTAAAAAAAACCAAACAAACAAGCAACCATTGCAACTTCATGCATCAGGGTGAAACCACATAGGCCCTGATTCCATAAAAGGCACCTACCGATCTAGGCACCTAACTTAATTTTTTTTAAATGGCTTAATCAGCACTGATAATTGAAAGCGCCATTAAAACCCAATTAAAAATGAATTAGCTGGTAGGTGCCTACCACCTCGCGGTAATCATCTACTTTGAGGCACCTACCGGTGTTTACTCAGAAAGTGGGAATGGTTAGGGGTGGAGTTTGGGTGTGGATTGAGTTAGGCGCCAATATATTAGGCCAAGAAAACCCTGATTTAATATACCGGTGCCTAACATTATGACGCCTACTGATGCCTAAGTGCTACTAGGAGTGATTCTATAAATGGTGTCTAACTTTGATTGACTTGCAGTAGATGCTGCTTTGCTAGGCACTATTTATAGAATCTGGCCCATAGTGCTTACTAAAAATTTGTGAACCTCTTAGGATGCATTGCATTTTTTTGTTAAGTTTATACTCAAAACATGATTAAATCCTAAATAACCTGGACAAAAAGGTCATCATTGTGCCCCTGGGTTCTGAGAAGATTACTTCTGGAGAAAATGAAAAGGTAGATTTAATAGGCATCTCAGAGACCTGGTGGAAGAAGGACAATCAGTGGGACACTGTGTTATTAGGGTACAAATTATATAACAATGATAGGGTGGATCAAATTGGAGGGGGGAGTTGTGCCATATGTTAAAGAGGGAAATGAGTCAGACCCTCAGTCCATCAAGTCCGGCGATCCACACACGCGGAGGCCCAGCCAAGTGTACACCTGGCGTAATTTTAGTCACCCATATCCCTGTATACCTCTCATAAGGAGATGTGCATGGAATTTTTATGGATAGAAATTCCTTGTGTGAAGAGAAGGAGTATACTGGGACCGAATGGACAAACAGATGGCGAAATGGTTGCAGAAATTGGGAAAGGGAGTTAATTGGGGAACAGTATAATAATGGGTGATTTCAACTACATTACTTCAGTATTGACTGGATAAATGTTACATAAGGGTGTGCTTGGGAGGTAAAATTCCTAGATGCAATAAATGACTTCTTGGAGCAACATGAGGGGGAGCTATTTTAGATTTAGTCCTTAGAAGAATGCAAGACATAGTACAAGAGGCAAAGGCTTCTGGGAAATTATAATCATAATATAATCAAATTTGAGCTAATATTTGGACAAATTTGAGCTAATATCTTTACTTAAGTCACAACGGAAACCTAGGGCTCCTTTTACGAAGGTGTGTTAGGGTCTTAACGTGCGGAATAGCGCACACTAGACGCTACCGCCTCCTTTTGAGCAGGCAGTAGATTTTCAGCTAGCGCGATCTAATCTGGTGCGTGCGCTAAAATGCTTAGCGCACCTTCGAAAAAGGAGCCCCTAATGTAGCGGAAAGATCTATTTTAATGTGAATTGTATTGATGAAGTATTAAATAGATAAATAGCCGACTTGAGTATTAAATAGAATAAGTAGCCGACTTGAGCAGTCTGCGATTTAGCTCAGCTCCTGAGGACGCCGAAAGGCGAAACAACAGCTGGTGTCGGGCTGAACTAATAACAGGAAGCTGATTTGGAAGCAACGAAGAATTATCATGGAAATTAACTGAGGCTGATAAGTAGAAAAGATATATAATATCACAACAAAGACTTTTGAGAAAATCTGATTGACTATTGCATATGGAAAAAATAGGAACTATAATATAAGAAGCAATAGGGAATAAGTATGTCACAGGGGTGTTCATGTTGAAATTTTATTGTAAAGAATGTGTATAAGTGATTGGTTTTTCATATTATAAAATTTAATACAGTATATTAAAAAATAAACATATAGTAACTTCATTTATAAAATTGTATTAAGTGTTTGAAGTTAAATAAGTCTATAATAGCCCTAACTACGTGTGGATTGGTGTACTAATGAATATTCATGAGACATTTACATACCTGTCATTTCCATTATATACAGATATCTCTCATGCATGTGCATTAGGGATATCCTGAAACAGCCCCCAGGACAGGTTTGAGAAACACTATATGATCTTGAAAGCTCATGTACATTATCTTTGAATAATTCATACATTGAACCAGTAATAGGTATCATTTTGTATAGAAATAAGGCAGTTAGAGCTAAATGTTTAATACAGTGTTTACAGACTAGTCCTGGGGACATACCAATTTGGGTTTTCAGGAAATCCATGATGAACATATGTTTGATTCACCTGCTGACTGTAAGCTGAAAGCTCATATTGTGAGGGAGTCATTTGTATGAAATCCATTAGCAAGCACGGGCTCAATTGTATGGCAGTTTATCTCCTACATATTCATTTTAGATATCTTGTAAACCAGACTGGCTGGGTGTGTCTGAGGGCTCTTCAGCTTGGAAAAGAGACGGCTGAGGGGAGATATGATTGAAGTCTACAAAATCCTGAGTGGAGTAGAACGGGTACAAGTGGATCGATTTTTCACTCCGTCAAAAATTACAAAGACTAGGGGACACTGGATGAAGTTACAGGGAAATACTTTTAAAACCGATTAGAGGAAATTTTTTTTCACTCGGAGAATAGTTAAGCTCTGGAACGCATTGCCAGAGGATATGGTAAGAGCGGATAGCATAGCTGGTTTTAAGAGACGTTTGGACAAGTTCCTGGAGGAAACATCCATAGTCTGTTATTGAGAAAGACATGGGGGAAGCCACTGCTTGCCCTGGATCGGTAACATAGAATGTTGCTACTCTTTGAGATTCTAGAATCTTGTTACTCTTTGGGATTCAGGAATCTTGTTTACTCTGAGATAATGGAATGTTGATACTCCTTGGGTTTTGGCCAGGTACTAGGGACTACTGGGCTTGATGGACCATTGATCTGACTCAGTAAGGCTATTCTTATGTTCTTATGAGTAGTGGCATAGTAAAGAGGGGCGGGGTGAGGGGCAATATGCCCCGGGCACTGTCTTGGTGAGGGCGCAGGCACTCATCCTCCTCTCTGCCTCCCCCACTGCCGTGCGTGCGTGCCACCCTTCTCCCTTACGTTTGTAACATTCCTGGCGCAAGCAGCAACCCCCAACCTGGAAACAGGATACTGGGCTTGAAGGACCATGTGTTTTCTTCCAGTATGGCAATTCTTTTATTCTTATGTCCACCTAGTACATCATCCTGCTTCTGACAGTTGCCATTCCAAAAGTGCTGCCAGATCAAATTTATTTCTTATATCTCTGTTGATAGGTGTCATCAACTCATGTTTGAGTCCTAGCAACTTGATGAACATTTTCAATTTTTCAGAGGGTTGTGTTCGTGAGGAGCTAGCTAAAGTAAAGGTAGACAAAGCGATGGTGCCGGATGGTTTACATCCCAGGGTGCTGAAGGAACTTAGGGAAGTTCTGGTGGCTCCACTGACTGACCTTTTCAATGAGTCTCTAGAGTCGGGAGTGGTACCGGAGGACTGTAGAAGGGCGGATGTGGTCCCTCTCCACAAAAGTGGAAGTAAGGAAGAAGTAGGGAATTACAGGCCGGTGAGTCTGACTTCTGTGGTAAGTAAATTAATGGAAATGCTTTTAAAACAGTGAGTGGCCAAGTTTCTGGAATCCTGTGGATTTAAGGACTAGATGCAACATGGATTCACTAGAGGTAGGTCTTGTCAGACAAATCTGATCAACATCAAAGGAAGAGCAGATGCTGACGCGACAGCAGCTTGGGGGTTGTTGCTCACACCAGGAACGTTATAGAGGTACATGGGAAGGGAAGCGGCACACGTGCAGCAAGAGGGGATGGGGAAGGAGCATGTGGAGGTGGGGGAGTGGAGAAGAGGACAAGGGAAGGGCACCACTACCCTTGGTGCCTCTCACCCTCGCTATGCCACTGTGTCTGAGGATTGGGTAGAAAAGCCTTGATTTCATGTTCATACGGTAAAAACAGCAGCAATTGCTGAACTTCTCTGTCAATAATTAGGGTGAATCAGTCACACAAGTGGGTGGCTTCATCCTACCATTCAGATATAGAACAGCTGTCTGAGCTCAGAAAAGCCTCAAGGATTTTTCTGAAAACATGTGGGATTTCCCATGCAGTTGCCTGTTCTGAATCTCATTAGTTTATTTTTGTCCATGTTTCACCTGGATATATATTTGTCTCTCTCTTCGTCAAAGTATCTCTTTGCTGCTTAACATTTCTTTGCTTATTTCTTATTTTTACTGATAATATAATGGCTAAATTCTTGGGTTACTCTCCACAAACCAATTCACAAATCATATGTGTTGATGTACCTTCTAATTACAAATCTAATGGTGTATATTAAAGTTTTAAGAGTATCTTCAGAATATGCTTTCCGTGTGGTTATTTTTATACAATATAGTAACCCGCTGAACCCTGTTCGTGATAGGGATCAGGGATTCCAATTATTTCCCATGAACGAGGATTCCTAGTAGGTGCGGGTCAAAAGCTTGCGCTGATTAAGTCCCTGCCCTTTGTACACACTGCCCGTCGCTATTACCGACTGTATAATAATTAACCACACGGAAAGCATATCCTGAAGATAAAGCTTAAAAGTTTAATATACACCTTCAAATTTGTAATTAGAGTGTACATCAACACATATGATTTGTGTATTTCTTATTTTTATTCTTATTAAAAATTGATTTCATAAGAACATAATGAATAATGGATGTTTTGGAGTATATAGTCAGGGAACTATCATAGCAGGGCTCAAGAGTTTTCGACAAGTTCCTAGAGTAAAAGGCCCTAAAAATGATTAGCCGGCCAAGATAGCGGTACTTTCTGAGCATTTGTAAGATCGCTTTCGGGACTGCCAGATTTTTCTTTGCCTCCTTAGTGATGCCGCACAAACGGAAGGGAAATGTGAGGGTGCCTACCTCCTCGACGCCCTCACTACCAACGCGCCAACTCCTGATTGAGCATTTTTTGCCAGTAGTCTGCACACAAACAGGCAGAATGAGCCCCACTACGAGAGAGGCAGGAAAGGAACCTCTCTCACTGGGGCATGAGATCTCACTATCGCCACCACTTCCGGCTGCACCTCCCTGTCCGCCTGAAGCTGCTGCCGACGTGGCTGGGAGAAAGGACACCGAAGTTGCGTCTGAAGACCCTGCAGAGGAGGAAGGTTTGGTAGATGAGCTTCTACCGAGGGATACCATCTTAGGGGCATCGGCCCCCACCAGAGAGGTGACGATGGAGGCAATTTGGAAGGTGAAAACATCAAAGGAGGTAAAGGCCCTGGGGGGAAAAATGGACAATATCTCTAAAAGGTTGGAGGAATCCAACTTAGAAATGAAAAATTCAATCACCCAAATACAAACTGAGGTGCAGTCTCTTCAGGGATTCAGGACTGTGGTGGTAAAAGACAATATGGCTATCCACAAGAAAA
Source organism: Geotrypetes seraphini (assembly GCF_902459505.1). Taxonomy (NCBI): domain Eukaryota; kingdom Metazoa; phylum Chordata; class Amphibia; order Gymnophiona; family Dermophiidae; genus Geotrypetes; species Geotrypetes seraphini. The sequence continues at coordinate 178,748,292 of NC_047084.1, read as the reverse complement.
TTAAGAATACTGAGAATTTCAATAGCAGGTTAAAAGTCAGAATTCTTAATTTCCCTAAATCCCCTGGGATATCTCCATATGATATGTTTAAGGCTTATCTTGTTGAGACTTTGAAGTACACTCTGGACTGTATACTTCCACTAAACAAGTTATACTATTTACCAGTTAAGCAATCCCAGGAGCCTATGGAGAGACAGAATACTCAATCTTCCCAACTTGATCTTCAAAATATCTCAGCTATTCTGGAGGAGTCCATTTCAGACACCTCTATTAGAACAGCATTGTTAGTATCATTTATTTTCCTGCAGGTCCTAGAAGTGTTTATGAAGCAATATTTTCATTCCTCAAAAAATTTATTCCACGGTAAAAGAATCTGGGTCTACCAGGATGTCACGAAATCTATGCAGGAGAGGAGAAGGCAATTCCTTCTTCTGCAGCAAGAAACCAGATCCCTGGGGGCCTCATTTCTACTTGCATATTTTTGCAAGTATGTTGTTAAATACCTTCAAGTAAAATATGTGTTTTTCCTCCCAGAGCACCTGAAGGCTTCCTTGGAGCTCAAAGGAATTACCCCCAAAGGACTGAGTGAATAAGTAATAATGCAGAACTGAGTGCTAGTCCTGTTTCCTTTATTGCATTATTCTTTTTCTTTTGTTTAAAGTTTTGTCTCAACTTTTCTGCCATTCTCCCCCCAAAATATGGTGGTCTAAGGTGGTTCCTAAATAATATGATTTCATATAATGTGAAGTAACATTATTCTTACTGCTTTTCTGTAAACAAGATTTTTCTTGTAAAAATTTGTTGAAATTATAAATAAATAAATAAAAAAGATTAGCCAAGTAGAGATATGAGACTCCAGTAATGGTACATCGGCTTGTCATGCCACTGGGGCTTGTGCGCATCTGAGAAGCTAAAAACTATGTTGTTGGTAGTTTCACTAAAACAGAGCCTCCCGAGGTGGACAGGTTTCAGCAGGGATGTCAGACTAATCGTGTACCAACCATCTGAGCAGCAGCAGATAGGCAGTGTTAGAGGTAGAGGTTTGTGTCTGAATCAACAATGGCATCAACATCAAATTTATACTGTGCAGAAGGCCTGGCAATCAATTTCTATATTCTGTCACAAAAACTTGATGATAGAAGCATAGAAACATGATGGCAGATAAAGGCCAAATGGCCCATCTAGTCTGCCCATTATATCCCAGGCTCTCTTGAATTCAGACCACCTCTTGAATTTCTACCACCTCTTCAGGGAAACTGTTCCATGCATCTACCGCCATTTCTGTAAAAAAGTATTTCCTCAGATTACTCCTATGCCCTCTCATTGCAGAGTTTCCTTACAAATGAAAGAGACATTAATATTACGTAGGTATTTAAATGTCTCTATCATATCTCCCCTCTCATGCCTTTCCTTCAAAGTATACAGATTGAGATCTTTAAGTCTGTCCCTATACGTCTTATCATGAAGAACACACACCATTTTAGTAGTCTTCCTCTGGGCCGATCCATCCTTTTTATATCTTTTTGAAGGTGTGGCCTCCAGAATTGTATACAATATTCTAAATGAGGTCTCACCAGAGTCTTATACAGAGGCATCAGTACCTCCTTTTTCCTACTGGCCATACCTCTCCCTATGCAACATAGCATCCTTCTAGCTTTCGCCGTCACCTTTTCAACCTATTTGCTCACCTTAAGATCATCACATACAATCACACCCAAGTCCCTCTCTTCCGTCGTGCACATAAGTTCTTCACCTCCTAAACTCCCTCTGGTTTTTTCAGCCCAAATGCATGAACTTGCATTTATTATTATTAAATTTTAGCTGCCAAATTTCAGACCATTCTTCAAGATTCACCAGGTCTTTCTTCATGTTATTCACACCATCTGGCATGTCTATTCTATTGCAGATTTTGGTATCCGCAAAAAGGCAAATCTTACCCAACAACCCTTCATCAATATCATTTATAAAAATAAGAACAGAACCTTCAGGCACACCACTGGTAACATCCCTTTCTTCAGAGTGATCTCCATTGATCACTACCCTCTGTTGCCTTCCACTCAACCAGTTCCTAACCCAGCCCGTCACTTTGGGACCCATCTCAAGGGCACTCAGTTTATTTATTAGACGTCTGTTTGTTTGTCCAAGGCTTTGGTAAAATCTAAATACACCACATCTAGCGCACATTCTATATCCAATTCTCTGGTCACCCAATTAAAAAAATTGATCAGATTTGTCTGACAAGATATACCTCTAGTGAATCCATATTGCCTCCAGTCCTGTAATCCACAGGATTCTAGAAACTTGACTATTTTCTGTTTTAAAAGTGTTTCCATTAATTTGCTTACCACTTACTGGCCTGTAATTCCCTACATCCACTTTTGTGGAGAGGGACCACATCCGCCCTTCTCCAGTCCTCCAGTACCACTCCCAAATCTAGAGACTCATTGAAAAGGTTCCTTCAGCATCCTCGGATGTACACCATCCGGCCCCATCACTTTGTCTACCTTTATTTTACCTAGCTCCTCATGTACACAACCCTCTGAAAATCGAAAATGTTCATCAAGTTGCTAGGACTCGAACATGAGTTGATGACACCTATCAACAGAGATATAAGAAATAAATTTGATCTTGAAGGCTGGAGAACCTTCAAGGAATGACCTCACACTAACAACCCAATTGCTGTATATGATATAGATTTATTAATAATAAACAATAGTCAGCTTACATGGACCAAAGATACAGCAGATTGAGCTAACGGATGACATACAGAATAGCCAGCATATTTGATATGTGGAATCCGTTCTGAAGTATGAATCAAGTGGGCTACTTTTATACTGTACTCTATTTTAGTGGCCCAAAATATAAGATATTTCCTGGTTACAAATCACATAACCACTTTCTATTGGATTATCATGTTTGTCATATATGTTGATTGGACAATACACATATTGGTCATAGAGTCATATTGAAGCATTATGTCACCTAGTGCCAAATATGGCTTTTCTATTTTCCTCTGACAATGCATTATTAATGCTGAGGTCAATAATTTCTGGGAGTGAGTCCCCCTCCCTTCAGGGCTTGATTGTAGATCTGTCAGCACTTTTCGATAGGACTTCTGGTAAGCCATCTAGACCTGAGGTCATGTGGTTTGGTGACCCAAACATTTCTTCTTTGAAAAGTCCAAGAATGTCCAAAGTTTTCACTCTCAGCAAATAATCAATGTTGTCACAGTCAGCGGATGTTTTTGTCAGTCTCTAAGGCAAAGATGAACTTCTCCTAGATGGATTCTTATTAATGCTGACACAATAAGATATAATTCTTGCAATGTGCATATGATTTGGACAAGTTTTAATGCAGCTACACAGTAAATGTTCCTTTTCAGGGTCTCAAGGGGGTCTGAATCTTCACCTTCATTTTCAATGAAGGTCTTACTCCTTATTCTCCTTCCTCAATCTGGCAGCACTTTTAGAATGACAACTGTCAGAAGCAGGATGATGCAATAGGTGGACATAAGAACATAAGAATTGCCATACTGGAACAGACCAAAGGTCCTTCAAGCCCAGTTTCCTGTTTCCAACAGTGTCCAACCCATATCTCAAGTATCTAGCAAGATTCCAACTAGTAAAACAGATTTTATGCTAATTATTCTAGGAATAAGCAGTGGATTTCCCCAAGCCATCTCAATAATGGCCTATAGACTTTTCTTTTAGGAAATTATACAAACCTTTATTAAACCCTGCAAAGCTAACTGATTTCATTCTCTGGCAACAAATTCCAGAGTTTAATTACACATTGTGTGAAGAAATATTTTCTTTAGTTTGTTTTAAATCTACTACTTAGCAGCTTCATCGCATGCCCCCTAGTCCTAGTATTTTTGGAAAGAGTAAACAAACGATTCACATCTACCCTTTTCACTCCACTCAGTTTTTTATAGACCTCTATCATATCACCCTGCATGCAAACTTGACAGTGAATCAATCGCTGTTTAAAAATCAGCCAGAAAATCGTCCAACACCGATTGAGTCGCTATCTTTAGTAAATCTGGGCCTAAGTGCAGATTCTGTCGGACAACACTTTGGAAAAACTGATCACCAATAATAATAATAATTTTATTCTTATATACCGCCATACCGACAAGGTTCTAGGCAGGTCACAACAAATAAAACTGATACATACAATGCAGATGAAATACAAGTTTAATGAAAAAGAACTTATTAAAAGTTAAAACAAATTGCATTAAGATACCAACCTATCAAATAGTTGTGTCTTTAGCAGTTTTCTAAAATCAGCATAAGAAGGAACCTCTAACATAATTTTTCCAAGCCATACATTCAGTTTAGCGGCCTGAAACGAGAGGGTTCTCTCAAGGAACTTCTTGTAGCGACAGGATTTTATGGAGGGATATGTGAACAAATGTACTCTGCAGTATAGTGAGAATACTAAAGGCTCCTTTTGCAAAGGCGTAGTAGTGGTTTTAGTGCATGCTTAGCGTTTAAAATGCTGCATGTGCTAGCTGCTACCGCCTTCTTTTAAACAGGCGGTAATTTTTCGGCTAGCGCACACTATAGCGTGCGCTGAAAATACTAGCGCACCTTTGTTAAAGGAGCCTAAAAGGGAACTTGAAAACAATCCAAGATCATAAAACCTTTGAAAACAAAATGATAAGGTATTATGACACCTACCAGACATGACTTAAAAGAGATCTGGGCTTACTTTCCCACTATAAAGACATTTAAAACTGATCTACCACTTTTCTTTCTCCTGCCCACCCACCCTTCCCTCTTCCTATCCCCAAAATAATCTCATGTTTTCCTTATATATTTATATATACTGATATTTGTCAAAATTTGCTTTTTTCTGATCGGAAGAAGGGTATTGGGGTATACAAAAATAAAATTATTATTATTACCTTCAAAAGCTCATCTTACTGGATTTCATGTATGTGTTCTCTTTGCCACTTTTCATTAAAAATAATTTTTAAAAAAAATGCATTGAGTTAGTGCAATAAAAAAAAGTATCCCCTTATTGCCTTTGTTTTTTGTTTTATTTCTTTATGCTACCTTGGAAAGTGAACTAACACAGCCACCACACTATTTTCCCTGACCCATCTCCCATCCCATTTAGACTCATCTTACTTTGTTTGGTGTGTCCCATGGGATAGGAATGATCCCTGGTTGCTCCAGCCCACTGGTGCTGGCTTCAGTGCCTGACAATATTTTGAAAAAATTGACTTGATGGGTCAAGAGTGATTGGTGATTGCATTTGTTTGGATTGATGGGATTCATAGGCGTGATAAAATGGGTTGGGATGGAGAAAAGCCTGAAAAGGGAACTTCAGTTTTCCTTAAATTGTGGGATGCCTGAAACTGGTCTTTTGTGTCCGGGGCTTAAAGGGGGACCCTAGCCTCTGCATTTCTTATGGGTTTTGTTGTGTTTCAAATAAATGAAATAAACACAAATGAAAGGAAAAATTATGTGCACATTCCTACAAACAAGGCATTTTTATGTATAGGAATATGTAAAAGGGTCTTGTCTTTCTAAAAGAATATTTTCAGGAAATGATTCGTAGCTAGCACACAGGAAAAAAGTGACATTGTTGTATTAGAGCAATTTGTAGGTTCAAGGACCCTATCCCACATGATTACTGCACTAAATGATATATATTCTTCCAGGTATGTTGCTATTTATCCTTATTCTCCCCGAAAGGAAGATGAACTGGAACTGCGAAAAGGAGAGATGTTCTTGGTATTTGAACGCTGTCAGGATGGCTGGTTTAAAGGAACTTCCATGCACACAAACAAAATTGGTGTGTTTCCTGGCAATTATGTAGCATCAGTCACACGGTAAGAGTTGTTAAATACCTTAGGTTTCTACCTGCCTTGTTTGTGCCTGTGTCATTTGTGAAATAATTCTGTAAACAAGTGTTGTATCTTTAATGATTCTATAAAACACCATGTAGTCTTGGCAGCTGGATTTACTGTGGCCCAGATGCTCAAAACCTAATGCCGGCAGTAGGAGCGATTAGTGCTGGAACTGTGTGCCTGTTAATATGTGCAGCATGCACAAAACCCTCTAATGTGCATGCTAATCTGTGCGCTGAAGATTAGAGCAAATTGAAATGGGTTAAAGTCAGGTGATTATGTATTCACTCGGAATGCTCAGAAGACAGCACAGAAGCTAATGCCAAAACCACATTGCCAGGTGGGGGATGGCGTTCATTTTCGTCTGTATTTTTCACATTAAATTGCCAGTTTTGGGGGGCTTTTGAAAGGAGAGAAGAAACAAATATGTCTGCAAGCCCTAGAAAAGCTGGAGGTGAGTACGCCATTGGTGTCCGTTCTTCTTCACTTTGGTGAGAGCCTCTTAGGAGATTTAAACAGCAAAATTTGGGGTGGGGTGACATATTTCATGGTGTGGGGGAAGGTGCTGATGTACCGTATTTTCACCCATATAACGCGCATACGTGTATAACACGCATACGCGTATAGCGCGGGGGTCCAAAGCATTTCAGTAAAAAAATTTTTTATATAGCACGCACACGCGTATACCGCGCATGTTGCTATAACTTCCTCCCACTCCCGCTTACTCTTCTGGCCTGCGAACTGGCATCCCCTCCCCCGCGATCCTACATCCCCCCCAGCACCGCAAAACATCTCTTACCTGATTGGGCACCAGCACCAATGCACAGGACGTGCCAGTGCCAGTGCCCGAAGATCCTCCCTCGTTGTTGCTGGGCTGGGCTGTGCTGGGCGGTGCGAGGATGCCGGATCGGAATGAAAAAAAAAAAATTGTACAACGCACAAGGTTATGTACGGTTTGTAAAAATCGTGTATAACGCGCGCGTTATATGCGTGAAAATACTGTACTTTTGCACTTCTTGTTTTGCCTGATGCAGGCACATTGGCATTTCATAGTAAGCACGGCTCTTGTGCACATGCAAAGGCCACATTCCTCCCCCTTGCTTTCATAAGAACAGCCATGGTCCCTGTAGCCCAGTATCCTGTTTCCACAGTACCTGTCAGAAGCCCAAATAGTAGCAACATTCCATGCTACCTATACAGGGCAAGCAGTAGCATCCCCCATGTTTGTCTCAATAGCAGACTATGGACTTTTCTTCCAGGAATTTATCTAAACCTTTCTTAAACCTAGCTACACTAACCACTGTAACCGCCTCCTCTTGTAACGAGTTCCAGAGCTTAACTATTCTCTGAGTGAACAAATATTTTCTCCTATTTGTTTTGTGAAAAATTGATTCACTCTTACCAGTTCTACACAACTCAGGATTTTGTAGACCTCAATCATATCCCCCCCCCCCACACACACACACACTTAACCATCTTTTTTCCCAACCTGAAAAGCCCCAACCTTTACTAGCACACATAAAATTTGCTTTGGGCCTTGAGGGGCTAGTTTTCAGCATTGTTCTTGGCTATGGAATGCGTGCTCTTGCCTCTAGCACTAGAGTTTGAGCATCAGGCCCTATGTTTATAAAGATGTATCTTTCCTTTGTCTTTTACAGGTCAGTGACAAATGCCAGTCAAGTGAAAATTCCTGTGACTACTGCTAGCCAGTCTGGGCCAATGGTGACCATGGTCAGTCCTTCTAGTGCTGGAACAACCTCCCAGAAACTTCAGGGCAATGGCATTGACTTTAATAAGGTGTTAAACTCCAATGGGGTACCAACCGGTACAATTCCATCAGCACACATTCAAACGAGCCCACAATCCAAGATTCTTATGCACATGAGTAATCAAATGACGGTAAACCAGGCACGCAATGCTGTCAGAACAGGTAAACGTTTCTGATATCATGATCCTTAATAAAAATCACTGCTGAGCTGATAGAGTGTAGTTAGCTTGCAAAATCTTGTTTTCTTCAGTAAATTGTAGTCTCGTTCACTGGTTGCCTTCCTAAAACAGCAGTTCAGTACAGAGAAGAATTTTTTAACAGGACACCTGAACATGTGCCTTTTAATAAGATGAGCACCCGAAACATAAGAAAAATGAAAACGCACAAAGTCATACCTACTCTGAGGCAGTGTAAATAGTTGAATGTACGGACCTGTTTTAGAAACGTTGCGGCTTCTTCCCCTGGGAATGCCCTGGGCAAGTCAGTGAACCTTCCATTGCCCCAGTTACTTAAGAGTATGAATCTACTAATGAGGGTACTGTACAACTCAAGGGGAGAGAAGAAGACAAATTAGCATGTTAAATACTGTTAGCAATAGCATATATTGTCTCAAGACTGCATCGTATATATACGCTATACGCCTTTATGTGATTGGTATGATGACAAATTGCCAACCAGTATTTAACCTTCACAAAAAGGCTGGTGTGGCTCTTCATTGGACAGGCTGGATGGACCACACAACTTTATCTACCGTCATTTATTGTGTTACTGGGAACAGAAAAAGTACTTGCATATAATATATATAGTGCTTTGGCTGTACCACAGAAAGGTGATATATCAAATGCATAACCTTTACACTATGTGCAACACACATATATACAGAGACAGTTTCATTCATTCCATGCATTCTTCAGAGCATAGTTCCCTCCACATTCTCCTACATTCCGTTGTTCTTTTTAAGCTTGATTATTGTAACTGTTCTCATTGGACAGCCTGCATCCCAAATATAATCACTAAAATTGGTGCAAAATACTGCTATGAAACTTCTTTATAGAAACATAGAAATACGACTATGTCACTTCCCTTCTTAATGCTGCACATAAACTACCAGTTGCGTATAGAATCTCCTTTAAGATCAATGCTCTGTCTCTTAAGATACAGCCTTCTGTTCTCCTTCCTTTTTTGGCTTCCTTTCTCATCCTTTATGCTCTCTCCAGATTACTACTACTACTTATCATTTCTATAGCACTGCTAGACGTATGCAATGCTGTACATTGAAACAATCAAAAGATAGTCCCTGCTCAGTAGACCTTACAGTCTAATCAGGGCATTAGAGAGTTTCTCAGACATGGGTACTTTACAAGTGAGTGGGGGTTAGGAGTTTAAAGCAACCTTGAAAAAGTGTGCTTTTAGCCTGGATTTGAATACTTCCAGGGACAAAGCTTAACATACTGACTCGGGCATAAGGTGCAGCAAAAGAGAAGGAACGTAGACTTGAGTTGGCAGTAGAGGAGAAGGGTACAAATAAGAGAGACTTGCCCAATGAATGGAGTTCCCGTGGAGGAGTATAGGGAGAGATAAGAAAGGAGAGATATTGAAGAGCTGGAGAGTGAATGCACTTGCAAGTCAATAAGAGGATTTTGGAAATATATGCAGAAATGGATGGGGAGCCAGTGGAGTGACTTGAGGAGAGGGGTAATGTGAACTTGGTGACTCTGACAGAATATAAGTCGTGCAACAGAATTTTGAATGGATTGAAGGGGAGAGAAATGGTTTTGTGGAAGACCTGTGAGAAGCAAGTTGAAGTAGTCTAGGCCAGTGTTTCTCAACAAGTACTCCCTTGCCAGTTAGGTTTTCAGGATATTCACAATGAATATGCATGAAAGAAATTTGTATATAATAGAGGCAGTGTATGCATATCAAGTTTATGCATATTCATTGTAGATATCATGAAAACCTGACTAGCAAGGGGGTACTCCAGGACCAAGTTGAGAAACACTGGTCTAGGTGTGAGTTAATAAGGGTGTGGATAAGGGTTTTGGTAGTGTGCTCAGAGAGGAAGGGTTGGATTTTGGTGATATAGAGAAAGAAACAACACGTTTTAGCGGTCTGTTGGAGTTATGTAGAGAGAGAGAGAGGAGTCAAAGATGGCACGGAGGTTGTGAGCTGACGAAACAGGGAGAGTGAGATAGAGAAAGGGAGGAGAGGAGAGGAGAGGTAGTTTGGGTAGAAGGATAAAGTAGTTCAGTCTTGGCCATGTTCAGTTTTAAGTGATGGTGGGACATCCAGGCAGCAATTTTGTACAGGCAGGTTGAGACTAAGGCCTGGATTCCTGTAGAGATTTTTGGTATAAAGAGATAGGTCTGGGAATCATCAGCATTGAGGTGATATTGAAAACCAAGGGAGGAGATCTGAGCACCAAGAGAATGAATATAGTTAGAGAAAAGAATAGGTCCCAGGATTAAGCTTTGAGGTACCCCGACTGATAGTGGGATAGCAGTGGAGGAGGATCCACCACTGCATGCATTAAAGTTGCAATGTGAAGGATAAGAAGAGAACCAAGAAAGAACAGGGCCCTGAAATTCAAGCATATCTACATTGTCAAAAGCAGTGGTTAGATCAAGAAGGATGAGGATGGAATAGAGACCTTTGGATTTGGCCAGGAACAGGTCATTGGAGACTTTAGTAAGGGCAGTTTCCATAGAGTGCAGGAAGCAAAAGTCTGATTGGAGTGGATGAAGATTAACTAGGGACAGCAGAAAGTCAAGGCAATGTCGGTGAACAAGACATTCAAGTAGCTTGGATAAGAAGGGGAGGAGGGAGATGGGGTAACAGTTGGAAGGGCAAGTAGGTTCTTTAAGAAGTGGTGTAATTACAGCATGTTTGAAGACATTAGGGACAGTTGCAGTGGAAAGTGATAGATTGATGTTGTGACAAATAGAAGGGATGACAGTAGGAGAGATAGTGCTGAGTAGATGGGTGGGAATCTGATTGAAGGAGGAAAGAAAATGTGCAGTTTCCTCTTTAGTGATTTCAGGAAAGGAAGAAAAAGCGGAGAGGATGGAATAGAGTTGACAGAGTGGTCTAGGGGAGAGAGAGGCGAAGGTGGTTTGGTTGAGAACTCAAGGTTAATCTTGTAACATGTCATAGAAGTACTCAGCCATAATTTGGGGGGGAAAGTGATGGAGAAATTGGAGGTGAGGGTACTTTGAGTAATAGAGTTCAGTGTGGCAAAGAGATGGCAAGGGTTGGAGCTGAGAGAGTTAGTCAAATGGTCATAATAGTCTTGTTTGGAAAGTGAAATAACAGACTCGAAAAAGGTTAGGAGGGCCAATTAGTAGTTCCTTCTTTCCATCAGGTCTTCTTGGACATCTCCAGGAATTCCTGCTTCAACGTTGCTTCTCTTACACTATGGAATGCTCTTCCCCAATATTTGTGACTTGAGCAATCTTTCAATAAATTTAAATCCTTGTTAAAAGCTTATTATTTCTCTCTGGCTTTCCATTCAGACTGACTTTTGTCTCCTTATTATTTACCTTTGACATTCTCTAACATCTGTCTTCTGATGGGAATTCATCAAGCCTCCTAATGTGCTCATTCTTTCATTCTTTCCCTTTCATTGCTATGTAACCTTCCCTGTTGTCCCATTACCCATTTGTGTGCTTTCCGAAACTTGTTTGGTTTGGTTTTCAACCCCCAAGCCTTCTACTTATTAAATTGTAAACCGCTTAGATTTCTATTTGAAACTTTTCTGGTATATCAAATAAATTGAACGTAATGTGTGATGGTAAGGACTTATGCACCAATCTGTTTTCATGGCCACACACTGATGGCCATTAATATAAAAACACCAAAATAGAAAATTCGGCTGTTTTACCCCAGTAGAAAAACAGCCTTAGCATGTTGGAAAAACCTGTGTAAGGGTGTACAAGGCCATTTTTTTACCACTGTTTGATAAAAGGGCTCCTAATTTTGTTAATCTTTTTGCAAATCACCTGTTAATCTTCTAAGCTTTATCTCTGGACTATTAAAATAACAGTTCAGCTTATTTGTTGCCTATTTTTGGGACAAACATATTTTATGCTTCATCTCGTAAAGTGCTACATTTTAAAGTGCAATGAAATTAAAATTTATTTCCATTCTCTTTTTATGTGATCTAGCATCAGTACATAGCCAAGAGAGACCCTTGGCAGCAGTGACTCCTATCCAGGCTCAGCATGCAACCTGTCTTTTACCTGCCACTCTTGTCATCCCACATCATTCTGCCCCTTCTCAGCAGCTGCAGCCTCAGCTCTCTGCATCTATTACTTATTTGACAACTCCTGTGAATATCAACAGATCAAATGTGCCATCGGCTTGTGGAACAGCTTCTGGAAATTGTCCCAGCCTTGCTGCAGCATCTTTAGATGGAGATGCAAGTTGGAGACCTATCCCTGGCTATACTGGAGCCCCTGCTTCTCCTGAAACAGCTGTATCAATTGGGAATCCTGGAGCTGTAAAACTGGACAAAGACAGTAAGGTGGGTTGGACCATTTCTTGATATTTCACTTAGAGTTTTGTACTTATTGTGACAGCTGTTTCCCTATAATATCCAAGTGTTACTGAATGCCATGAATGTTCTTTATGGATAGCATTCATGGTAACATAGAAACATGATGGTAGATAAAGGCCAAAAGGCTCAGCCAGTCTGTCCATTCGTAGCATCCACTATCTGCTGCTCTCCCTAAGAGATCTCACGTTCCTGTCCCACGCTAGTAGTTTTGTGTTGTGTGTGTTATATACAATATACCTATACACACATTTCACCATGTATTATTTCTCTATAAGCTTCAAACAGCCCATATTAAAAGCTAGAGATATGTATTTGTCAGCAGGTGGTGAAAACATAACTTGCCTATCCAGATATTTCAAAAAGAAGCCAGGTTTAAAAATTGTCTAGGTTGTACATGTGCCAGAAGTTATGGCCTCTGAACTAGTGTCTGGAAGAAAGTTATGTTTCAGGGATTGGCCTCATCAAAGAATCATCTGTTAGATCCATTTGGGTACCATAATTTCTCAAGTGGAGAGGGACAAAGGCTTCCTGTTTGAGGTTCAATCTAAGAACAATTTTCTTTTTGTCTATCAGAAAAAGATTTGGAGAGAAGACAACACTTTTGTTTATCCACAGAGGGACCCAATCTAATTTTTAAAGGTCCCTTGCTAGTAGTGTCTCTTCTCTTTTCTTTTTTTTAATTATTAAATTTCTGTAGAACAATCTGGAGCTTACAAAAACTTCCAACAATAATTGCACATAATAGTCAATATAGTTCAGATTGAATTTTTTAAATAACTCTAGTAGACAGACAAAGAACATACAAACAGGAAGAACAGATAAAAAATTCAACAGGCCCTACTTTTCCAACTCTACCTTCTCCCTTGAAAAGATCCTCTTTAAAATTAATTCTGCCAAAAAGATACTAACCAGGTTGTATAAGGATTTGGGCTTTCTGGTTTGTTCAAGAGAAAGTGGCTATCAAATGGCTTGGGAGCAGTGGTAACTCAGTATAACAGATGTGCAGTTTTGGGATCAAGTACATTGGTATATTCTCTACTGTTATAGTGTTACTACTGTATATACTCAAACCTAAACTGAGATTTTTGGACCATAATGGGGGTCTTGGTTTATACTCACATCATCCAACTGTGCACCCCTCCTGCCTGAACCTGTTACAGTCCTCTCCTGGGTCTGCCTTGAACTCTGGTGGTCCAGCAGTGAGCCGGGACTGAAGCAACCCCTCCTGTCCTGGTCAGCTCTGCACCCCCCATCTCCCTCCCATTTCCCAGATCCTGGTGGTCCAGTGGTAAACTGGGGCAGGAGCGATCCTCCTACACTTCTGCCCCATGCAGAGCCGCTAAAGAAAATAGCTGCCGCGTGCTCCTGCTGCAACTTTGAGAGATTGCAGTGAGAACTCAGGGCAGCCATTTTCTTTAGCAGCTCTGCATGGGGCAGGAGCGTAAGACTATCGCTCATGCCTTGGTTCACCGCTGGACCACCAAGACGTGCAAGGTAGGCCTTTGCAGGGTCCGGGAAGTGGGGTGGTGCAGAGCCAGCCGGGATAGGGGACAGGAGGGGTCACTCCTGTCTAGGCTCACTGCTGGATCGCCAGGGTTCAAGGCAGGCCTGGGGAAGGTCAGGGGTGCAGAGCTGGCTGGGACTGGACACAGGCGGCGTCACTCCTGTTCCAGCTCACCACTGGACCACCAGGGCTCAAGGAAGGCTCGGGGATGCCTACAATGGATTGGGCAGGGAGCGCAGAGCCAACCGGGACAGGACGAGGGATTGCTTCTGTCCCGGCTTACCACTGGGCTACCAGTACTTATACTTGAATATAAATCCTTGGTTTATACTTGAGTCAACATTTTTTCTCCCTGTTTTGAAGAAAAAAGAGGTTATCTCGGTTTATATTAGGATTGGTTTATATTCGACTATATATAGCAACTACATACAAATGCATTGGATGTCCTAGAAAGAACCCATATTCAGGGGTCTAGAACTAGAGGTGTTGGAGAGGGTGTGGGGCAGTAGAGTTCTTTGAACATCTCTGGAGGGACTGTAAGAACATTTTAAAGTTCTGGGAGCAAGCAACCTTTCTATGAGTAAGAGCAAATCAGTTGGTCAGGTTCTGATGTCTAGAGAATAGTTCTGCAGGAGATGGAGTGTATAGGGGGAATATCAGAGCTTCCATCTCACTGGAATCTGTATAAGACTTATGGGTGGGGCCTTAGGCATATAGGCCAACCAGAATCTTAGGCCCCTCCCCGGTGCATCCCACATGCACCGGAAAGGGGCAGGCCTGCCTCATTTGACAGAGGCAGGCCTTCAGGCTGGTGGAAAGACCCAGCCAGCCAGTCAGCCATCATTCAAGTTTAGAGGGGGGAGGGTTGGTCTGGCTATCATTCAAGGTTAGCGGGGAAGGGGTCCGGGGAGGGGGGGCTAGGGATAGTGGTGTTGTCGCGATTTCTATGGTGGGGGGTTTCCGGTAGGAGGGATTAGGCACCCTCCTGCCGGTTTCGTTTCGGGGGGGGGGGGTGAGGGTGGGGGTGTTCCAGCAGGAGAGATTGGACACCCTCCTGCCACGTTTGTTCGTGGGAGCGGGGGAGGGGGGATTGGCTGGCGGCCACATTTGTGGCCGCTAAACTTATTTGGTAAGGACTAGGAGATCCTTTTTGTCCTAGGAAGACGCGTATGGCCACCTAAGGCTACTTCCAGGCAAACCACGCCTGCGCCTAGCCTTAGATGGGCTTGCATGCCTCCCTATGCTCCCAGAGGCGCCTCCAATGTAGGCAGCCTTTCTCAGGAGCTTTTTTTTAAAAAAACGTGCATCCCGATTGGCTGGTTAGACAGCAGTAGGATGCCTACTGCTGCCTACAATTGGGATGCCGTTTATGGAATCCGGGCCTCTGTACACTTATCTGCAAAAGTGGCGTAGGATGCAGAAACACTGTCCTGCAATCATATGTAACTTAGCATAGGGCATAAATGCAAGGAAGGCATACACATGAGTGGGGCCACCAGTTACATTTGTAACTTACAGAATACTGCCACATTTAAGTGCTCCTGGGTATCCAGGTAACACTGTAAAATAGGCTTCTTCTGCACTTTCTCAAGGTGCCTAAATGGAGGCTTTTGTTTTGTTTTGTTTTTTAACAGAAAGGGAGGTAGATGCATGGAATAGTCACCCTGTTGTGGTGGTGAAGACACAAAACTGTCTGAATTCAAGAAAGTGTGGGACAGGAAGTGTGGGTACAGGAAGAGATAGTGGAAGCTGCAGATTTGCAGACTGGATGGGACATTTGGCCTTTATTAGCCATTGTGTTTCTAGTTTGCAGTATATCAAGTAAAGAAAAAAAAAATGAAATAACCCCCTACACACTAGGATTTTGGTATACAGTAATTGAGTTTAACACTGATGATAATTGATCTCTCCAACACTATCTGTCCCAGAACAATTGATTGTGAACGTTTTCTTGACTTATGTAACTTTGCAGAAAGAAAAGAAAGGACTGCTGAAACTTCTCTCTGGAGCCTCTACTAAACGAAAGCCTCGGGTTTCACCTCCACAGTCCCCTACTCTAGAGGTTGAGCAAGCTGCTTTAGAGATAGCCTTGCAGGGTGCCATAGGTCCCGAGATCCCAGCTGCTGTGAGCCATGGAAGAGCTGGATCCTGCCCAGTGGACGGTGAGGTCTTGCCTGCCGTGGCCACATCTGCATTAATGCAAGAGGCACTTCATCGGAAGTCAGGTTCTTTGGATTCCAATGTTCCAATAGCTCCTCCTCCAAGGCAGCCTTGCTCGTCTTTGGGACCAGTATTGAATGAATCCAGACCTGTGATTTGTGAAAGGTGAGAAAATGTTGCTATCTGGAGTCACAATAAGGCAAGGCTAATTAACCAAAGTTTTTTTTGCTAACATGAACCATTCTTTATAGAGTGACTAGTACTGCCAGGCAACACGATGGGGCTTATTTACTAACTTCCGGTAAAGGTTCCAGTTACTGTACAGTACATACCAAAAATTAAAGTGCAATAAGTACAAATCTCTGTGTTCCAGTAACTGTTAGGTTTGTTCCTGGCAGTTTCCTATTCAGTTAGTACATGCATTTATTATTTATTTACGTCTATATTTCCCGCCAGCCCAAAAGCTATCGACGCAGTGTACAATCAAGTACAGTAGGTATTTTTCTGTCCCTGGAGGGCTCACAATCTAACCCCCTCTTTTACTAAGGTGCGCTAGCCGATTTAGCACATGCTAAATGCTAACGCATCCATAGGATAGAATCGGTTAGCTCGCCTTAGTAAAAGGACCCCTAAGTTTGAACCTTAGGCACTGGAGGATTAAGTGACTTGCCCAAGATCACAAGGAGCAACAATAGGATTTTGAACTCGATCCCCTTATTCTTAGCCCACTATTCTAACCATTAAGCTACTCATAAGTAAAAAGCTTTGAAAAGAATCAATAGTGCCCACAGATGTAGATATATTTAGGCTTGCTTACACATTTTCTGATGCTAGAATTTTTCAACATAGCCAACATATTTACATTAGGCTGTATATATAGCCATTTCCATTGTATGTCTTCTGAACCATAGGTCTAGTATAGAATTAGCACTAATTTATATCAGTTAAATAATGGCATTGTTCTCAATTTTATTATAGCAGCTGTTCTGTGGTTAATTGCTGTGAATTATTGCTTGCTCCATGGAATAATTTATAAAAACTCTTTGCACAAGAGTGAACAAAAATATATCAAGCTTTGTTTGCCTGGCGGTATATAAAAATAAAGTTATTATTATTATTATTATTTCTTTTTATTATTCTTTACATTCTTCTATATTTTTCACATTCTACTGCCAAGAATATACAATTCAGAATGTACTAAAAGAATTTATTTCACTGATCTAGAGAACATACTTTGTACTTTCATTGTGAAAGAACAATTATAGAAATATTCAAACAGCAATTAAGAATAAGAAACTAAACTGTCTTGATTGCATAAATCTTTACAGCTTTTAGTCATAACAAATCCAAATTAGCTGTTTCCAAAAATTGCCTTAGTAAGGCCTATCGTCAATGAGTGGGGCCCACCTGTGTCCAATCACAGCACTAGAGCTGATTTGAAGAATACTAGATTAAGAATCAAGCTGCTTCTATTGTAGGAAGTGAATTTAAAACAAAGACTGAAACATGCCAAATGCAGAACTTCTAAAAGAACTCCAAGAAAAGTTGTTCAATAAGATACAGATTAGGGGAAGGCTATAAGAAGATTTCAAAATATATGAATATCCCAAAGGATACTGTGAAATTCATCATTATAAAGTGGAAAATTCAACCTCGCAAAACACTACATCGATCAGGCCTTCCCTCCAAAGACAATAACCAAAGTGTAGGAATCTGCTGAAGCCTAAGATTTCTTTAAAAGAGCTACAGTGACTTAAGGTAGAAACTGGGAAGAATTTTGACTTTTCAACAATTTTGGGAGAGCTGCTATACTCATGTTGCCCCTCTCCTAGAGTCACTTCATTGGCTTGCCATCCATTTCAAGCTCCTTTTACAGGCCTACAAATGCACTCACTCAGCTGCCCCTCACTATCTGTCTTCACTTATCTCCACCCTATAATCCCCCCAATGAACTCAGCTCATCTGGTAAGTCCCTCCTATCTGTGCCCTTCTCTTCAACTGCCAACTCCAGACTCTATCCATTCTACCTTGCTGCGCCATATGCTTGGAGCAAGCTGCCCAAATCCCTAAGGTGGGCTCCGTCTCTGGCAGGGTTCAAGGCCCAGTTAAAAAACCACCTCTTTGAGAATGCTTTCAACGCCTAACTCCTTTCACCTTGGGTTCTGCATCCCCAACCCTATATGTCGTGTCTGTCTGTCCAAGTTAGATTGTAAGTTCTTCCGAGCAGGGTCTATAAATGTCAAAATGTACAGTGCTGCATACGCCTTTCAGTGCTATATAAGTGATAAATAGTAGTAGTAAACATTGGCACACACAATTATGGCCTGTATGGAAGAATGGTAAGAAGGAAGCCACTGCTGAAGAAAAGTCATATGATGCAAAGAGTAACATTAAATGCTGTACTCATAGAGGCAGAAATTGGGGGGGGGGGGGGGGGGGGGGTCTGAGACCAAAGTAGAACTTGTGGGCATTACTGCTAAGGAATATGCATGATAAAAATACACAGTACATTGCCCTATTAATACCATCCATACAGTAAAGCATGGGAATGGCAGCAAGATGTTATGGGAGCAGGGAAGCTTGTGAAGTTTGGGAGGAAATAAGGAAGGTGTAAATTACAGGCAGATCTTAAACAAAAACCTGTTTGCCACAAATATCTGCTCATCCTCCCAAATATACTACAACCAGTGCATGTTTTCTAGAAAAAATGATGCAGGTACTCAGGGCAACTGTGGCTCAGTACCCAAGTACATCAAAAAGAACCCAAGGTCAAAAGACCCAAGTTACTTAAAAATATACCAGTACAAAAGATGTGTGTATGTATGGGGTTGGGTACAGAGCCTGGCAAAGAGAAATTGGTTCAGAATGTTTTTTTTCTTGTTTTCCTCCTTGAAATCTAGGGTGCGTCTTATAGTCAGGTGCGTCTTATGGAGTGAAAAATATGGTATATGTATCTGGGGGTTTTTCTCTCATTGAGCAATATTATACTGTTACCAAGATTGAGAGCGAGACCAGAAGGCTTTGAGCATGCGCAAATGCTCAAAGCCAGTCCAGCCAAGCCCAGCCCAGAAGAGGGAAGATCTCCAACGCACCGCCCAGCCCAGGCCGCGCCAGAAGAGGGAGGATCTTCGGGCACCAGCGCTGGTGCCAAGTCGGGGTAAAAGAAGTGTCATTGACGTGCTCAGGGGGGGGGGGAAGTAGGATCGCGGTGGAGGGGTGGCAACGCGAGTGGGGGGAGGATGCCGGTTCACAGGGGGGGAAGCCGGACCGCAGAAAGGGGTATGGAGCAGCGTCGGATTCCTCAAGGGGGGGGAAGGGAGGATCTCCGACGCACCGCCCAGCCCAGGCCACGCCAGAAGAGGGAGGATCTTCGGGCACCGGCATTGGTGCCCAGTGGGGGTAAGGGATGTCATTGCCATGCTCGAGGGGGGATGTAGGATCGCGGGGGTGGGGCAGATGCGAGCGGGGGGGATGCCAGATCGCTGGGGGGGATGCCGGATCGCGGGGGGGGGGGGCACTCGTACAGCGAGGCAAGCTCGGGTTACGAGGCACCAAGTTTGCAAATGTTTTGCTCGTCTTGCAAAACACTCGCAAACCGGTGCACTCGTAAACCAAGGTACCACTGTATATAATTTTTTCATAGAGGGATGGAAAATATTAAGTACTACCAGTCTTCCTTCCCCAGACTCTAAAAAAAAAAAAAGATCGTATTGTAAATGCTTATATTGTAAATGCTTTCTGTCTTTATCTGTTTTTAAGTCCATTATTCTAATTTGTATTTTATCTGTATCCCATTTATTAGCTCACCTTGTTGTAAACCACCTAGAACTTTTTTGGTATAGCGGTATATAAGAATATATAAGAGTATATAAGAATAAAATTATTATTATTATCTGTGTATGGTAACATAGTAACATAGTAGATGACGGCAGATAAAGACCCGAATGGTCCATCCAGTCTGCCCAACCTGATTCAATTTAAAATTTTTTTTTTTTTCTTCTTAGCTATTTCTGGGCAAGAATCCAAAGCTTTACCCGGTACTGTGCTTGGGTTCCAACTGCCGAAATCTCTGTTAAGACTTACTCCAGCCCATCTACACCCTCCCAGCCATTGAAGCCCTCCCCTGCCCATCCTCCACCAAACAGCCATACACAGACACAGACCGTACAAGTCTGCCCAGTAACTGGCCTAGTTCAATATTTAATATTATTTTCTGATTCTAAATCTTCTGTGTTCATCCCACGCTTCTTTGAACTCAGTCACAGTTTTACTCTCCACCACCTCTCTCGGGAGTGCATTCCAGGCATCCACTACCCTCTCCGTAAAGTAGAATTTCCTAACATTGCCCCTGAATCTACCACCCCTCAACCTCAAATTATGTCCTCTGGTTTTACCATTTTCCTTTCTCTGGAAAAGATTTAGTTCTACGTTAATACCCTTCAAGTATTTGAACGTCTGAATCATATCTCCCCTGTCTGGACTTTAGTTTACTTGCTGGACTTATGCCACTTACCTGCAATCCCAATCAGACCTTAGATTAAGTGGGGATGGGTGGACCCGCTATGCCTAAGGCCTGATTGGTCCATGCTTCTAGAGCCTGGGCTAATCAGGCCTTAGGCTTCGGAAGGATGGGCCGGGAAGGGGCGAGCCTGCCTCATTTCGACGAGACTGGCCTGCCGGCTGGACGGGCAAGTCCCATCTGGCCAACAAGGAAAGGTTAGTTTGGTTGGGGGGAGGTTTTAGGGCTGTTAGCACGGGGGGGGGGTTGGGCCCCCTCCTGCCAGCAATTGGACAGGCGGCCGTGACCCGCTATACTTATAGCAGCAGAGAGATCCCTTGCCGCAATAAGTATAGCGGCCGCGTCTACTTACAATGTAGACCAGCATTTTGTTGGCCTACATTGTAAGCGTCTCTTCCTCTACTAGGGAGATGCGTAGGGCCGCCTAGGTTCGCCTAAGGCCCGCCTAAGGCCCTTAGGCGAGCTTAGGTGTCTTGCGGGCCTCGCCTTCAATATAGGCGGCCTGCCTGGGGAGCATTTGGTTAAAAAACGTGCATCCTGATTGGCTGATTAGATAGCTGTAGGACGCCTACAGCTGCCTAAAATCGGGACGCACTTTGGAGAATCAGGCCCTGAGTGTTTAACATCGGCAGTAAAAGAAATTGTTCAGATTTTTAAAAAATACTTTTTGGGGGGATTTTATATGTACATTAAAAACAATGCATAGAGGGCAATGGTGAATAATAGGTGACCTGAGTTTACTGAAGAGGATTACCATGTAGTGATTTGAACTAGAGAATGACACGGGGAAAAAATCTGTCCCCGTCACTGCCCCGTCACCGGACCACCGTCCCCTTCACCGCCCCGTCCCCAAACCCGCCGTCCCTTTCACCGCCCCGTCCCCCCATCATTGCAGTATCCACCCTTCTCTCTTGCCATCTCACCGCCCTTTAGCTGCCCGAGAATCTCCCTTCCCCTTACCTTCGCAGCCTAAAAAAACTTAAGGGGTGCGGTCACCAATCGCGTGCGGCCCCCCTCCCTACCTCCAGCAAAATCTATCTCCCTCCCTCCCCTCTCCCCCTTACCTTTGCGGCGCTTTAGAAAATAAACTGATGCCGGCAAAGCCTGCTTGTACCGCGTGTGTGTGGGCAGAAGCTTCTCCTCTGACGCAAGTGGAAGTTGCGTCAGAGGAGAAGCTTCTGCCCACACAAACGCGACTGCAGGGCGGCACAGACAGGCTTCGCCGGCTTCAGTTTATTTTCTAAAGTGCCGAAAAGGGGGAGGGAGGGAGATAGATTTC
Organism: Geotrypetes seraphini; assembly: GCF_902459505.1. Taxonomy (NCBI): domain Eukaryota; kingdom Metazoa; phylum Chordata; class Amphibia; order Gymnophiona; family Dermophiidae; genus Geotrypetes; species Geotrypetes seraphini. The sequence goes on along the minus strand of NC_047084.1, from coordinate 178,726,650 downwards.
ACTGGAGGTAGGAAGGGGGCCGCACGCGATTGGTGACCGCACACCTTCCCTCCCTTAACTGCGGGGACAAGGCCATTCACCGCTTCACGGGGCGGTGGATGGCCTTGTCCCCATGCCCGCAATGAGCACTTCCCCCCCCACCGTTTTCAGCGGGTTACCCGCGGCTAGCCACGGGTAACTACCACTGTGTCATTCTCTAATTTGAACCCTATTATCTAGATCAGAAAATAAGGGTTTTGAAAAAAAAAAAGAAATAAAATGTTTTTTGAATTTATTTCACTTCTCTATCTCTCCCAACTCCCCTCCCCCATAGGTTCATCTATCCCTCCCTCCAACCCCCCTTCCATGGGTGCTTCTCCCCGCACCCCCTTTGTGGGACAGTGCATTTTTCTCCCTGTGGCTCTCCCCTGTTCCTCACCTACCTTCACAAAAGTGCTCCCAATTCTCTCAACTGGTTGCTTTAATAACAAAGTGGCTGTCTCCAAGGAGTCCAGCAGGGCTTTCTGGGAAAGAAACCTCTTGTTTAAGAATTCAATCAAGCCTTGAGCACAGCGAGTAAAAATATACCAAGGGCATTGTTATTTCATCCTACTGTGATTTTGGCTCACCCTCAAACACGTTCATTTGGGAGCAGCAGAGGCAGCTCTGTTAACCAAGCCCCCTAAAATCTTTCATCAAAGAGCACATCCTTGCCAAAATGCAATCTTCAGGCCAGACAGCAGCAGCAGTGAGGTGAGCCTGCTACTGTTGGCCTGTCTTGGAAGCCACCTCTGTGAAGCATCCCGCCTATGTGGGAACAGGAAGTTGGTCCAGATAAAAGGCAGGCCGACAGCAGCAAGCTCACCTCGCTGCTGCTGCCGGACAGCCCAAAAGATTCAATTTCAGCAGAGCCGGAGGTAGTTGGGGGACAGGGAAGAATACCTGGGCAAGAATAACAGCCATCTAGACACCTAAACAGTCCTCTAAAAAGAGGACATGTCTGGGTAAGTCAGATGTCTGGTAACCCTACATATGAGAAATATAAAGAAAGTAGGGCATTTCTTTATCTTTTAGGGCAGGGGTAGGGAACTCCAGTCCTCGAGAGCCGTATTCCAGTCGGGTTTTCAGAATTTCCCCAATGAATATGCATTGAAAGCAGTGCATGCAAATAGATTTCATGCATATTAATTGGGGAAATCCTGAAAACCCGACTGGAATACGGCTCTTGAGGACCGGCGTTCCCTACCCCTGTTTTAGGGTTTCCACTTAGCCTCAGTTTACACACTAGATGTGTTTTAATGGTATCTGTTTTAACTGATAAACATCATCATCTCCCTCTCCCCCTCCCCCATCTCACCTACCCCACAAACCTTAAATATAGAAGTTGGAATTGACCCGAGGCCAAGTTATTAAATCATCAGCATGATATGAAGGTGCTTCAACTCCCAGGCATTTGTAAGCTAAGAAGAGACAAGGCCTAGGAACAGAAAACAAACTTGCATAGTCAGAGCATGCTGCTGCTACTGTCTCCACTAATACTGGGCTTTGGAACTGCCTCGGCTTTTATAGATAGGGTCCATGCTGGGAAGGATGCAAGGGCTGTTGGGAGTGCTTAGCTATAGCCAGAGAGTGGTAGATCTATGGGGTCCTCTGCTGGGGGTTATACTGGTTGGGGAGTGAGGAAGATTATTGAGCCTGTAGATGGCTGTGCGAAAACATAAATAGGACTTCTGATAATAATAAAATGAATTGTTAACTCAAAATACCCAAGCACTGAGAATGCTTCACTGACTTCATAACAATTCTTTTATTATGTTTTGACGTTCATTTTGAAGGTGTTACTGAACCCTCACAGTCGCTGAAACTGTGCTTTGTGCTCGTACGTGTTCTAAATTGCAGTATATAACCCCGTGAGGGTAACCAGGAATTGTAACTTATTTGCATACCCGAAGATTTTAGGCTGTAAATTTAGGGGCTCCTTTTACCAAGCCACGTTAGCGGCTTTATCACACGCACCTTTTGAGCGCACGCTAACTCCTGCGCTAGCCGAAAAGCTACCGCTTGCTCAAGAGGAGGCGGTAGCGGCTAGCTCGGCCAGCAAATTAGCGCACGCTATTACTCGCGTTAAACCGCTAACGCGGCTTCATAAAAGGAGCCCTAGGTCTTTCTTAGACAGGATGCTCGCATTTCAAACAAGTAAACGACAAACCTGGTTGGGTAACTATATATATATTTTTACTGTCTTTTTAGTTAATATGCTGTATTTTTACTATTAATATTTTGTATTTCGCTGAATGTCCAGTTTTCTCTTTTGTGTAAACCGCCTAGAATTCTTTTGATTGAGGCAGCAAAATAAAGTTATGTTATGTATACTGTGGTTTGTTTTACACTTCAGATGACAGTGTTGTGATAAATGATAGGGTCACAAGTGCTCACAGCCATAGTATTGAGGTATTTTTCAAAATCAATGACAATACCGTGAGCTATCATTGAACCCTTATGTATTCTCTATTTTCTCTATGTTTATATTATATGCATTTTATTTTTTCTTTTTTTCGTTATAAAATATATAAATTTTTTGCTTTGCTGTTCCATATAGTGTAGGATCACTTATCTTTTTTTCTTTGTATTTCTCCTGATGTTTATTCACTTCAATATTTTGTTCTCACTTCCTTTACTTAATTTACTTCAATGTTCTATTTCACTTCCTTTCACTTTATTCATTTCTCCTACGGAAGATCTCCGTTTCGCACCCAAACTTTACCACGGGGCTTCGTCAGGAAAGCGATAACTTTCACTCGCTTCTATTCATAACACGGAGATTCTCCGGTCCTTAGTAGCTGGTCACGCAGACAAGGAATAAGTCTCTCAGAATCGATTTGAGACTTCTGTCTGAAATAATTTTGTGTTATGAATAGAAGCGAGTGAAAGTTATCGCTTTCCTGACGAAGCCCCGTGGTAAAGTTTGGGTGCGAAACGGAGATCTTCCGTAGGAGAAATGAATAAAGTGAAAGGAAGTGAAATAGAACATTGAAGTAAATTAAGTAAAGGAAGTGAGAACAAATTATTGAAGTGAATAAACATCAGGAGAAATACAAAGAAAAAAAGATAAGTGATCCTACACTATATGGAACAGCAAAGCAAAAAATTTATATATTTTATAACGAAAAAAATAAAAAATAAAATGCACATAATATAAACATAGAGAAAATAGAGAATACATAAGGGTTCAATGATAGCTCACGGTATTGTCATTGATTTTGAAAAATACCTCAATACTATGGCTGTGAGCACTTAAGATCCCGGTTAATCTCTAAGAATTGTTTTATAAAAGTGCATTTGAGATTTGTGCGACAGCGCATTGCAATAGGTGGATAGTGAGTTTCACAATAGTAGATTGAGTGGTGATAAATGATAGGGTAACATGAAAATATCAATTTTAAGCATCTTTAATAGCTAAAAAAATAAACACGGAAGTTTATATTTTATAGATATCTCAAATTGTAAGCCTTATGCATATCACTACATTACAGTGCAGAGTGGGTTTGGGGCCAAAATAACATAAGTTAATATGATTTGAATAACTTTTAAGAGTTTCCTATTCTGGTTATAAGACACAGTCTAAATGTAAGTTATCCAGTGCTCCTTTGTATAAAATTGAACCAAATATCTTTTCATTCACAGATACAGGGTGGTGGTATCCTATCCTCCCCAGAGTGAAGCAGAATTGGAACTGAAGGAAGGAGACATTGTTTTTGTTCACAAGAAACGTGAGGATGGCTGGTTCAAAGGCACATTACAGAGAAATGGAAAAACCGGGCTTTTTCCTGGAAGCTTTGTTGAGAACCTCTGAAGGGACTCATTTCATCAGATTCAGGATTGCACTGCATGCATAAACAAGCACAAGATTTTACATTGCAAATGTTTGAAATGATCTTGTTATCAAGAGGAAAATATACAAAGTACCTACTACCCTTAAGCACAATTACACCAGCGAACAAAGACAGAACAGCATTGGCTGCTTCTATCACTATGGGGTCTTAAGTGTAATTTGTGCCTTGTACTGTTCAGTTTTATCATACTGAAAGACTTTTTTTTCAAATAGGTAATAAAAAAAATAAACTATTGTTTACAAGGCTGTAACTAATAATTTATTTGTTTTTTAAAGCTGGAATTCTGTGTGTATTAGTTAAATTCTTGAATTATGATTTTAACAAATTAATTTATAAAATGTTATCTAAGGCGAAGCTGGGTTCTCTCCTTGTGAGCGTTACCTCTGACATAGATCTGTCCTAGATTTTATTTTGATTGTTTATGACAGTGGGATAGAGTTAATCTTTATTTACAGAGTAGTCTTGAATTGCGGTGATGGTGATATGTAGAAAGCTGAAAACAGAGAACAAGGAAAGATTTTAGAATGATATTTCTTCTGAAGAGAAGGATAGATTCTCTCTGAATAGTTCTTTACCTTTTATTAAAATCATCCAAGCAATATTATTCCACTGGAAGGTAAATTATTTGACTTAACTAGGAAAAACCTCAGCAATATCTGGGGAAACTGGTTCAAATGCATGGCAAAACGAAATGGTTTTTGAAATTCATTGATTGCTCATTTGATGTCAGATTTCTCTCTCGTATCCTTGACTGGGGATTTATGGCATTACAGTTATGCTGCAAGTTGTCCCTGATTTCCTGTGGACTTGATTCAGACTGGGGACCAGCACGGTATCTCCCCTATACAGAGTGTTTTCCCATTACAGAGGTATAAATTGAACAATTCAACATGACTGTTTTACATTTTCCAGCATATAAGTGCCATCAGGGTAGTACTTATATGCATGCAGGTCTATATATGTATATTTATGTGCACTAGTATTTGAGAATCGATATTACTCATAATTTTTGGGGTGGTATGCAGTGGCAGAGGGTAAATGAGAAGATAACAAATATCATATGCACATCTCCATGTTGAGCTTTTCCAGGAATCTATTTGATTTTAAAGGGTTTAACATGGTGGTCAAACCAGTTCTTGACCTTGGCCCTACCTCTCTCCCAGGTCAGGGTTTTAGGATATCCCTAATGAGTATGCATGAAAGAGTTACATGTTGCCTCAAATGTGTACACACATTTCTTACATTTTATGAGAAATATTCTGAAACTTGGCTGCCTGGGAGGAGAGGAGTCAAAAGACTGGTTTGAGTATTATTCGGTTAATACACACAACACTGCAGCTAAATAATGCATGTCTAGAACTTGTGCTAATTCTTTAATATCACCAGTTTTGGTTTCTACTACTGAAAACAAGGTCAGATCTGTATGAGTATGACTAGAAGTGTTTTTGCAATGATCATAACTATTCTTTTATTATGTTTTGACTCTTTCATTTTGAAGGTGTTACTGAACCTTCACAGTCGCTGAAACTGTGCTTTGTACTCGTATGTGTTCTAAATCGCAGTATGCTGTGGTTTATTTTTACACTTCAGATGACAGTATTGTGATAAGCACAATTGCAAATACAGTATAGTACCTGGTCACTTATTTTCATATTGTCATGTAAAAATGAAAATATTTTAATATCTAAAGATATGAAAATGTAACCATTACTTTACATCTGAGATGTTTTTATTTATAATGAACCCATCAAACATGTCTTAAGTATAAATAATTTAGTAGAAGACTTAAGAACCTGGTTTTAAGAAAGGTTTGGACAAATTCCTGGAGGAAAAGTCCTTAGTCTTATTGAGAAAGACATGGGGGAAGCCACTGCTTGCCCTGGATCAGTAGCATGAAATGTTGCTACTCTTTGGGTTTTGGCCAGGTACTAGTGACCTGGTTTGGCCACTGTGAAAACGGGCTACTGGGCTTGATGGACCATTGGTCTGATCCAGTAAGGCTATTCTTATGAGATACTTGAGAGTAAACAGCACTTAGCTTTGATACATGGTCTTGAAAGCCAGTGAGAAAAGCTAACATGTTTTGCTTCCCACCTTTTCAAAGCTCTCTTCCTGTGATTCGCCGACAGCCATCCTGTCCACATTTTTTTCAAACCATTTCCTAGTAGCATTAAAAAAAAAAAAATAAAATGTGGTCAGGATGGCTGTCGGCGAGTGAGCCTTGAAAAGAAGGGAAGCAAAACATGTTGACTTTCCTCACTGGCTTTCAAGACCATGTATCAAAGCAAAGCGCTGTTTACTCTCAAGAATTTTCTATAAGTTACAACCCTGTTACAAATTTATGCTGCTTTAAGTCTGGATAGAACCACCAGTGAGGAGACGGTACATAAAGCTTAGGACAGTGAGTGATACGAGTCCTGAGTGGTATCTGAGGTTCTTCTACTAAATCATTTATACTTAAGACTTATGTTTTATGGGTATATGATAGTTATCGTAAGGAGAAAAAAATAATAGAGCCTGGTAAAAAGAGTTTATTTTTAATGAAGCCATTAGCAAATTCTCCCTAATTATCAGCTGGCACAATGAAGGCATCTAGAGCACATCTGTTTGGAGCTTAACAGCTGGATCTGTACTGGCCCTGCTGCCCTCCCCTCCTCCTCCATTTACCTCTTCCTAATACTTGTTTGACAAAAAATTAATTATTGACCAGACAGACATTCTCGGTGGGTGTAAAACCAGGCTGAAGCTTTATTGAGCAGAAACAACACTACAACCAACAATTAACACCCCCCCAAGCTATAACAAGAAACCACACATTGCATTTTTACCTGAAACAACCCACCCTCCCCCCCCCCCCGCCCCATCAGCAAGGGCCTGAGGTTAGCATGGACCTCCATGGCATTTTGGGTCACCTGATCCTTAAGATACCTCTCAGCTTTAAGACCCAATATTGCTCATCGCCAAAGGAGCATATAACCTGGTAGCTTGGGGATACCGCAAGCTGCAACTAATAACCCCCTCTGAACCCCTTTATTACTCCCTCAAGCCAGCTAGAGTGGGCAAGTGAGTGACGATCTGCTTCCAGTGGAAAGGGGAAAAAGATCTGTACCCCCAGGAGCTTTTCTTTTTAAATATTCTCCCAGCCAGCCCACCTCCCAAAACTACCTATCCTGCCCCTCACCTTCGGCAGGATAGTCAGATTTAAATTTGCTCCCTTTGATCTCCTACTCCCTGCCTCCTCTCTACCCAGCCTCTTATCTCCTGCACCCCTCCCCCTTTTCCTTCCCAGAGTTCCTGTTTCCTTCCCAATGGGTGATCAAACCAGGGATATCCAGCCCAATGCAAATTGCACTCATTGAGACTACCTCTTGGGCTTGCTCATTCTAGAAAGGAAAGAATGTAATTAGGCACAATCATCACAGAGCTACTATAAATGCTTATGTCTAGAATTGGAAGATGTATGCATAACTTGAAGTATTCTACAAGTTATATATTTACCTGTGTGCCCCATCCCCACTCCACTCGTGATTGTCTACCTAAAAATTTCATGCTGTCAAGTATACATTTACTTACAGAATAGCACCTAGCTGGATTAGTGTATGCCTGTATTCACATATGCATGTGAATAACATACTGGCATTTACATGCATACTTTCAGCCCAGCTTTAGGCTGCTCCTTATAGAATTACCTCCTATATGCTTTTTACCTAGTGGTTTGTATAACACAGTTCTCAATTGCTTGTTTTCTAAAGGTTGCTTTATGATTCTCCCTCTTGAGGGTTCCATATGGGATGCTACTTTGACCATCAACAGCTTATTAACTGCTTGTTTTAAGAAAGATTTGGACAAATTCCTGGAGGAAAAGTCCATAGTCTGTTATTGAGAAAGACATAGGGGGAAGCCACTGCTTGTCCTGGATCGGTAACATGGAATGTTGCTACTCCTTGGGTTTTGTTCAGGTACTAGGGACCTGTATTTGCCACCATGAGAAAGGGCTACTGGGTTTGAACGACCATTGGGCTGATCCAGTAAGGCTATTCTTATGCTTTTATGAGGTGGGGAGAATGAAGGTTTATATGGGAGTTAGCTGGAAGAGATGGACGTCAGAGAGATTATGATTATTGAGAGCTTCTATACCACTACTAATGACTGGGGAGTCAAATCAGAGTGGTCTACATGAGCCTCTGCAAAGGCGCTATACTACATGAGCTTCTGTAAAGATGTTATGATACATTAGCTTCTGTAGAGATGTTACCATAAGGAGTTGTGAGGGGTTACAATGCATGGGGCTCTATACCAAAATACACAGAGCTATGTGATGGTGTTACAGAGTTATTAATACTGGCATGGTTATACCAATAATTCATCATCCTACTTATATGCACATGTTTATACCAAATTAGTTATCCTATGTATGTACACAGGTAATATTAAGTTTACTATTGCAGCTAAATACACCATACCCTTTTTTTTTTTTTACATACCTCTTACATGCCTTCTATTCCCCTCATCTCTTACCTTTTCTATTATGCTCCTTCCTACCCTACCACCCCGTTCACTCAACTGTCTTCCAAACCTTCCCCAATCTAACTGATGTTACCTTGCTGTCCTTTTAGCATCTCTTGTTGTTCTTGTTGTATACCGTCTTGAACTGAAAAGGTATGACGGGATATAAATAAAGCTATTATTATTATTAAGGAAGTTGGCCATTTCAACTACATTTAATCTATTTACATGCATCCCTGAAAGTCCTAGTTTCCTCTCTCTGTCAACTTCATAATTTCAGTTGAAGTAGTTTGAGAAAAGGATAGTCTTTATTCCTTTCTTGAATTTTCCGTAGTTCTTTTCTAACTTTAATTCCTTCGGTAGGGCATTCCATCACGTCGGTGCCATTACCGAGAACATTCTTGCCCTGGTGCTTTTGTATTTGATGTCCTTGAAAGAAACTATTTGTAGTTAGGACTCTTGGCTCGAGTGCAGAGCACGCCGGGGCATATGGTTATTTAGTCTGGTTGCTAGGTATTGCGGTTCCGAGAGGTGAACAGTTATGTGCATCAACAATAGGATTTTGAATTTTATCCTGCTCAATCGGGAGCCAGTGCAACTCCTTCAGTAGCGGGGTGGCACTCGTCTGTCTCGTTTTACCTAGTAGAAACCTAGCTACAGCGTTTTGTACTGTTTAGATCTTTGTGATCATGTATTTTGATAAACCCAGGAAGGTTGCATTGCAGTAGTCAAAGATTGTGAGTATCAGGGATATTACTACATTGACATTGCTTAGTGGGAAAGGTAGAGTTTCAGTCCTCTAACCAAGTACAGTTTGCCATAGGCGTTTTTGACCATCCATTGGATATGCGTTGTCATGTCTAGGTTCGGGTCCAGCCAGACACCTAGGTTTCATACCCCATTCTTGGATGGCTCTACAATATTGCCATTTAGTGTTAGGTAGAAACCAGGGTCATTTCCTCCCCATTTGTTTAAGTAGTAGTTCTGTCTTTTCTTTGTTGGCTACTAGGCCGTTTGCTTGAAACCAGCCAAAGATTTTCTCTAAGCCTATCTCAATCATATGTGTTTGGTCATTACATTCTGTTTCCTCAGCGGTATGATCAATCGGATGTCATCTGCGTAAATGTAGCATTCCCCCCCCAGGTTTCTGATGAATTTTCCAAGTGGTCGGAGGAAAATTTGAATAGCATGGGTGACATGGTGGATCCTTGTGGTACCCCTATGACAGTTTCTTTCCAGTTGCTGGTATCCCCTTGCCATTCTACTCTCATTAGTCTTTTAGATAGAAATGATTCTATCCATGCCATAGCTCTTCCTTCGAGGCCTACTTCTCTGCAACGTGATTTTAGCAGCGTGTGTTGGACTAGGTCAAAAGCCACTGATAGGTCTAGGAACCCCAGCAGCACATCTTGACCATTTGCCTGGCGTTTAAAGACAGAGTCCTATACTGCTATTAGCACAGTCTCCCTGCTCAGGTGTCTGTGGAATCCTTATTGGGATGGGTCAAGTTTGGATGAGTTTTCCAGGAAATCTGATATTTGTTGGCATGCTAATTTGTCTACTAATTTGGATATCCAATGCTGGTTTGCTTCTGCTCTGTAGTTGGAGAGGTTTTCTAGGTCTTTTTCTTTACTTTTTGGTATAGGTTTAATGATGGAGAGTTTCCATCTAAGCAGAACTTGCCCCGACCGTAATGAGTCATCGGTGAGGTCTGTGAGGTGGGAGAGTCCCGGGCAGGTGTTGAGGGACGGCGGGCCCGGTTTCCCTCTTCTCAGTAGTTTCTTTACTTGGAATTCTGTGACTGGTTCAAACTTGTCCGTTATGTCTCCGGTTTCCCCTTTGTGTTTGTCTATAGATATGTTGTCATTTAGTCTGTTGTCTTCCTGTGGTTTTATTTTCTCAGTGAAGAAATTACTGAATTCTTTACTGATTAGGGAGCATTCAGTGGCAGTCACTTTCTGTGTTTGTCCTAATAATCTGTATACTACCTGGTATAAAGATTTTTGTTGAGTTTCCAGCTTCGAGAATCTTTTTTGAGAGATATTCTCTTTTTTCTTCTTAATATAGGTTCTGTTGAATTTTTACCAGGCTTTTCTAGTCTCTTCATCTTTGTCTGATTTCCTCCATTTTCAATAAAGCAAGCAAAGACAGGTTTCACAGTTTGTCAGCCAAAAGTATATAAAATTGAGGAAAGCTAGCATTCTGTTTAAAATTTTCAATCAAGTTGCATTTTTAATGTGATAGATTACTGTGGGACATAAATCCTAGCAGTAAATGCAAAGTGAGCACAGCAACATGTTTATGTAGTACTGTATTCCCAAACAGCAAGAAAGACGAGGTTGCAAATATGTCTAAAAACAGAGGAGCTGAAAGAAAAAGGGGAGCCCTATAGCTGAATTTCAAATGAAACTTCAAAGTAGAGGTCTGCATGGGAACGGGGATCGCGCGGGAATCCCCCCTAACCCACGGGACTCCCACAGGGACCCCCCTCTGGCCCACGGGACTCCCACGGGGATGGAAGGCTTTGGAAGCAGGGTTCGTCCATATAATATAAAGGACACGTCAGCCTTAGTAAAAGAGGGGGTTTATAAGTTAATTACCTGAACAGAAAACAAAAAAATGGTTCCACCAAAGAGATTCCACAAGGAAAACAGCAGCGCAAACACAAAAGAAACTGTGGAATTGATAATCCTGTCAGAAGTAATTACTGCTTTTTATGGGGGATGGGTGGGGACGGAGAGTATCCTGACGGGGACGGAGAGGATTCTGGCGGGGATGGGTGGGATTTCTGTCCCCGTGCAACTCTTTACTTCAAAGCACTGGTAATACCTTTACTAAATATTTTTAGCATGGTGAATAAGATAACCTCACAAAACGACTGTTTCTCCAAGCTTTAGAACAGTGTATCATAAACTGTGCCGTGACGCCAGTGAGGAGAGGCGCTGGCTGACTGCTTACAGGACGCGGCGAGGCAGTTGGCGTCTGCACCTCTCCTCTTTGCTGGTGCCTCTGCTGTTTCTCCTCACCTCCTTCTGCAGCACCCCCCCCCCCCAAACAGGCAGTAATAGGAGGCTCAGGGTCGCAGCAGGATATCCGTGCATCGCGTCGATGTCCGTGCTTTTCCGGGTGCCCTGCAGCTGCTAGATCAGTGTGCCGCACCTTAAAAAGTTTGCAACACACTGCATTATGGAGGAGAGTGTGGTGCATTGGTTAGATCAACAGCCTCAGCACCCTGAGGTTGTGGGTTCAAAACCCCGAGCTGCTCCTTGTGACCCCGTGCAAGTCGCTTAATCCTCCACTGCCCCAGGTACATTAGATAGATTGTGAGCCCACTGGGACAGATAGAGAAAATGCTTGACGTACCTGTAAAAGATATGTAAACTGCTGAGGACTCTAAGATTCAGCAGTATATCAAATTTGAATAAATATAAACATTAAATCTAAGGCAGTATGTTTAGGTTTCTGATCCTCCTATTTACCCCCCCCCCCCAAAAAAAAAAAAAAATTAATATCTGGACCTTCAAAATGTTTTGTTCTAACAATATATGAGCCTCTGAAAAGTGAATAAGTGAATAAGTCCATCATTTTCATTTTAGGTTCCTTATAAAATGGCTACTTAACTGAAGAATACTTGTGTTCTCTTTTTTTTATAAATCTTTATTCATTTTAAAACATACACAAAGTGCATATAAAAAATATAACAAATTGGTACAATAAAATAGCACTTATAATTACCAAATAATAACAGAAATATCTCCCCCTCCCCCTCTTCTCCACATAGAGTCATACAAGATGTCCTAGTTTTACCGCAAAGGATTTCTCAAGGAGACTTGTGTAAGAATAGTGGAACTGCCTTTGTCAGTCATAATTTCAACCAAAATATATCTGAACAAACTGAAAAACAAAATGTACATGACAATGATAACACAGTACAATCAATAAAAACTGAAAACCTGATCCATTTATGAATTGTTTGAACAATCACTCCTAAGGCAACATTAAGCAAATTAGTGTTTTTCCTGGTCACAGACAGACCCATTTCTCATCATTCTGGATTCAGAGATTGATTAATCTCATCTGATTAGTTCAGTAGTTCGGGAGAGCCTTATTTGTACTTGAAAGATATCAGGGGTAATTTCTCCAAATGAAATAGTTTTGTCCATAATATTCAATATAGATACTCCACTTTTTAAGTTAGAGATCCACTCTCAACGGAAGAAAAAGCCTCAGGTTTTCTTGAGGTAGGGCATAAATGCTCAAACCTCCTCCACCAACATCATCGGTAAAAAACTTCCGGAGAGAATGTGCAAACTACCACATTCAACTCCTAATGCAGGACTGAAATAGCTATCGCTCTTAATTGTGAGGGAACAAGATATATTTAAATATTAGCCAACGTTTCACGGTCAAAAAAACCGTTTCTTCAGGGCTTAACTTTCACTCTCCTTCAACATATTTCTGTGGAAATAAATAAATGCTGTATATATCCAATTCATTCACTGCAATCCTTCTTAAAAGTCTCTAAATCAAGTACTCACTAAGCTGCTTGCTCATTCACACCAGCGTCCTGTCGCTGTGGCATATTCCCCTTCGCGATTTAGAGTTTTGTCCATACCATAACAGGAATGAACCTTGGTCCTATGCCAGGGTATGAACTCGGTCTTTCAAGTTTATTGTTAATGCTTGGCATAGTACAGTACATCCCTGCGAATTCGCAGGTGGTGATTCGTGGACTCAGTCATTCACGGTATTTTCTGAAAAGGTCTCTGTCACAATGCACTAAAAGGGAAAGCAGAACTATAAATTCCCTCCTCCCACCACCAAGGTGATCGTGTCACTCCCAACGTCAGTATCCGCACGCTCATGAAAACCTGCGCTAAGTAACACCCCTTCTCACGGAGCGCGCTTACTGTGCAGGGTTGTCCAGGAGGAGGAGTGCGCAGGAACCGGCAAAGGGGAAGCTGAGTTTCCCAAGGCTGTGAACCGGTGGGTGTGAGCAGGAAGAACTGGGCGACCAGGTAAGAAGCACAACTCGGGCTGGAGGGGGAGTGCCGATTTCAGTACTCTTCCGATATTCTCGGTTTTCAACATTCGCAGTCACTCCATGAATGTAACCCCCGTGAATTTCAGGGGAGTACTGTACTTGCATTGAGCCAAAGAGAGCTTCTTTCTGGAGTTCATAAAGGTATATGCACAGGCAACTTATCAGTTCTTTTTAATTAAGCCTGTGGCACTTAAAACAGTGGGAAGTATTTCTACATCTTGCTGTCTCATTTTCTTAGTTTTGAACTGCATTTCTTGCCACTTGAGCATTTTCTCTCTCTCCATGTGATCCACTGAATAAATAGCTTGATCTCCATAATCAATGCCATTTTGGTGGTGGTGGTGGTTTTTTTTTAATCTTTAACCTCTATATCTGGTCTTCTGGCATCCAGCTTTTATCAGTCAGGATGGGATGCCCCAGGTAATTCATCTTCATTTACCACAATTCACTTACTCAGGATTCCAAGGCTTTTCTGGCACACTAATGTTGCAATGCTTACAATGTCTCTATTAGCACTATGCAGCCAGCACGAGATGTATAACCGTTTCTAGCTTTTTCCTACAGATGTCTGAGCCAGTTTTTCAATGCTTGTCTCTAATCCACTGTCCTGGATCGCAACTATCAATTGCTCATCCTTAGGTTTCAATACACCTCTACTTAACCATTCGTGTGATTGATGTTGATCCATGGATGGTTCCTGAAGTAATTTGTATTTCCTGCTGTACTTATGCATTTGCCACTTGTTTCTCTCTTGCTGATCCAATTCCTTGAAGAGATTCTTTTTCTCTGTTTCTTTGTTCCCTTTTGGTACTGATCGGATTTTCACTCATCAGAATGCTTGCCCAAATTTAATGATGGAGGTGGATTTTGGACGTTTTTCTTTCATATTTTAACATCATTTGTTCAATGAGCTCTGATGATTCCATTAGATAAGGCTGGAGGTCTATGATATAGCTCAATTAAGTGTAATCTATTTCTATGAGACCCATTCCTCCTTACGATCTATGAATATACAGTCTAGGCATAGATGACTTCATAGGCATGGAGAAATTTTCTCATTCACACATCTATTTTTTCAAGGTCTTTGAGGTTAGTATACAATACCAAAGCTATGCTATGTTAGAGGGAAGTGCCAGTTGATTAATAGCCTATAAGTCCATAGTCTGTTATTGAGAAGACTTGGGGGATGCCACTGCTTGCCCTGTAGCGGTAGCATGGAATATTGCTACTCCTTGGATTTTGGTCAGGTACTAGTGACCTGGATTGGCCACCGTGAGAACAGGCTACTGGGCTTGATGGACCTTTGGTCTGATCCAGTAAGGCTATTCTTATGTTCTATGTTAAAATGCACTCTTCAGTTATCTCCTATAATATACTTTACTGATTTTTTTCTTAGAGATTTCTCCCATGATAGTTATTCCTTCCTTGATATTTATACACACCTTCCTGTTCAAGTTCCTTCCTTTAGCTCATAATTAGTTAGAGAGGTTTTCAGTTTTGCTCAACTTTCCCCTAAAGGAAAGTCACCTTAGCACATTTGTCCAGCCCAAAAGTCATCATGATATCATCTGAAAATATTTTAATCATTTACATTCGTTCTCCTAATTGCTGGTCACTGGTACTGTAGAGTTTCATGTTGTCTACAAACAGTAAATACAATATAACCTCTAGATTGTTGGCATCTTTTGGAGTAACACTAAATCCATAGGCCAACGAGTTACAACAGTACTCGGTCAATTAAGTGCCACAACGAAACAGCAGCATGGACAGGGAGTCTCCCTAAAATATACCTCACTGAGGGCCGGATTCTCAAAACTCATCAGTAAAATCTGGCAAGTTAATGTAGTGACCATAGTTTGTTTATTCAAATTGGATATACCGCCAAATCTTAATAATATAATTCTCAGCAAAGGAACACCATAAAAAATAGGATAGTGATTTTTATTTTATGGATGATTCTCAACATAATAGCATGCAAATTATATGCACGCTATTTGTGCAGAGAATTGCCAGTAAAGAGCAGGAGGAACCGTGCCTGGTGCTTGCTCAGAAGAGAAATCACTAAGCACAGCAACTACCTTCTGTCAAAGATGCTTTCCCTGTCCTGATCAACTGAGCCGCAGGTGTCTCTGAGCCCTGCCAGCTCAGCTAATTGACCGGGAGAGCAGCAGAGGAAAATGTTCTCCCCTCCTGCCAACACCCCCTCTCGACTGCTGCTGACCCAGCCCCACCACATCCTGTACACAATTGGCAGGAGAGATGCCCACTCCCTCCTGTCACCAGGATCCCCTGACCCCCAAGCCCTCTGCTACCCCATCAGGAGAGATGTCCACTGTCTCCTGCTGCCAGGGTCCCCTGCCCTCTAACACTCCCAGCAGGAGGGATGCCCATGCTCTCCCTGCTGGGGTCCCCCGTCCTCCCACACTTCTATGGCGAAGGCTGGCCAGAGGGATGCCTACTCCCTCCGGTTGGCAGGCCCACCTCTTCAAAATGACGGGCCTTTCCTAAGGCTCTGATTGGCCCAGGTGCCTAAGGCCTCTCCCATATATAGTATAGATGCAAATACCAGAAATGAACAATACTTGGTTCTATTCTGGTCAAAGTTGAGCCCCTTTCCCCCAAATGTTGCTTACTTCCTAATAAATCTAAATCTCTCTTCCGTGCGCCATAGTCTCATCCACTCATTGCAGTTGTGGAGTTCTGTCTACCTCTTGGGTTCCAATCTAAGCCTTGCTAAGCTATCTTATACCTTTGCAACAACTTCAAAACTATGACAAAGATTCTAAGCCCTGTTAACCACCTTTTAATGGAGACAAAGGGCTCCTTTTATCAAGGAGCGGTAGGCGGTTAACGTGCGGAATACCGCGCGTTCAACCGCCTGCCGTGCTAGTCGCTAACGCCTCCATTGACGAGGCGTTAGTTTTTTGGCTTGCCGCGAGGGTTAGTGTGTGATGAAATGTCCACGCTAACCCCCGTAGCGCACCTTGATAAAAGGAGTCCAAAGACTGTCTGAATTCAAGAAAAGCATGAGACAGGCATGCGAGATCTCTTATGGAGAGGAGGAGCTAGTGAATGCTGCGCATCGGCCATTTGGCCTTTATTTGCCATCATATTTCTGTTTTTGTGATCTAGGTTGTAACAGTTAACTTTAAACTATTGGGAAAGAATTTTAGACTAATTAATGATGTTTGCTGTTTTAATGAAAGTCAAACAGATTTTATCAGTAAACCTACAAATTCTCTTCTATTCCACACTTTGTCACAAAATCTCAGAGCAAAGTACTGTTCACTTAGCCAGAGGGACGGACTGCCTCTTCTCTCCCAGCTCCCTCAGCGAAGGTTCTCTCTAAGGTGAGAGATGACAGTTTTATGAGCATATCTTTTTCTCTGTTTTTAATAATCTGGTTGTCGCATTCCTTTTTTTTATATCAAGATTTGAAGTTACTGTAGGACATTTTAGTTTAGTTGCAAGAAACTAAGGGAACCTTTTACTAAAGTACAACAAAAATTTGCACTTGCCGCACAGTTAACTGCAAAGCATGCGTGGTAACTTAGGGGCACAACCCACAGCGAAAAATAAAATTTTCCATGCATTAAAAGCATGTCAAATAACATGGATGCATTTAATGCCATCTCGTAAACTGAAGTATTATCTGCTGCTGTAATGCTTGACTCGCATTAAAGGGTCCATTCCAGGCCCCTTGGGCGCCCCAAGGCCATGTGGTAGGAGCCTATTCTGTAACAGAAGGTAGGTGTGTAAGTTCCTTTTATAGAATACTAGCATAGATTCAGGCTCAGCAGTTTGGCATTGGTGCCTAGATGTTAGGTGTGCCTGTTCTTGTGCCAGCAGGCCTCAAAGTGACATGTGTAGTGTATATAATTGCCCTTATACATGAATCAGTATGCACTATCCCCCAGATTCTGTATAGGTCACAACAAATTTGGGCATGGATCACAGATGTGCATGTAAATTACTCAATTAGGCACTATTATTAGAGTTAATTGGTACTAATTAAGAGTTAAACACACTATAACATGCATGCCTAAATTTCAGAGTGCACAACTCAAAAGGGATGTGGCTGGGTCAGGGGCATTCCCCGACATTAGGCACAATTAGACTACTTGGATTTAAGTACTCAACAGCCATCATTTGGGCACGGAGATTTATACCAGCTTTTGGCAGGTGTAAGTGTCTGCACCCACAGTTAGGCATAGCGCACCAAGCTACTATTCTGAAAGGGGTACTCTGCACAGAGCCCCCTTTATTGAATACTATCTCGGTGCAAATCATAACGATGCCTAACTTTCTGGCCCTATTTGTGAAGCCTCCATAAAAACTGTTACAATGGCCGCAAGAAAACAGTGCACACTAATTCACGTAATAACAGCTCAATGCACTTTAGTAAGAGTCCCTAAATATCGGCGCCCCCATTTCTTAACAGTTACAACAAGATTCTGCTGAATGAATTTAGAATGACCTCACTGTGACACTAGATAAAGTAACGCACCACACTGTTTAAACCAGGGGTGGGCAATCTCGGTCCTCAAGGGCCACAACCCAGTCAGATTTTCCACCTATTATTATGAATAGGCATAAGATCTGATGCTTACAATGGAGGCAGTGCATACAAACAGATTTCGTGCATGTTCCATGGGGAAATCCTGAAAACTGGACTGGGTGGCAGTTCTCATGAACCAAAGCTGGCCATGAATAAAAATAATCTAAGTTTTGATCCAAAGTATTACTGAAACAGAAATCTAAGTGCAAGCATGAAATAATCTCTTCTACTATCAAGTGGGGTTCTTTAAGAAAAGTGAATTTGTTTGAGGTGACGTCATACTTCCATTACACTTTTGTATAAAACACTGTATGCTATTAAATTCCTGTGTCTGTAATCTTTTTTTTAAATGGTGTACTTGAATATTCATACAAAATATGAAAGTTTTGTTAAATGAACTTGGCTAGGAAGAAGCTGGCTTCAGCTTTCAGCACTAGTGTCAGCTGATAATGTGTCCATATTTTTTATTTTGAGAAAAAGTAGCACATTTTGTATACGACTACTAAAGGTTACACAAGATCAGAAAACACATTTTTATACCTATTAAACTATGTGAGTAAAGTATTTCTCAGTAGCCTATTGGTGTTAGTCTGATAATATTCAATTGTTACTAGTTCTGCTAGAGGCTACAGGATATAATGTATGATTTTTTTTTTTTCTATCTTTTTTGAGATACTAGATCAAATTTTTTTGTAACAATGGCTTGTTACACAGAAGTACATTTATACAAAAAATTAAGTTTATTATGTCTTTCAGGTGGTTAATTTGTTCAGGATTAAAATGTAGGTGTTAAATATTGTACAATTTTATTAATAGAAATAAAATGTGTTTTCAGGGTACAGTGATTATATTGTGAATGATTTACAATATGAAATGTTGCTGATGAAGAAACACTTCAGTAAAATATTCATGAGAGCCCAATTAGTTTCTTGTAACCCATGTAAGAGAGCAATGGGCTTTTTAAACCACGTATAGAGTTTGATAAACAGTTTTCCTTCTGATCCCTTCCCACTTACCCTGTAGTGATGATTGTTGAACAAACATAAGAACATAAGCAGTGCCTCCACTGGGTCAGACCACAGGTCCATCGTGCCCAGCAGTCCGCACATGCGGTGGCCCAACAGGTCCAGGACCTGAACTGTAATCCTCTATCTATATCCCTCTATCCCCTTTTCCAACAGGAAATTGTCCAATCCTTTCTTGAACCCCAGTACCGTATGCTGCCCTATTACGTCCTCTGGAAGCGCATTCCAGGTGTCCACCACACGCTGAGTAAAGAAGAACTTCCTAGCATTGGTTTTGAATCTGTCCCCTTTCAACTTTTCCGAATGCCCTCTTGTTCTTTTCTTTTTCGAAAGTTTGAAGAATCTGTCCCTCTCCACTCTCTCTATGCCTTTCATGATCTTGTAAGTCTCTATCATATCCCCTCTATTTAATCCAAACTAGGAAGACAAGAGGCTCCTTTTACTAAAGTGTAGTACGTTTTGCACTAAATGCACATTTAACCTAAAAGGTAACATGCATTAAGTGCAAATCTTGTGTGGCAAATGCAGTGGGGCATGCCCTACATCTGTCTTGTATTTAGCATACGGTTCCACATTACATGCCTAGGCTGATTGTGTGGGCCCTCCGTGCTCTCAGCTCAGGCATATAAAGCACAGTGGACATATGTTAGCACATCATATGACAAGTTGACAGGTAACTGCAGTAGGGATGCCTGTACTGGATACAGCCCCCCTGTAAGATCCCTAAACACCCTCCATTAACAAACCTAACCTCTTAGATCCAAAATCTTTAACACCCTAATGTCGACATACATAACCCAATCTCCACAGAACACCTGAAAACTACATTGGAAACAGTGGATAAATGGATGATAGATCACAAGTTGAAGCTGAACTCTGACAAAACCAAATTCTTATTACTAGAGAAAGACAAAAAACCATCCCTAACAGAACTGGAAGTAAACTCAATCAAGTACCCTATACAGAACTCCCTCAAAATCCTTGGAATACACTTAGACAGATGCTGTACAATGCAAACACAAATCCAAAAAATCACCCAAAAAGCATTCTTCACAATGCGAAATTTAAGAAAAATCAGAAAATTCTTTAAAAAAGACCAATTCAGGATCATTGTCCAATCCATGGTACTAAGTATCGTCGACTATTGCAACAGCCTCTACTTACCCTGCCTGACCAACACAATAAAAAAACTACAGACCATCCAGAACACAGCCCTCAGACTCATATATTCACTCAGCAAATACGACCACATTACCAATGCATACCTAGAATCCCACTGGCTACCAATAAAAGCAAGAACACAATTCAAACTCTACTGTCTCATTTTCAAAGTAACCCATGGCACGGCACCCAGTTACCTAAATAACCGTTTTCACTACTACCACCCACCAAGAAAAAGGAGAACACAGAACCTCTTCACCTATCCACCACTCAACGGTACCTGTCGTAAGAAACTCTATGACAACCTCCTGGGGACACAGGCAGCCAAAATAGACTCTGACATCTCTAAATTACTGACCAAAACAACAGACATAAAAGAGTTCCGCAAAGAAATAAAAACACTACTGTTCAAAAAATATCTCCCATCACTCTAACCACCGCCCAATGAGTTCCCATTCAACGACTTCGGAATCACTCATCCATATTATCTCTTTGTCTGTGATCAAGAATGTACTGTAACTCTTCTACACTACACCCGACTTAACTGATCGAGTTGACATGTATTACCTCTGCAAAATGCATTATCTTCTGCTATATGTATTATCTTCTGTAATAAGTAATATCTTCTGTGAAATTGTAATATCATAACTCTTCACTGTTCCTGTAACTTACTCCTATCCTGAAATGTAATTCTACTGGAATGTCCCAGATATTTTCTATATTGTAATCCGCCTAGAACCGCAAGGCACAGGCGGAATAGAAATCCGTAATGTAATGTAAATGTAACTCTGATCTAGATCCTTCTGCCCCCTCCCCCCCAATCCCCGAGCCTCCTGGATCTTACCTGGGGTTGTGCAGTGGGTAAAGCAGAGCTAGAAATGTCACTTTACAAATACCAGAAACTTCCACGTATCTTCAAAAAAGAATTATATAGCACAATGGGAACATCCACTCATACAACACTCCATTGTCCTAATCAGTGGAACAAAAAAGAGACATCAAATAGAGCACCAAGACTCCAGACACTTAGGGTTACAAATGTACCATCAAAAATTGCTAAAAATAAACTCCACTGCAGAGAAAAAAAAGTTTTATAATTACCGATACAAACATATAATTGAAAAAATATTAGAAAAATTTGGGAGTGGATACCAACCCACTAAAAATCTATAGAGCAACACAGTCAAAAAAAATAAAAAATACAGTAAAACCTTGGTTTACAAGCATAATTAGTTCCAAAAACATGCTTGTAATCGAAAACACTTGTATATCAAAGCGAATTTCCCCATAAGAAATAATGGAAGCTCAGATGATTCGTTCCACATCCCAAAACCTTTAATACAAAATACTATACATATTTGTATTGCAAGACTTCGCTCATTTAGAACAGTCACTAAACTCCCGCAGCGTTAGAGAAGAACCATCGGCTCAGTTGTGATGATGTGTGTATACTGTATGTACTTATTGCAAGACCTTGCTTGTATATCAAGTTAAAATTTAATAAAATGTTTTGCTTGATTTACTACACACTTGCATACCAAGTTATCCAAGGATTTACTGTATATACATATAGCTACTTAACTAGGAGTTTCTCTTTCAACATTCTTCCTTCTCCATACCTGGAGTAATAATACCTGACAAGGAATCCCCATTTCGCTTCTAGCTACTTCAGGGGAAACTCATCCAAAAAACTTTTGTCACTCTTTTTCACTTCATTCAATCGCACTTTCTAAAATGGTGCTGAACATCAGAAGAAAGCCAGGGATTTTAAAAGCTGATAGCTCCACCCATTTAATAACCAATCACTGGGATCCAGTACAGCATCACCG
Source organism: Geotrypetes seraphini (assembly GCF_902459505.1). Classification (NCBI taxonomy): domain Eukaryota; kingdom Metazoa; phylum Chordata; class Amphibia; order Gymnophiona; family Dermophiidae; genus Geotrypetes; species Geotrypetes seraphini. Next base: position 178,704,655 of record NC_047084.1, on the reverse strand, counting down.
TACTTAAAAAAAAAAAAAGGGACAGACCATTCTACACCGAGATTTAAACCTTTTGGTTGCATAATGTAGTAATAATAAATCCACTTCTGTTCATGCTGTCTTTTTTTTAAACATCTGTTTATTGAAGTTTTCTTACAGCAGATAAAACAATATTACCATATATTTCAAAAAAAGAAAATAAACTGGAATGAGGTCTTGTTTCTTATAACCCCAATTCTAGTTAAGAAACATCGATAAAGCCCAAAGTGAAAGCCACAAAACCCCTCAGAAATCTACTATTCCTTCCCTATTCACACCCTCTCTCACCCAACAAACCCCTTACTCTTTTTGAGGAATCATTTTAGGCTTTAGTGTTACAGTGTAGCTTATTGAGAACTTGACTACGTATTTTGGGCGACGGCATTTAAATAGGGCAACCAAGTTCTAATAAATTATTTGCATTTCTTGTTACAGGCAGAGCGGGCTTCCCATAGCATCAGTATATGTAGCTTATTTCTCCAGTACCAAAAAGAGAGCGCCGATGATTTAAGAATATATTTATTTCCTAAAATAAAGCTTTTACTCAACAATAATTTATCTGTAGCCCCCCCCTCCCCCTTACCCTCATAGAATTAAACTTAAGGAAAATCATTCCTTCCATCAATGGAACTAGAGGATGCTTTAACAAGGATTGCAAAAAGTCAATATCCTTCTAAAAAATCCTGAATTTTTTTACAACTATAAGAATTGCCGGTGCTGGGTCAGACCAGTGTCCATCATACCCAGCAGTCCGCTCATGCAGTGGCCCTCTGGTCAAAGACCAGTGCCCTAACTAGTCCTACCTGCGTACGTTCTGGTTCAGCAGGAACTTGTCTAACTTTGTCTTGAATCCCTGGAGGGTGTTTTCCCCTATGACAGACTCTGGAAGAGCGTTCCAGTTTTCTACCACTCTCTGAGTGAAGAAGAACTTCCTTACATTTGTACGGAATCTATCCTCTTTTAATTTTAGAGAGTGCCCTCTTGTTCTCCCTACCTTGGAGAGGGTGAACAACCTGTCCTTATCTACTAAGTCTATCCCCTTCAGTACCTTGAATGTTTCGATCATGTCCCCTCTCAATCTCCTCTGTTCGAGGGAGAAGAGGCCCAGTTTCTCTAATCTTTCGCTGTACGACATTTACTACACTAAGCAGACTTAACACAATCTGCTCGATGCATAGTTCTAAAATGGCACTCCTGAAACTCTGCCCCCTGAACTAATTGTGGGATATGAGATAGATTCTACTAATGAGAGAACATCAAGGGGTCTTCCCAAATCCTTGGTCCAGGTTTCTGTTATTTTCTGGTAATTTTTTGTGGGTAAAGAGCATCTAGCTGTTTACAAAAGTAAGATACCAAAACCCTCTCCAAACATGGAACACTCAAAAAATGTCTAAGTTTGTCTCCAATCTGTAAAGATAGGTTATGTGGTGCAAGTGCCGCTACACAATGAGCAAAATGGGCAGCTGGTTCCAAGGACCACCTACTCTGGAACTCTTCCCATGCTATTAATGTTCCAAGAGAAGTAGTCCCTCGGTACTCCACTTTCAAAAAGTTGACTTTTGCACCCCAGGTAAAAAAAAAAATCGGAATTTCTTACTATAGGTAACAAGATACTTGTAAACGGGTCTGGCCCCACATAGGGACCAATTGCTTCCACAATGACCATAGAGGCCTAAGTAGTATATTTATTTACTGTATTTTTCGGACCATGAGACGCACCGGAACATAAGACGCACCAACCTGTAGAGGAGGAAAAACCAAGAAAAAAAAATTTGGTACAGAATTTTTTTCTTCTTGGTTTTTCCTCCTCTACACGTAGGTGCGTCTAGTGCTGGGAAACCAGAAGCCACCCCCTTTGCACTGACTGCAGCCAATCACAGAGCGGCGCTACCAGGCAATAAGCGCAAAGGTTGCACTCCTGCGTTGGGCATCCCTCTTCTAAGACAAAGGCAGCCGTCTAAAAAAGGTACTGGCGGTGGAAGAAGTGCATCTTATGGTCCGAAAAATACTGTAGATATTTTTATATCCCACCTCCCAGAAGAGTTCAGAATGGGTTACAAGTTTACATACATACATAATAAAGTGCATTTATACAAAGTCATGGCAGACATGGCATGGCTTGACATTGTCTGACAAAGATAGCAAAAACACTGTTAATTCACTTCACCACACAGAATATATTCAGAAAACCCCACTGTACCTGAGGTAATCCAAGACAGTTTCCTATTTTTTAACGGAGAAAAGACCTCAGTTCTTTCCAGGGATTGTTGTCACCTGGAAAAACTTTGTTAGCTGTATTATACAGCTACATAGGAAATTCTCTCGAAGTGCTAAGGCCCTTCTGACTTTTCCATCGGTGAAAGGCTGTAAAGCAAATAGACATCATGATTGGATGCTCTTAAAATCTCTACTATTGATATCTGTATCCTATTTACACTTTAGGAAACAACTTAACACTTACTTATTTTCTAAGCTCATGGGGTTCTTAGTTTTCTTATTCTCATCTCTTGTGTATTTTTAACTAAGCTTGTGTAAACCGCATCGAACTTAAAAGGTGATGCGGTCTAGAAATGAATTTTTATGTTATCGCATGCCCCCCTTAGTCCTAGTATTTTTGGAAAGTGTAAACAAGCAATTCACATCTACCCTTTCTACTCTGCTCAGTATTTTATAGACCTCTCTCATATGACACCTGAATCTTCTCTTCTACAAGATGAAGAGCCCTAGCTGCTTTAGCATTTCCACACAGGAAAGTCATCCTATCCCTTTTATCATTTTTGTTGCTCTTCTCTGTACCTTTTCTAAACTGCTGCCGCACATTGAGCTGAGGGTTTCAATGTATCCTCAACAATGACACCTAGATCCTTTTCCTTGGCAGTGACTCCTAACTTGTAGCTATAGTTCGGGTTCCCTTTTCCTACTTGCATCATTTTGCACTTGCTCGCATTAAACGCCATTTGCCTTTTGACACCCAGTCTCCCAAGATCCTCTTGCAATTTTTTGCAATCCATTTGTGATTTAACAACTTTATGTCATCAGCAAATTTAATTATCTCACTATTTCCATCTCTAGATCATTGATATATATGGAAAAAGCAGTGGTGCCAGCACAGACCTCCATGTAACCCCATTATTTACCCTTCTCCATTGAGAATATTGACCATTTAAACCTACTATTTTCTGTCTTTCAACTAGTTCTTAAATCCATAATAGAATATTACCTCCTATCCCATGACTTTTTAAATTTCCTTAGAAGTCTTTCATGAGGGACTTTGTCAAATGCCTGTGGAAAATCCAAATACATGATAACAACCAGCTCACCTTTAGCCACATATTCATTTACCCCTTCAAAGAAATGCAGGAATGATCGGCGAGGCAAGATTTACCTTGACTAAATCCATATTGGCCTTCTCTCATTAATCTATGCTTATGCATGTTCTGTCATTTTGTTCTTTATAATATAGTCTCTACATTTTGCCTGGTACTGACATCAGACTCACCGGTCTATAATTTCCTGGATCACCTCTGAAACCCTTTTTTAAAAATCAGTGTGACGGCCACCTTTGCAACTGCGCCTCTAAAAGTTTCTTTTTTATCATTGTTTTCATGATATCGTAGTATCATAAAGTTAAATGCTGTTATACTGGATTTCCTGTGTGAACTTATTCCAGGGATTATATCAAATCTGATCATGTTATGATCACCGTTACCTCCTGCACCAATTCATGCGTCCACTAAGAACTAGATCTAGAACTTTGCCTCTTGTCAGTTCCTGAACTCACTGCTCCATAAAGCAGCACTTGATTTCATCAATAAATTTTATCTTTCTAGCATGCCCCAGTGTGACATTTACCCAGTCAATATCGGGGTAGTTGAAATCACCCGTTATTATTGTGTAATCCAGTTTGTTAGCCTTCCTAATAACTCTAACTGCACCTCAGCCAATCAGTGACTTCCCTAGACTCCTCCCTAAGGAAGTCCCTGATTGGCTGAGGTGCCCTGGCCTCTCCAAAGGGAGGAGCCTGAGGCACCTTAGCCAATCAGTGCCTTAGGTCTCTCCCCATGCATCATATGATGTGCTGGGGAGGGGCCTAAGGCCGCTAGTTGGGCTGTGGCTGGCCAGTGAGGACCTGAAGATTTTCATTGGCATAGGAGCAGGAGCAGGGTCCGGGGACCCTTCTTGCTCCCAACTATTGTAAAGGTACCGGGGTAGGTGGGCCGGGCCCGACCAGGGGTGAGCCGGGGGGTGGGAGGCCTAGGAGCAGGAGGGACCGAGGACCCTTCCTGCTCCCAACTTTGGTGTTGGGGGTCGGGGGGGGGGGTTAGTTGGCCTATGGAGCAGGAGGGACCGGGCACCCCTCCTGCTCCCGTTTTTAAAGGTACGGGGGGAGGGAGGGGAGTGGGTCAGCCCGGCCCTGGGTGGACCGGTCAGATGCAGTGGCTCTCCTGCTCCCCCCTTCCAGGCATTCTTGCCGCCCAGACTCTCCTGCTCTCTGCCGCCTTCTGTGCAGTGCGAGCCCGTGGGTTTAAAGTGGGGCTGCACTGCGGCATGCAGCTCCACTTTAAACCCGCGGGCTTGCACTGCAGGGAAGGCGGCAGAGAGGAGCTCAGGGCAGAAAGCAGGGCTTGAAGATCGGGGTGAGCAGGCACGAGACACGGGGCAGAGCAGGGCTTCTGTGGCGCTGGAGAATCGAAAAGACATTTTCGACTGGTCTCCAGCAGTCGCTTCTTGGGTTGAGCGGCCAGCCCAGTCGGACCTGAAATTCTGTGTAGTGAATTGGGTCGCTGTCCAGTCTGCATGCATTTCACCTCATTTCCAAGCACAGATTTGAAGCGGATCACAGGAGAGGTAAGTGAATCAGGCCGAATGGAAATTTGATAGTACAGTGGTCGCAAACTGATCGATACACAATCGGTTTGCTTAGTAAATCTTGCCCATAGTGTGTATCCTGGTATGACAGTGTCCCATTGGTTATTTTCCTTCCACCATGTCTCAGAGATGCCTATTATATCTATCTTTTTCGTGCAATATGTTCTAACTTTCCCATTTTGTTTCTTAGGTTTCTGGCTTTTGCATACAGACAGTTCAAACAATGTTTATCATAACTGTTTACAAGTTAGGCAGCAGTTGGCACGGATAATTTGCAATCTTTAAAATCAGCGTGCTATGTATTTAAGGTCTACTGTGGCCTGTATTGCAATCTTGCTATGGGATATTGTCTTCCTTTTTCGTGCTTGGAGGAGATAAGAGGTTGGGGATGAAAAAAATCTTTGTCGAGGTCAACAGCTGCAGATACCTAATCTTCGAAAATCCAGTCCCTTAAGTGAGGAAAGTCGGGCTTGACGATAGAACTCATGGCAGCCATTCCGCTTGCATCTCTGCACGGGACAGGAAGATCTCTCCTGCCACGGTTCCCAGGGATTTGAAAGTTTCTCCGGGGAGGCAGGGATTCCTCCTCTCCCGATCCATCGCGTGAACTGGAGAGGATGCGAATAAAAAACAAAACAAAACAACTCCCGGTGCATTATTTAAGTCCTCGCTTTGGTAGCAAACCACTTTTAAACAGCTCTATGCAACAAGCTTTCGCTTCAATAATTCAGCGCAGCCGCACTTAGACTCTTCTCCTAGGCCGACACGCAAAAACCCGTCAAAAGTGATCGCTTCGCTTGATCTGCTACTGGCGCGAGTACATTTATAGTTGCACGTGAAGGTCCGCCGCACGCACGCACGCGCCAGTACATCAGGTGACCTCCAACACTGCTGGACCCGCCTATCGCCCGCGAGAAGTCCCCTAGTCCGCCCTCCTCTCACACTACTTCCTGTTTCCGGTAAGGCGGGACTTAGTTCTCAGAGAGAGGAGGGGGTGTCATAGGAGATCGGTCACTAGATAAGGAAAGCGGTGGGGATTGTTGATGGGTAACGTCGTGCATAGGTTTGACAAGGAAGAGAGGGCTGAGATGGCTAAATTGAGAAGAGTAGATGGAGAGGGGCGAAATAGCAGGGACGGTCTCCTAATGCGTTTGAGGAGGGGCGCTTGGTATCTGTAATACGCCGAAGACGTCCTTAACCTTTGGGGATTAAAATACTTAAGCTTTGGGGATTAAAATACTGTATTTTTTGCAATTTTAATTTCAGAATAGTCAATCCAGCATTTGTTTTTAGTGATAGTGATCTCTAAGTCCCAATTCTTATCTTCAGTTTAGAAGGCACTTGAAAACCCATCTTTTCAATAAACTCATAGGCAACTAATTTCTTTTCAATCCGCTCATTTCTTGTACTCTTTTATTGCTCTTTTGTAAACCGCATTGGTTATGCGGTCTAGAAATGGATTTATTGTATTTTAAAAACTTTTAAAATCCCAAAAGAACTATAGAGTTCGGTGTGTTTACTATTCTGACATTATGTAATGTGGCCCTCTAGGGTGGGTCCTTCCTGCCTAAAGGTTGTCTCCTCTTGCTGTACTTCATATCTACAAAATGTGAAAAGCAGTATACATACATAACGATCTCAGAAATTCAGAGGCTGGCTTTAATCATTACAGTAGCATGGGTGAGAAGTGGCAAAGAGCATTAACAGTGAAAAATTCCCCCCCCCCACCAAAAAAAAAAAAAAATCCCTTATGCCACATAAGCTCAAAGAACCTGCATTTACAGGTCTGAATTTAGGCATAGACCACTACCAAATTTTGAACTGTGCTGAAAACACAAGTCAAAGAGGAGCTTGTTCCTAGTTTAGAGGTATGCAGATGTGCTGCTTCAAAGGGTTGCCTCTGGCACTATGGCTTTTCTCTGCTCTTCTGGCTTTCCTCTTTGGCATCTCTGATGTTCCCTCTATTCCCCCATTCTCTGTGATCTGCTCAGGTCTTGCTTGTTGGTTCCAAAATCTTAAATTTGGCTCTGGCAGTTATCACATAGCCCATTTACCTGGGTAAATGAATCTTAAAAATTAATACATTGATCTTTATGCAAGTCAAAGTTCAGTATTTAAAAGCATGATAAGAACATAAGAATTGCCGCTGCTGGGTCAGACCAGTGGTCCATCATGCCCAGCAGTCCGCTCACACGGCGGCCCTCTGGTCAAAGACCAGCGCCCTGACTGAGACTATCCCTATCAGCGTATGTCCTTGTTCAGCAGGAACTTGTCTAACTTTGTCTTGAATCCCTGGAGGATATTTTCCCCTATGACAGACTCCGGAAGAGCGTTTCAGTTTTCCACCACTCTCTGGGTGAAGAAGAACTTCCTTATGTTTGTATGGAATCTATCCCCTTTCAACTTTAGAGAGTGCCCTTTCGTTCTCCCCACCTTGGAGAGGGTGAACAACCTGTCTTTATCTACTATGTCTATCCCCTTCAGTACCGTGAATGTTTTGATCATGTCCCCTCTCAATCTCCTCTGTTCGAGAGAGAAGAGGCCCAGTTTCTCTAATCTTTCGCTGTACGGCAGCTCCTTTAACCCCTTAACCATCTTAGTCGCTCTTCTCTGGACCCTTTCGAGTAGTACCGTGTCCTTCTTCATGTACGGCGACCAGTGCTGGACGCAGTAATCCAGGTGAGGGCACACCATGGCCCGGTACAGCGGCATGATAACCTTCTCCGATCTGTTTGTGATCCCCTTCTTAATCATTCCTAGCATTCTGTTCGCCCTTTTAGCCATCGACGCGCATTGCGCGGAAAGCTTCATCGACTTGTCGATCAGAACTCCCAAGTCTCTTTCCTGGGAGGTCTCTCCAAGTACCGCCCCGGACATCCTGTATTCGTGCATGAGATTTTTGTTACCGACATGCATCAATTTACACTTATCCACATTGAACCTCATTTGCCATGTCGATGCCCATTTCTCGAGCTTGATTATGTCACATTGCAGATCTTTGTAATTCCCGGTGTTTTCACTACTCTGAATAACTTTGTATCGTCTGCAAATTTAATCACCTCACTTGTCGTACCAATGTCCAGATCGTTTATAAAGATGTAGAAGTGTATGGGTCCAAGCACCGAGCCCTGCGGCACCCCACTGGTGACGCTTTTCCAGTCTGAGTATTGTCCATTTACCCACACGCTCTGTTTCCTATGCTTCAGCCAGTTTTTAATCTACATGAGTATTTCATCCTCGATTCCATGGCTTGCAATTTTCCGAAGTAGTCATTCATGTGGAACCTTGTCAAACGCCTTCTTAAAGTCCAGATATACAATGTTGACCGGGTCGCCCTTGTCTGTCTGCCTGTTCACTCCCTCAAAGAAACATAGAAACATAGAAAGATGACGGCAGAAAAGGGCTATAGCCCATCAAGTCTGCCCACTCTACTGACCCACCCCATTACGTCTGAGTACTAATGACCTAGTTCCTTAACTCGACCCTCATAGGGATCCCACTAGGACGTCCCATTTATTTTTAAAGTCAAGTACGCTGGTAGCCTTGATCACCTGCTCTGGAAGCTTGTTCCAGTGATCTACAACCCTTTCTGTGAAGAAATACTTCCTTACGTCACTATCAAATTTCCCTCCTCTGAGTTTGAGCGGATGCCCCCTTGTGACCGAGGGTCCTTTGAGAAAGAAGATGTCTTCTTCCACCTCGACACGTCCCGTGATGTATTTAAATGTCTCAATCATGTCCCCCCTTTCCCTGCGTTCTTCTAGAGTGTAGAGCTGCAATTTGTTTAGTCTTTCTTCGTACGAGAGACCCTTGAGCCCCGAGATCATCCTAGTGGCCATCCGCTGAACCGACTCAACTCTAAGCACGTCTTTACGGTAATGTGGCCTCCAGAATTGCACACAGTATTCCAGATGAGGTCTCACCATGGTTCTGTACAGTGGCATTATGACTTCAGGTTTGCGGCTAACAAAGCTTCTATTGATACATCCCATAAGTTGCCTTGCTTTGGATGAGGCCTTCTCTACTTGTTTGTCAAACAAGATCTGCCTTTGCTGTAACCGTGCTGGCTGGTCCTCATTAGACTGTGTCTGTCAAGGTGATCAATGATGCAGTCCTTTATCAGTGCCTCTACCATCTTTCCCGGTACCGAGTTCAGACTCACCGGTCTGTAGTTTCCCGGGTCTCCCCTCGACTTCAGGTTTGCGGCTAACAAAGCTTCTATTGATACATCCCATAAGTTGCCTTGCTTTGGATGAGGCCTTCTCTACTTGTTTGTCAAACAAGATCTGCCTTTGCTGTAACCGTGCTGGCTGGTCCTCATTAGACTGTGTCTGTCAAGGTGATCAATGATGCAGTCCTTTATCAGTGCCTCTACCATCTTTCCCGGTACCGAGTTCAGACTCACCGGTCTGTAGTTTCCCGGGTCTCCCCTCGAACCTTTTTTGAAGATCGGCGTAACATTTGCCACCTTCCAGTCCTCCGGAATCTTTCCCGTTTTGATCGATAGGTTGGCTATTAGTTGAAGCAGTTCAGCTATGGTCCCTTTCAGAGTCTTGATGACCCTCGGATGGATGCCATCCGGGCCCGTGGATTTATCGTTCTTGAGCCTATCAATCTGCCTCCATACCTCTTCTAAACTGACCGTCAACTCTGTCAGTTTCCCGTTTTCACTTCCAGCATAGAGCCTAATGGGTTCCGGTATGCTGTATATCCTCTTTGGTAAATACAGACGAAGAAAACGTGTTCAGTCTGTCGGCGATTGCCTTGTCCTCCTTTATCGCTCCCTTTATTCCTTGGTCATCCAACGGTCCCACCGCTTCTTTCGCGGGTCGTTTCCCTTTAATATATCAAAAGAACGCCTTGAAGTTTTTGCCTCCTTGGCTATTATTTCCTCGTAGTCTCTTTTGGCCCCTTTCACTGCCTTATGGCACCTGCGTTGATGTTGTTTGTGCTTATTCCAGTTTTCGTCCATTTTTGATCCATTTCTTAAACGAGGTTTTTTTGTCTCTGATCGCTTCCTTAACCTCTACAGTGAGCCAATCTGGTTCTTTATTCTTTTTCCTCTTTGATACGCAGTATATATAGATTTTGTGCCTCGGTGACTGTATCCTTAAAAAGAGACCGAGATGATAATGGCGGTTGTCTGGCTGTTGCAGAGGTCATCTGATCCAAATGACATGCCTGCATTTTAGCATTGCATTGACTCTGATCTAAATGACTAGCCTGTATTTTGGCACTCATTACTACTTCCTGGGAAACCTCATGGCTGAAATATTGTGTGTTGGCTTGGCTGCATACGTCAGGGCTCAAGGAGCATACCAGCTTTCGCTCCTTGGCATATCGTTCTTTATGAACTTCTAACATCAGATCCTATTGTCTGACTGGAATTTACTTTATTTAATTTTTATTTATTGTTTTGTCAGGTACTTTAGCTAGATTGTGAGTTTTCGGGACAGCTAGGGAAATCCAAAGTACCATTTTTATTTATTTTATTTTAATGTATCTTTAATCTATTTTCATTGTAAACCGCTTTGAACCTCACGGTATAGCGGTATATAAGAAATTTTTTTTTAAAAAAAAATCTTCTTTTTAATCTTCTTCCCCACCATACGTCTCATCCTTTCATAATTCCCTTTTCGGAAGTTTATCGCTGTGGCTATCATTCTGGACCGATGTTTTGTCCATGTTTCCAGGTTGAAGCGGATCATATTGTGATCACTGTTTCCCAGTGTCCCTTCTACTTCTACATCCTGTGCCGGTCCTCGCAGCCCATTTAGAATTAAGTCCAGAATTGCGTTTCCTCTTGTGTTTTCCTTGACAAGTTGTTCCAGGAAGCAATCGCTTACAGTTTCCAGAAACTTGGTCTCTCTAGCACAACCGGAGGTGTCGAGGTTCCATTCTATCCCTGGATAGTTGAAGTCGTCCATGATAACTGTGTTGTCTCCTTTGCAGTTGCGTTTAATCTCATCCGTCATTTCTTCATCAATTTCTTTCAACTGCCCTGGGGGTCGGTAGTAGATGCCTACCCTCGTTTCCGGTCCATTTGTTCCTGGAATTTTGACTCATAGAGACTCTAACTTATCTGTCTGTTGTGGCAAGTTCTCTCCAGTAGATTCAATTCCCTCTTTGACGTATATGGCGGTGCCAACTCCTTTCTGAGTCACTCTGTCTCTGCGGTATAGTTTGTATCCTGGTAGTTTGTTTCCTGATACTAATGATGTCAACGTTATCCTTTTGTGCCACTGTAAAATGATCTCAGTGCTTCAAAGCATAATTGAATGACTATTTAAGTCGTTATTCATGTAGTAACATGTGCTCAGAGATGTGTAGCCCTGCCAAAGACACAAAGTCCATATAGCAAGATCCACCACCCAATCATTGCATATGCACCATAGTGAAAAGGTGCTAATTTAAAGCTTTCAAAACTAGTGCAATTCCTATATTCACAAAAAGTTTTTCAATAATTCAGCTTAACTGAAGAGATTCCTGAGGGTCCCGACATGGACTATGTTTCGATTATTTGTCTCAAGAAACCCAAGTTATCGTGTTGAACAATTTTTAATGCAAAACAAGATGGTAAGTCAGATTCAAAAATACTATCATAGTAGCTGTAAAGTAAAAACATTTGTTGAATTGTTCATGTTAGAGATTTATGTCAAAAGTAAATCTATAAATGCTTAAAGGCATATGGGAACAGTATGTGTCAATTTACTCCTTTGCCTGCTGTGGTCATTCAACTAACAGAACAAACTTTTGCTGGTTTAAAAGGACTATGACGTCATCATGTCTAAACTGACTGGCTGTCAGAAAAATCAAGCTATCTTAGGTGGGGATTACAAAAACACCTGCCATTCTATTTCATTATTCAATCCCCCTGGTTAGAGAATGTTTAATTTATAGATCAAACTTTGTTCACGGGTCCATAACAAAAGGGCACAATCGCCGCCAATTTTTAATACAGGAGTTTCCAAGACTGAAAAACGGAGATCGCTCTCATCGTGTTCACTGTCAACCCAGTGCTGCACTAAAGGTGCTTCTAGGGTGCCTGCCCATATTCTACTGAGGTGCTCACCAATGCATACCTTGATGTTTCTTATAGTTTGTCCTAAGTAGTGTAAAGAGCAGGGACATTCCGCTATATATATCACTCCACTGGTTTCACACTTGGAGGACATGCCCTTGGCCTTTTTCTTAACCCAGTCTGGTAGTGTCAGAGATTCAAGTGTACTACTATATTGACAAAATTTACAGTGGCCACACGGTCTGTGGCCAATGTGAGCCATTCTGTTGTCTTCAGGTATGGTGAATTGAGAATGTATTAATTTCTGTTTCAAATTGGGACCTTTTGAAAAGGCAAACCTGGGAATGTCTTGGAAAATAGAATATTGTAAAATGTGCCAATGCGTTTTAATTATCCGTTTGATGGGAAAGGCATGGTGAGAATATGGCAACACACAAACTAAAGACTGCTCTGCTTCACCCTGTGGGGATTGTAAAAGTGTAGAATGGCTGGCACATGATGCATGTTTGCGTGCTTTCTTTACTACTCCTCCAGGGTAACCTCTCTCCTGGAAGCGTGCACTTTTATCCTGGGTTCTTTCAGAGAAATCTTCCATAGATGAACACAAGCGTCTTAGCCGCAGAAAGTGCCCTGTGGGTATGTTGTCTCTCAGATGCCTCAGATGGAAACTATCATATCTATTTAACTTATTTATAAATGATCTGGAAATTGGAACAACGAGTGAGGTGATTAAATTTGCAGATGACACTAAACTGTTCAAGATTGCGTATGCAGATTGTGAAAAGCTGCAGGCAGACCATAGGAAATTGGAAGACTGGGCATCCAAGTAGCAGATGAAATTTAATGTGGACAAATACAAAGTGATGCACGTTGGGAAGAATAACCCGAAGCACAGTTACCGGATGCTAGGGTCCACCTTGGGGGATTACGCCTAAGAAAAGGATTTGGGTTTCATTGTAGACAATACAATGAAGCCTTCCACCCAATGTGTGGCGGCAGCCAAAAAAGCAAACAGGATGCTAGGAATTATTAAAAAAGGGATGGTTAACAAGACTAAGAATGTTATAATGCCCCTGTATCGCTCCATGGGGTGACCTCATCTAGAGTATTGCATTCAATTCTGGTCTCCTTATCTCAAGAAAGATCTAGCAGCATTAGAAGAGGTTCAAAAAAGTGCGACCTAGATGATAAAAGGGATGGAACTCCTCTCTTATGAGGAAAGACTAAAAAGGTTAGGTCTCGTCAGCTTGGCAAAGAGACGACTGAGGGGAGATTATGATTGAAGTCTACAAAATCCTGAGTGATATAGAATGGATACAAGTGGATCGATTTTTCATTCTGTCAAAAATTACAAAGACGAGGGGACACTCGATGAAGTTACAGAGAAATACTTTTAAAACCAATAGGAGGAAATGTTTTTTTTACTCAGGGAATAGTTAAGCTTAAGAATGCATTGCCAGATTTTGTGGTAAAAGCAGATAGCATAGCTGGTTTTAAGAAAGGTTTGGACAATTTCATGGCGGAAAAGTCCATAGTCTGTTATTGAGAGACATGGGTAAAGCCAGTGCAGGATTAATTCTACGAGAGCTCCTAAGCACACAAGTCCACTGGGCTCTCTGCCCCACCCACCCTTAGCTTAGCTTTCAGAGGTTAAAACCTCTTTCTTCAGGTCAGTAAACTATACTGCAGTTACAGTATCCCTGTCCTGACCTGAGGAAATGAGTTATGGTCTCTGAATTAGTAAAAAATGTATTAAAACTAGTCTAATAAACAGGATCACCTTATTTCCATTTTCTATTAATAAACAATTATCATCACAGCTACAAAAATACTTTATCCTAAAGCGAAAATAAATAAATAAAACAAATAGAATTTTTTTTCTACCTTTGTTGTCTTGTTTCTGCTTTCCTCATCTTCTCATCAATCTTTTCCTTCCATCCTCTGTCTGCCCTCTCTCTGTCTCTTCCATATGGCATCTGCTCTCTTTCTATGCCTCTTTCAGAAACTGTCTGCCTCTCCCTTCCATTTCTCCCTCCCCCCATTGGTGTGGCATCCATCTATTTCTCTCCGCTCCTCCCATGGTGTGGCATCTGTCTTCTTCCCATCCATCTCTCCCTCCCTTCCAGAAGATTTTAGCATCTTTCTCTCCTCCTCTCAGATCTGGTATCTGTCTCCTTAGTTTCCCTTCCCTCCCCCTATGCCCTGACAATTTTCTGCTCTCCTTCTCTTCTATCTCTCCCTCCCCCTCCATTATCTGACATTTTATCTCCTTCCTTGCCCCTGGTCTGGCATCTGTCTCTTTCATTTCCCTCACCCTCCATGGGCTGGTAACTCTTCCCCCCCCATCCATGGTCTTGGCATATCTCTTTCTTCGCCTCTCCCTTCCCTGGTTTTCCTTCTCCCTACTTCCCTCTCCTCGATTAGGTGCAGCAGCATTCCCCCCCAACCAACTGCCTGGTGAGATGAGGTCAGCTTCCCTCCCTCCCACTCCCTCGCTGCCCTCTTGCCCGCCGTCCATAAGCAAATTGAACCCAGGCTGCGGTGCTCTAACACTGCGCATGCGGGCTTCCCTTCTCTGAAATAGGAAGTTACATCATGAGGGGGAGGAGAAGAGAAACCGGTGCGCGCAGTGTTAGAGCCCCGCGGTCAGGGTTCATTTCGCTCTAACATTGTGTGCACCTGAGATCCCTCAGTATCCTGCTCAGATGAGGGACCACCTTGTGCTGGACAGAGGGAGGAAGTGTTGCAAGCGCAGCTCCCAGGCCCACAAGAAATGAACCCTCCATCCTCTTGGCTGCCGATCAAATGTATGGGAATCGGGGACGGAGGACAAGATACACAAGGCAGCATGAGCGAGAAGTGTGAAAGATACCATAGCGTTAGCAAATTGATTCCCTTTAGCAGCCTCAGGGCCTGCCTCCGAGGAAAAAGGAAGTTGCATCATCAGAGGTGAGCTGACTTAGGAAAGGCACTGAGGCTGCTGGAAGGAATCGATTTCCTAATGTTACAGCAACTGTCGAGCAAATTGCAATAAAGAGAGAGAGCCTGCTAGTCGGGATGGGCGGTAGGGAGAGGTGCTGCTGCTAGACTGGAGCATAAGAGAGACAAAATTATGGCGATGGCAGCAGGAATGTGGAAGACATGATGGTTGGGAATCTGCAGTAAACAATGTGACGTCATCGTAGCAGCGCATCAGGCCCCGCCTGAACTCCTCGGGCCTGGTGCACATGCCTAAAGGGCTTACCTTTTAATCCAGCCCTGGGGCAAGCCACTGCCTGCCCTGGATCGGTAGCATGGAATGTTGCTACTCTTTGGGTTTTTGCCAGGTGCTAGTGACCTGGATTGACCTCCATGTGAACGGGCTACTGGGCTTGATGAACCATTGGTCTGACCCATTAAGGCTATTCTTATGTTTATTTAAGCTGCCTGAATGTTACATACTACAGCTATGCTGATGACATTACTGTTGTCCTCCCTGTTACCTGCCTAACACCTGCAGAGATACAAAGACCTGATTCAATCTTATCTTCCATAGAAGAATGGATGAGATATTCCAAGTTAAAACTAAACACTAATGCTGCCCGATTCAGGAAAAAAAAATTTGATTCGATTCAGCCTATTGAATTGATTATTCGATTCGATTTTCCTGCCCAATTGGGTGGTTTTTTTTCAAACATCCTTGTGGGTTTATTTTATAGCCTCTTCACCTCTTTTATAACCTCTTCACCCCCTTTTCCCTCTCCTACCCACATTGGCGCTGTAGTGGAAACAAAATAAATAAGCAAAAAAGACTTTTCCACTCTCTGTTAAATCCTAGCTCACGTTCGTGGTCTAACACCAGCTCTGGCAGGATGCACATTTCAAATCTGACATAATGTAATCACAAAACAGAAAATAAAATTATTTTTTCTATCTTTTGTTGTCTGGTCATTATTCAAATCATGTTGATCCCATGCTCTGGTTGTCGTCGGATAACTTGCTTGCCAGGGTCCTCTGCCCATTTGTCGTTTTCTTCTTGCTTGCTGCTAACCATCTATCTTCCATCTCTGTCCTCCCCTTCTGTTTCCCTTCCCTCCCCCAGAGGTTTGGCATCTTTCCTTTTTTTTGTCTCCATCCCTGCAGCTGCAACGATGGAGCCTACCATTGCTCCTTTTCTTAACTACACTTTCATCCATCATCTCTCCCTCCTTCCCCACCACCCCAGGGTTCTCCATCTCTCCCATTCTCTTCCCAACTACCCTCCTATCCAGTATCTCTATCCTCCCCCCTCTGCACCATCCTTTGTGTCCAACTTCTCTCCCTTTCTGTTCCTTCCCTCCCTAAATCACATTGTCCATCAGCTCTCTCCCTCTCCTCTGTTTTTAGACCCATTATTTCTTCCCCCCCAGTCTGGCATGTCTCTTTGAATCCGCTTCCCTCCCTCCCTCCGTATACTTCTACATCAGGGCCCCCCTCCCCTGAAGGCCTGCACTCCCCCCCAAGACCTGTTCCCCCCCTGAAGGCCTGTCCTCACCCGAAGGCCTGCATGTTCACCCCTGGTCTTACCTTTACTTAATTACAGCAGCAGAGCAGCCTGCAGAGAGGATCGACGGTGCTTTAGCGATCCTTGCAGGCTGCCGTCATCTTCAGGAGCACGTTCACTCTACTGTAGTCCCGCCCCTCCTCTGATGTCAAGGGCAGGATCACGGCAGATTGAACATGCTTCTGAGGATGATGGCAGCCTGCAAGGATCGCTAAAGCACCAGCAATCCTCTCTGCAGGCTGCTCCGCTGCTGTAATTCAGTAAAGGTAAGAACTGGAGGACACCAGCACTTCCCGACTGACTCTGTCCCCTCACCCCCTAAAGCAGGAGCGGCAGTGGATAACCAGCAAGAGGCAGTGTTGCCGCTCCTGCTTTAAAAGACTGAAGGTATGGGAGGAGGGTTGGGCCCCGAATCGGCGAGGTCGATTTTTTGTAAATACAAATTGATTCGGATCGATTCACCCGATTTGAATTGGTGAATCGATTTGAATCGGAAATCGGGCAGCACTACCAAACACTGGGAAAACTAAATTCTTTCTGGCCATGCCCATCATCTTTAATTCTGAGAGGAACTATCTTTCCCATCACCCCTACGATTAGAATCCTGAAAGTTCATCTTGATAGACAGCTATCTATGACAACCCAAGTGGATCAAATCGTATGCAAAGACTTCAACATTCTTTGGAAACTAAGATCCATAAGAAAATTATTTGATTTGGCACCATTCCAATTGTTAGTCAAAGCACTACTTTTAAGCCTTCTGCACTACTGCAATATTGCATACCCAGCAGGATAATGCAGACACTTCCAGAGATTAAGTATCATCCAAAACACCACAGTGAGGCTAATCTTTAACCTAAAATAAATTTGACCATATAACCCCATCTTACCAAAAATTACACTGGCTAACGTTGAGGGAAGAGTTCTTAAAATTCGGATGTCTCTTCTACGAAGCATTACATGGCCTTCGGCCCAACTATCTTACTGCTCAGTTCCTGTTCTTGTGGCCTTGTTGCTCCACACTTTATCAATCATTCTTTACCTTCCTCTCAGTCAAAGCTGCACTCGGAAAAGGTTCATTAATAGACTATCATACCTAGCTGCTTCCAGAGATCCATAACTGAGTCAAATGGTTAAAATATCATCCTCTTATATGACTTTAGAAAGCTTCTAAAAACACACCTTTTTTCTAAATTTTTTAATCCTTCCTAAGATATATACAGATGTATTGTAATTCTACTGTTAACTGGTTATGCCTATGTTCTCTTGTAGCTCACTGACAATGGTCAGTCCACCTCTTCTGTAAACTACATAGAATCGAAAGGCTTTTGATACATAAATAAAATGTTATGTTTGCATTTTAGGACTCACTAGAAGCTTTGGTACCGATTGAGGGGGTGAAGCTCATCCCAGAATGATGGGAGATGGAGCATGAAAATAAAACAATGAGTGTCTATAATCCTCATGGCAAATGACAGTTTTACCCACTGGTCAAAACTACCATTCCTGATTACAAGAAAGAAGATTTGCAAGGTAAGAACCTAATCTTTCCTTAGTTTGTTTACAAAGAATGAATTTTGTTTCTTTAATTTTAAACAAGTACTATAAGCTATGACTTAATTTTTCTTTCACTTTCTCTTTTGAATTTTCTTTCCTGTTATATAAGATCTGTGGTGCTTGCATGAAGATTTCTATATGTTGATGCAGTGAAAAATGCAATTAAGAGTGAAAACAAATTAAATATGCAGTCCAAATTAAAGCAGCATCATTGATAACTGTGCTGTACTGAAATGATACAGTAGTAGTATTGACTGCCATAGATCACTGCATACCAATTCTTCATTATGCAAAATGCTGTCCGACAACTGGAGTATGTCAGTAAATTATGTTCTGGTGCTGACCATTATTCAGGGGCTTGAAATGTTCTTGGTGCTCTAGCTTATGTTCCTTGTGGCAGAATAATATTTCTGAATTGGTCGTGAGCCTGGATCTTTGTTCTGCTCTGCAGTTTTAATCATTCCGAGTTGTGGCTTCTTGGGGTTACCAGTTCAATTTTTGTTTTCAGATTTTTATTTCTAATTTGCAGCCAGTATTTGGTGAGATCTGAGTTTAGTTCCTAATTATATATTTTTTTTATTTTTAGGGCTTCTTAGGCATGGATAGATTTTTAACAAAAAAAGTATAAGATAAATGATTACAATGAATTGGGTGTAGCTAGTACTATTTCAGGTAGTAACACACATAGTACCAAGTTAGCTGAGGGTATGCTTGTCAACCATCCTCTCTCAGACGAGGGGCATAATGAAATACCACCAAGCAGATATTTCCCACTAATATCTTTTTTAGAATTTAAGAGGGTGATGATATTTGATTTGAAATAGTTGTTTGTGAATGCATACTATTTTTGGCTATACACCCCTCCTCCCCCCCCCCTTTTTTTTTTTTTTTTTTTTAATCTTTATTCATTTTCAAATCAAAACAACAAGTGCACAAAAATACATCATACAAGTAATTCCAATATAGCACTATAATATCTAACACATAAAATCTAATAGTGTAATAACCCCCATCCATCCACCCACCCTTCATCACATTTTCAACTAAAATAGAATATACACATGTTATATAACATATTATAACATATCTTTTAAAACTACTCCCCAACACCATCCTCCCCCTTGAGTGTGCTAAATACAGCTAAGAAAGAAAAGAAAAGGAAAAGAAAAGAACTGATGACTATTCATCGCAATACTTTGCCAATGGCCCCCATATCTTTACAAAGTTATTCTATGTCCCTTTTTGCATCGCTATTGCTCTTTCCATCTTAAAAATATGGCATAATGAATTCCACCAGAATGTGTGATTAAGATTCATGTAATTTTTCCAATTATTGGTAATATGTTGAATGGCAACCCCTGTCATGACTAATAAAAGTTTGTTATTATATGACGATATTTGACTCTTCTTTCTCATAGCCATTCCGAATAAAACAGTATCATAGGAAAGCACAACATGGTTTTCCAATAAAGAGTTTTCTTGAGACCATATTGAATTCCAAAATAACTTGATATAGGGACAATAATAAAGTAGATGATCTAATGTCCCTGGTTCCAGATTACAGTGCCCCCCCTTTTTTTTTTTAACAAAACCACGGTAGAGTTTTATACCACAGCCTGGAATGCTAAATGCTCCGATGCTCATAAAATTCCAATCATTATCAGAGCATTTAGCATAACATAAAAATGCACTTTTATACCGCAAAACCATTAAGTTCTATGCGGTTCACAAAAGATAAAGGATCTACAAAATAAGTGGAATAAAGAAAATATATCTAACTTCTAAAAGATTTAATGAAAAGATAGGTTTTTAAAATATAGTGGAACCTTGGTTTACGAGCATAATTCGTTCCAGAAGCATGCTCGTAAACCAAATTGCTCGTATATCAAAGCAAGTTTCCCCATAGGAAGTAAGGGAAACTGCTTTGATTGGTTCCACCTCCTCCCCCTCCCCCCTCCACGAGGCTACTGGCGCTGCTCCATTCTCCCCCCCCTTGAGGAATCCGATGCTGTTCCAAACCCCTCCACACGATCAGCTTCCCCACCCTGTGAACCAGCATTCCCTCCCCCCCCGCTCGCGTTGCCCCCCCTCCACTGCGATCCTACTTTCCCCCTCCCGAGCAGTCAATGGCACCCTTTACCCGACGGCACCAGTGCCGGTGCCCGAAGATCCTCCCTCTTCTGGCGCGGCTGGGCGGTGCGTCGGAGATCCTCCTTCTTCTGGGCTGGGCTGGACTGGCTTTGAGCATTTGCACATGCTCAAAGCCTTCTGGTCTCGCTCTCTCCGAGATTGAGAGCGAGACCAGAAGGCTTTGAGCATGCGCAAATGCTCAAAGCCAGTCCAGCCCAGCTCAGACCAGAAGAAGGAGGATCTCCAACGCACCGCCCAGCCCAGGCCGCGCCAGAAGAGGGAGGATCTTCGGGCACCGGCACTGGTGCCAAGTCGAGTAAAGGGTGTCATTGACTGCTCGGGGGGGGGGAATTAGGATCGCGGTGGAGGGGGGACAATGCGAGCGGGGGGGGATGCCGGATCGCCAGGGGGGATGCCGGATCGCCAGGGGGAGGGGGGCGCTCGTACAGCAAGGCAAGCTCGATTTACGAGGCACCAAGTTTGCGAATGTTTTGCTCGTCTTGCAAAACACTCGCAAACTGGTGCACTTGTAAACCGAGGTACCACTGTACGTCTAAATTGGTGATAGGTGTTGGAGGACGCAATTAAATGATTCAAATCGTTGTCCTAAGAAGCTGCTTGAAAGGACAAAAGACGCTGATGAAATCTCTTCTGCGGCTTAGTAAAAGAGGGCCTTAATTATTGAACCTTAAATACCCAGAATAGCTGTAAAACATTATGCCATAGAATTTCCATATTTTTGCTGCAGAATCTACCTTTTAGGGCTCCTTTTATTAAGCTGCGCTAGTGGGGTTAATGCGCATGACTTTTCATCAAGCGCTAACCCCCGTGCTGGCCTAAAAACTACCGCCTGCTCAAGAGGAGGCGGTAGCGGCTAGTGCGGCCGGCGGTTTAGCGCACGGTATTACATGCGTTAAACCGCTAGCGCGCCTTTGTAAAAGGAGCCCTTAGTTTTTGTGGAAAGCGGGGGGAAGGGAGGGGGTTTGGTACGATTTCAGTTTAAAATCTTCGTAATACGTTCCTTAGTTATTTCTGTGTGCTTGTGTTTTTAAATAGATGGAAAAATAATTTGTTGGCCAAAATTGGGACCAGCACATTTTTGATGATACCTATTTGATTTATTCATTGAAAGAAATAAGCCATTTGTTCTGGGAAGATGAATAAAGTGTGTGCTATATTTGGAGGATCCAGAGGAATTGGAAAGGCTGCTGCACAGTTGCTGGCCCAAAAAGGTTTCCATCTGGCTATTATTGCTAGAAATTTAGATGCAGCCAAAGCTACTGCAAGTCAGCTAGGTGGTGAGTACATTGAGAATTCATGGGACACACCATTGATCCGTGTTTCCAAGTCATTGTTATATTTTTGTAAACCATTTTGGAGTGGGTGAGGAGTTATTGATGTGGGCACCATATAAATGTCGTGTTTTAATGTTAACCCCTATTATTAGTAACTAGGTCTCTTTGTATAACATGCTACCTGTAATAAAATAACACATATTAACCTAGCCAACATTGATAATTATGTCCCTTAGGGGGGAATTCATCAAGCAGTGTTAGGATTTAATGTACTACAATTCATCAAGTCGCTAGGACTTGAACACAAGTCGATGGCACCTAACAACAACAATGTACATTAAGGGAATTAGTGTGTGTTAAACGCTAAGGGCTGGATTCTGAAAGAAGCAGCTTAAGGTTAGGTGCGATAATTGGTTACGCCATTAAAACGAATTAAACACCTGTTTAAAATAAATTAGGCCTCCAGGACAAGTGCCTGGGTCCACGATGCCTAGTGATGTTGAAGCCCTGAAGTGGTCGTGTTTAGGGGTGGCGCTGGACTTCAGCACCACTGGCAGCGATTCTGCAAAGGCTCTAGGCACCAGAAATG